>NW_024387320.1:1970778-2425778 GCF_900408965.1 Simochromis diagramma
CTTAGGCTTCAGCACAGGAGGGAGGGGGTTAGTGAGTGAGTGAGTGAGTGATTCGCTTACGCTTAGGCTTCAGCACAGGAGGGAGGGGGTTAGTGAGTCATGAGTGATTCGCTTACGCTTACGATTCAGCACAGGAGGGAGGGGGTGAGTAGCTCAAATGTGCTGTTAGCATGTTAGCAGAGCGATGCTACTGTGAACCGAGGAGCTATTTTCTTGATGTGAGCTTCTACTCAGGGTTTTTTCTTCCAGTTCAGAGCACACATTTTTTTGTTAAGATACTGGATGTTGTGTTTTTCTCCACAATTTTAATTATAAGCTAGATACATTGCTGCTAACAGCAACAGGGATGAGTCAGTTAGTCAGTTGGGCTTGTGAATCATGATTCATGAGTCAGTAAAGTGATTCTCGAGTATTGAACGATTCGTTCATGATTCGCGCATCACTAGTGCAGTTCTGTACAGATGAGAGGTGTGTCGGAGGAGCAACGTATTTGCATTCCTGTGTGAGTTAATACTGTGTGCGTGCTTACCATGTGAGTATTGTAAGATGAGAGTGATGCTTGTTTGACTTTATCTGTGTAATTTGCTACGTAAGAAGCTAGTCCGTTGCTATCACTAAGATGCGTTTTTTTGGCCTACTACAGGCGGCCTTGGGTTCAGCCCATATTTCATTCCTAATACGACTTACTGTCAAGCATTGTGGTTGCAGGTGGATGTAACTATTTACTATGTTTATTCACTGAATCAGTGGCGGTCCTAGCCTGTTTGGCGTCCTGGGCGAACACTCCCTCTGGCGCCCCCCCCCCACACACACAACATATTAAGGATTGTACATTAACATAAAACTGTTGTACACACACACACACACGTGTGAAGAGAGAGAGAGAGAGTATAGTATGCAAATGGCCACCAAACAGCCATCATAATTCGTCATACAACGAGAACAGGAAAAATCAACAATTGACAATGACTAATTAATATTAAAATCTGTAATATAATGTATTGTTTGGAGTTTAGTCTGTTACTGTTGCTATTTTTACCATTTCTTCTTGGAGCAACTGTAATCCACATAATTTCCTTAGGGATTAATAAAGTATTCTGATTCTGATTGTTTCAGGATGACCTGCCATTATCCAATGACACATCTGCTGTATATCTTTTGCTCGTTTCTCCTCCTCTTCTTTTGTCTTTTTTCTAAACTGAGCACCTGATGACTTTGAACTTTTCTTGTCCATCTTCCATTGGTTTTAATTTTGCACTCCAGTATGAACACAAATCCCTCAACCTGAGGATCACCACAACATGACCTAATAGACCTACACCTTAGTTCACAGATTCACTTTGTCTAAGGTTTATTTCTGGGATTTCACACAACCCAAGGTTCAAATCATAAATACATAATGGGCTTGGATTTACAACATTATAAATGAAATGTGCTCTATTTGGAAACAGCAGGTCTCCCTCCCCTTTCGATAGGTTGTGTGTGAGACTTTAAATCATCAAACTGTAAATTTTAAATTTTAAATTGTTATTGATCCCTTTACCCCGAGTCCTAAAGTGTATATTTATTTTCTTACTCTTCTTATATATATTGTTTGTTTACTTGCACTGAGATGACAATAAAGTTTACTTTGACTTCAGCAGCAAGCAGGCGCACCGAGGGCTCTCACGCTCACTTTTCGTGTACAGAATTTCGAAAATACATCGGTGCAAATTATAAGTCTGTATCATAATGTCTGGTGTTTTCGTGTTTGTTGGTTTGTTTTTATTTTGTTTTATTTTGCGAGTTGGTTATTAGATACTGCTCCGGCCAGCCAGAGAATGCCCCGCCGCCCCGCCCTCTCCTCCCAGCAGGCACACCTCGCAAAAGGGAGGGCGCCCTTACTCCCAGCAAATGGGTGATAGAAAACCGATGCCTATGCCATTCCCTGGCTGACGTCGGGGCAGCATGCGTACGAGCATTTTTTTTTTTTTTTTAGCCGATGCCCGTGATGCCGCCCCCCACCACGATGCCGCCCCGGGCAACCGCCCGTGTCGCCCGTATCTAAAACCGCTACTGCACTGAATTGTTGTAATCTGTAGAGGTCCGGTTTGCCAATATATATATACGAGCCGGAAATTCATTTATGGTCTTAGGGTGCCATCTAGTGGCCATGAGGTTATGGCAGATTGTTTAACATTACGCTGGAAACCCACAGTCAGGTTAACATATAGCCCGACGGGCGGGGCTGAGATAGATTTTGGTCGCACGACCGGAGATATCGCTAGCTCCGGGACGTCGGGCTAGCGATTTTGCGAGCCCTGCCATGTGCTCAGCACGCAGAGGGAGAGTGGGAGTCTAAAGGAGCAGCGGCAAAGCAAAGCAGTTGTAACACCGTTTTGTGTGATTAATTGTGTGTTAATGAACCTGTAAGTGTTATTCCCTTGAACAGATTCATTGGTATGATAATGGCTATAGTTGTTTGTGCATGTTAAAGTTATGCCTCAGCATATTAATACCATGTTTGTAGGATTATTTAATCATTTAGTACTCAGTTAATAGCAGTGGCCAGAATCTCCCATGATGATTACATCCAGCATTTAAAGGACTTTTCTATTGTTTATTGTTTAGTTTAGCTGTTGCTAGCTTGCCATTTTCTTGCCTCACTACTAGTCACTTATAAGGCATGTGCCATTTAGCCAATTTATGGTCTGCAGTGACCTCTTGTGGACATTATAAGATATTACTGTGTCGAGTAGATGATGTGATTGTTTTCTTAGTTATCTTCGACTCTATTAATTATAGAATTGCCTTCATCTCCCTGTCTTAATTGAATTGGACTGCACAGAGTTGCAGTCCAAAGAAGAGAGATCATCCAGACCAGGCTAATCCAAAACATGTCGACCAAATGTATGATCAATTAAATTTTCATTAAAAAATAAATAAAAAAACAAAACAGCAAAACATCTCAGTCACAAACAATTTGATATTTAAAGTCCATCAGGCATTTTCAGAAGAATCAGAGGCTGCAGATTTAATTAATCCTCTCAAAGTGGTGTCTGTCCTGTATACTTTATTTAAGGTCTTCCTATAAAACACCTAATTTTAAGTACATAAAAAAGGAATAGCAAGCACAAAAACAAGAACAAAAAACAAAACATGGAAAAGCAAAGACATGACAGAGAACACTTTGTGAGAAATGAGAATCTGAGTCATAACAAAATTTGTCTAACATCTCTGCAGCAAATCAAGTTCCTGTTCTTCTGGAGTCCTAGTTCGTCTTTTACTGTAATCACATGACATTTTTGTAACATGTTACTGTGGTAAGTAATTACAATAATTACATTACAGCTATAACTATGTCATTACTTGTGTTAATAAAAGTTCTTCAGTTACCTGCACGCCAGGCAGACATAAAGAAAAAAAATCAAACAAATATATTTTTTTCCTGTGCACTTGCTCTATAGGGAACCAATTTCAGTTAATGTGCTGTGAAGAGGATGACGCTAGTACAGTGATACAGCTTTTCAGCATAGGACATTTGGGCATTAGTTGATTTTTATTGAACTAAAGGAAAGGAATGCAACATTAACATCTGTGAGAGTTATTAGCACAATGCTACTGCAGGAAACCTATTCAGTTTGCCAGTTGTCTTACTTGTGTATTAATTGTATAATAATCAAGTTTTATATCAATGCAGCCTGGACTGTCAGAGTAGGTATACTGCATGTTATTTAAAGCATACAAATTATAAATAGTTATAACAATGTAATGACAAAAGAACAAATAATAAACAGTTGTTACAGAAACTAATTCAAATCAAAATGATGAATACAATTCATTCACACAATTCAGAGAAATTGTTTGTCCTGGCAATCGGGATAAAGATTTAACATTCTCTGGATACATTCAATTTGTTTCAAATGTTCAGTTTATTCAACCTTTAAAAAAAAAAACACCAGGTGGTTAATGTTCCTGTCAGCATTAAGACAGCCATTTGAGACAGCCATACAGGCTATACAGTATTAAATAATAATACTACTAATAATAATAATTAATGGTGGTAAATAGTTTTCTGACAACATGGAAACCTACCCATGTAATGCTTTAGCACAGTGGTTGTCAAACTTTTTCTGACATGCCCCACTGTACAAAGGAAAAATGAAATGAATGAAATTAAATAATTAAAAAAAGTTTAGTGTCCACATCAAGGAGTTTGTAATTAGTTAAGTAATTAATTACTCATTAACAAATCAAAAAGGTACAAGATGAATTTTAGTTCAAAGTCAGCATTAACCTCCTAAGACCCGAACTCTTCCACGTCATGCATTTTTAATTTCTCTTTGATATTTGGGCTGATTGGGACCTGATGAATGTAAAAACAAAGAATTACCAGATATTTTTTTAACCTGATTTTTATTTCTAAGAAAAATGAAAGCCACATATGAAGATATTTGTTTAAAATTTTGATAGAACAGTGGCAGTATAATGTCCTCATAAGTGGATATCAGGCCCTTGTAGAGCAAAAATGAGTATTTTGGTCTAAATAACCCAAAATGTGATGTCCACATATGTGGACGCCAGGTCCTAGGAGGTTAAAAGCTGACTTTCCAGAGAAATTAACTAGGCTTTACAAAAAAAAAATAATAATAATTTTTTTTTCCATGATGCTTCACGAGTGGGGCCATGTTCCACAGCTTGAGAACCACTGTTATCATGTACGGTGCATGGATATACTTTAAAAATGAAAACATTTTTAATGATCTTACTTTCTGAAAAGGTTTAAAACCATAAAGTGTCATGTCTTCATTTTTAGGTTTAAAGGAAAGAAAAAAAATCTGATGAATAATATATATGTATGTAGAGTTAAAATACACATGTAAGCGTTGCTAATGCTAACAAGGATGAAAAATTTATGTAACTAAATTTACAATATTCAGCAGTATGCAGAAAAAAGGCAAAGAATATCTTTACATCCATTACTAAATCTAAAAACAGATTTAGCAACAAGATCCAGACAAGATGAGTCAGCAGTTTCTATCCTAAAATATAAATAGTATAAAACAACACGCTGCTGTGGCCCCCTTCAAGCTTGTTTGTAAACAGCAGTTAAATATGCGAATTAACCTTTTACAAAAGTGAAGCAGCTTAATACAAAAACTTTAGGCAGTACCAGAATACACTTCTAAAAAGTATAAAAAGAGGTATTGTTTTGTAGCAATTATTAATAGCTGCAGTTTGCTTGACTATTTAAAACTGTAAAAAGTTTTATACTGAAACATTCACATAAGTACCATCATGACCAGTGAGACAATGGCAACTGTGAATCAACAACACTAGAACATTAAAAACAAAACAACCCCCCCCTCCCGAATTCAATGATAATAATTTAGAATAAGCACTTAACACTTGAAAACATGGAATATGATTAAAATTTTTCTTTCAACTTGACATCACGCTAACATCCTCACACAATACGCCCACCTTCTGATCTATCACATAATATTTCAGTCTATGACAAATCTGGTGGGAAAAAAATCTAATCATAAAACAATGAATGTTTGTTAATTAGCAATAAATTTCATAAATCCATGTATGAAGTGTGACTTTATAGACTGGCCTACAGCAGCTGGAGTTACAAATCGTTAACAAAGCTTGTTTTGCCTGAGTGGACATTTTAGAAAACCTTTCTCATTATGTATGATACTCAACAAAGTACACTGCTCAAAAAGGAACACTTGATTATCACCGTATATCACAAACCAGTTTTAGCACCTGATCCACATAACACTGGATCACTATGGCCCCTCCAGCAGGTGATGGGTTCACTGGAGTAACTGGGGTCAGCCAGGACCCATGAATAATGGGTGTTTCCAAAAATAGCTCCTTGACCAAGTTTGGCCTTATGAAGGGGCCCTGGTAACCAAGATTTTGTCAAGTAACTTCTCATCATCGAACTCTTTTGAATCACACTTGGTCTGGCCCTTTACCCGTGAACAAATTGTCTTGGGAGACCCTACCAGGGACAAACTGTCCCTGACAACACAGCTCCTGGGATCAGAAGGGCACGCAAACCCCTTTACCGCGATAAGGTGGTGATTCATGAAGGGGGATATAGGGAATACTTCTTTCCTACACCTTGACAAATCTTTGCTTTTACTTCTGTATCAATTGGTTACTCTTGCTTATCAGTCGCTGTTTTTTATTATTCCTCACACTGCACATTATGACAAAGAGCGAAAATAGGAAGATAACATCGAACTAATAACTTATTACGTGTGTGAATACTATAAAATCATAAATAGCTTGTTTAATTTTCTCAAACTTTTCTTTCCTGCTGTAGCAGACTTTTAAACTGCAGTGTGTTGAGTACCACCACAGAATTTCCAGCATTTTAGTGTGTATGCTTTGGTGTTCTGTTCTAGTTTCACATTAAACATTGACCAGCATGTAATCTAAGTTAATACAGTCATTAAGATTAATGATTAATGAGAGAAATGTGACCTTTGTAACTATACTCTCCTGTAAAATGCTACAACGTACTGCTTTTTACAGTTAAATTAAAAAATTTCAAGGGTGAAGACCTTTGATTTTCTTCAAATTAATTAAAAAAACAAAACGAAACAACCAATAATTCAACACAGTAACAAAACCTCACTAAGATTTTTTAAAATATGTTTTTTTTTTCCTTTCAAATTTCTTTGTATGTTGCTTTATGTTAGATTTCCAAGCAAAACATCTGCCGTGCACTAACAAGGGTGGGGCTCTATTTTTCAAGTGTTATGTACTATATATGGTAATCAGACGGTGTGCTTCACTTGACTGTTTGTGCTATCTGAACCTATTGTCTGTGTGAGGCTCTGTGGTGTACTGATAACACTGTTTTAAACAGAAGCCCTGTGGGTTGAAATCCTCAGTAGCTTAACGGCTTGTGTTATCAGGAGATGTAAATGTCACAGAAAAACTGCCATTCATATTAGCCAGAGCTGGTATGTCAAGGTAGAACCTAAATGCCATGGCAGTACAAGAAAAAGCAATAAAGAAACTTCATTAAAAACTAAGACATGATAAACAAAAGTGGGGCAGAGAGATAAATGGACACCAAGTACCTCCACCTGTTCTTCATCTGTTCATTTAGTAGCTGACTCTAGAATGACATGTTGGTCGAGCATTCAGTCCAGATATTGCTCATCCTTTGCTTCCACAGCTGTCACAGAGATTACTGAAGTAAACAATATAAGAGAATTTGTTTAAAACGGCATGTAATTTCATCTGAACATGCAAAGACTTTCAGTGTATCTGCATATTTAAAAAAAAACAACTCCTACAATACTCAATGCACACATTAATAATTAAAAAGATTTACTTTTGAAGAAGGGCAGATTTAATAAAATTACTTGTACAAAACTAAAACTACAAATATATCTGCAATAACTGCATAACATAATTTTACATTAAAGTAAATAGCGCCAAAATATTTGGAAAGAGAAATTTAATTTTGACTGGAACAAAAATGAAAACAACAATGGCACATTTCAATGAATTAACTGTTACTGACCTCCATCTGATGTTGTTCTTGTTGCGCTGCACTGTTACCAGCTGGTTCATTTGTTGGGACACGCCGCCAAAAAAGTGTAAACCTATGCCTGGAATTTTTGGGACAATAATTCAAGATGTTCAGTTTCTCCTCCAACACCACCGCAATAGATTTGAAATAAAACAAACAAGTGCATGAATAACCCGACGTTAAAAGACAGTTACCCAAATATGCAAAACAAAGACAAATGGCAAACGAGGAGCTTGTCCGAAGAAGTGCATCATGTATTGTCTGGAAACACTTTTGATTTTAGAGCGATGCACTAATTTAGGTGCATCACCTGAGACAATACAACTTTTTTTAATTAAAAAAAAAAAAAAAAAAACATCACTCAATACTCATTAAATAATCATATTCTCCATATTGATTGAAATCATTGAGATTAACATTTTACGAGACTAAATTCACTGTGTTTTAAAGAGGATATGTACTTCTCAGATTATCCTTTTTTATGTTTCCATCCTTTTCCTTTCTACTATTTTGGTACCAGATTTACTTAGTTTCATCTGTGGAAAAAACATTGTTCACAAGCTAGTCTTCCGTTTCCCTCTCGCTAAATGAAATCTAGCCTAAAATGTCTATTGTAACACGCTAACTAGTACACTTTTTTTGCCCCACAGAAAGTATGAAAATTGCCAATTAGGCCATTCCTATATAAATAAAGACATATACTCTACTATACTTCAGTTTGGACAGTAGGTCCACATGCTTTACAGCCAGGTCTACTAAATATTATTCTACATTTTGGATACATGCAAGTTAATGTATGAAGTACCTTTGATCTTCATGTTTATAAAAGTACCATACTGCAGCCCCAACGATGCTCAGGAAAAAAACACACATAAAAACACCAAGTAAGGCCCATGCAGCAGAGCACGATCCTGCAGGGACACAAGAATGAAGGATATAATGAGGATTACATTATCTGGCATTTATGTTTTTTGTTTCATATTTAGATGACTCAGACAATACTTAAACATATACCATACACAAATCAAACATGTAGCTCGTGTAGGTTGAGGGCAGGTTAACAATGATCACTTCTGGTACTGCTGGTCAAAAATGTTCTGGCAAAAACTTTTCTAGTCTTGGGTGAAGATAAAGGAAGAGAAGATGGGAAAGGTGTGAGAAAGCTGTCTGATACAGTTCGGGAAAAGAAATGAACTGTCTCTAATTTTTATGGTAGTTTCATTTTAATGGTAAGAGACAAAATATCAACCTGAAGTCCAGAACAAATAGCCAGAATTCTGGTTTCAACGGCCTGAACTGAAGAAACCACAGAATTGGTTCCTTCTTTTCCAACTCCGCACCATGGGAAAGACCAAAGAGCTATCAAAGGACATCATGGACAAGACTGTAGATCTGCTGTAATGGATTACAAGGCTATCAGCAAGTAGTTCAGTGAGAAGGTGACAACTGCTGGTGTGAATATTTGGAAAAGGAAGAACTATAAAATGACCATCAATTGCCCTCAGCCTGGAGCATGACAGTAAGTAAGATGAGAGGTGAGCAGCAGTATGGCTTCATGCCAAAGAGCACTACAGATGTTTTCTTTCAGAGTGTTGATGGAGAAGTACAGAAAAGGCCAGCAGGAGTTTCATTGGGTCTTTATGGATCTAAAGAAAGGATATGATAGGGACCCAAGAAAGAAACTTATACTGCATGAGGAAGTCAGGAGTGGCAGAGAAGCATGTGAAGGTGGTGCAGAACATGTATGAGGACAGTGAGACAGTGAGATATGCGACAGAGATGACAGATGGGTTTAGGGTGGTTGTGGGAATACATCAGGGATCAGCTCTGAGCCCCTTTTTGTTTCCAATGGTAATGGATATTCTGACAGATGAGGTCAGACAGGAGTCTTTTTGGACTGTGATCATTGCAGACAACAGTGTGATCTGTACTAAGTGACGCAGGGGAGGAGTTGGAAGTCAACTCGAAGAGATGGAGGTATGGACTGAAGAGAAGATATGAAAGCCAGTAGAAGCAAGAAAGAATATGTGATGTGTGTAAATGAGAAGAAGACAGGTGTAACACTGAAGCTGTAAAAACTAGCATCAAAAGCAACAGACAATGCACAAAAGAAGTGAAGAAGAGAGTGCAGGCTGTGTGGAGTGGGTGGATAAACATATTGGGGTGATTTGTGACAGAAGGACAGCAGCAAGGGTGAAAGGTAAGGTTTACGAGATGATACCGCTATGATACTGCTATATGGTTTCCAAATAGTGGCACTGAAAAAAAAAAATACAGGATGTTGAGCTGAAGATGCTCAGATTTTCATCAGGAGTGAACAGGATAGACAGGACTAGAAATTAGTAAATCAGAGGGAAAGCTAAGGTTGAAGACAAAATTAGAGAGACTAAGATGTTTGGGTGTGTGCAGAGGAGGGAGAGTGAATATTTTAGATGTTGAATATTTAGCTCCCAGGCAGAAGAAAAAGAGAAACACTGACGTTTCATGAATGTAATAAAAGAGGACATGGAGGTTAGCATGAAAGATGAGAATGCATAAGGCAAATTTGAAACACTAATGATCCCTAAATGGTCTGAAAAAAATAAGCAAAATTCTTGAGCCAACCCTCATTTCCTTATAGTTTATTTTTAAGGAGCCAGACTTTATTTCTTTCTTTAAAGTATTTCTTCTTAGCTTCTCTAAGGAGGGCAGCCGAAAGAAGACTACATGCACCCACTGCACATTCAAAATCTCTCAGACTAACACAGTCTGAGGCATAAGAAACTTATATGGCCATGAACAGAATACAGTGGAACCCCGACTTACGAAATTAATTCGTTCCAGGGGGTCTTTCGTAAGTCAAAATTTTCGTAAGTCGAAGCACCTTTTTCAATCGCCTTTTGAGTGAGGCGATGCTGGCTGAGGACAAAGTTCCTAGTGGAGGAGGAGGTGGCAGAGGTTGAAGAAAGCATACGTATGTATGCATGCATACATACGTGTACATGTACATAACATTATGGAATTTAATTCAATTTTTTACAATTTTCTATTTTATCTATTTTGTTAAGTGGGCATTTTGCCGTACCACGGGCAGAAATATTGCCGTTACTTGAATTTTACATTAAATGGGGTCTTCGTAAGCCAGGGTTCCACTGTATATTTAATTTAAGACATGCTTTAAGTTTTAAATTGTAGAACTGACTTGAGTAATATGTACTGCACTGAGTGGAGCATTAGTCATCCATTTACTTGTCTGTTTTATGCTGGCTCTAAGGTAAGTTTCATGTTCATAGTTTGGCCTCATAGTTTTCAGTTCGTAGCTTTCACAGTTCATAGCATTCATAGTTTCCTGCTTTGTAATTTAACTAGGCACTGTATATAAAATACTGTGTTCACATTTGAGTCCACACCCACAGCCTGGCCCTCTCGGCCGTAACAAAGGCAATCATTTCTTTAAGCCATTTGCTTACAAACAATTCCTAACCTCTAATTTGGATGTGGGTGGAGTGCCTACAGAAGTCCATCATTTTACTCTCATAGTAGAAGTTTAAGTTTCTATTTATTTCTTTTGAAAGAAGTCCACAGAACATGAAACAGAACAAGATCAGAATGAAACGACATCCGCAAAAGCTAAAATCCCCCAAAATCAGAAACCAGTTCAAAAAGATTTGGACAAACTGCACAGCTAAAACCAAGCTGACCTCACCTGATGCCACATACACATAGAGCTGACCACGTTTACTTCCATATGTGTTAGATGCTTCACACTGATAAAGGCCATTTATATCAGAGGTCAAGCTCAGCAATTGTAGCTTTGCACCGTCTATTTTGACAGAAGACTCCAGCAAAGACTGGCCAGATCTGAAAAACATGAACGAGACCTGATCGTGAAATGTACAGAGAGGGCAGAAAAAAGTGAGTTGTGCTAAAAGCTAAACATCTATGTTTTATAAATTATGGTCGAGGAGGACATTGAGTGGATGGATGCAGGTGAGACTTGGAAGTAACCCTCATGTCTCTTTGAAACTGCTTTGCATGACATGTGCTTGTTATCACCAAGCACGTGTCATGTGCTTGGTGATAACATTATTTCCTGGGGGTTGGCTGTAGCTCAGGAGGTAGAGAAGGTCATCTACTGAATGGAAGGTTGATGACTTGATCCCTGACTCCCCCAGTCTGAGTGCCAAATATCCTTGGGCAAGATACTGACCAGATACTAACAAGTTGCATCCATTGGTGTGTAAATGTTAACTAATGAGCACTTAAAAAGCATAGAAGAAAGTGCTTATGTGAATGAGTGAGTATAAAGCGCTTTGAATGCTCCAGGAGAGAAGAAAAGCACTATATAAGACTTAGTGCCTTTATTATTACCACTCCTGTGAAATGAAATATTTCAACTAAAACCAATATTCAAACTACTTTACCTGCTCCAGATAAAGTTTGCATTTGGTTTGGCTTCTGTCACACACTCGAACAAGTCCTCTGAAATCACTCTAATGTTCACTTCTGTGGGAGGAACTGCAAAAAGAAAGAAAGAACAAGAGACCTGTGTTAATTCTTAACTGAGGAGACCTTAATAAGATCAAACAACTTTTCATATATATTTGAATCAAAACAAAGAAATGCATTTTGGGTACTTTACACTTAGTTTCAAGCAGAGATCATTTTGTACACATTCAAGCATGTTGGTGCTCTGTTTAAAAGCATGGCCTTTATGAGGATTTCAACCAGAAATATAACACCACAGACGAACTGTGTCATTTAAAAAAAGAACCTACAATACTGGAAGAGCATGCTTTGAAAACAGTCTCTAGTGTTTTTGCTTCACCTTCTGCCATTTCCCATGTGTGCTGAATGGATCTCAAACAAATGAAGTCATTGTTAAGCTTTACAAACAGGTTTAAGCTGGTCTGTGCACCGTGGTGTTGCCTCAACTGGTGAGAGTTAATTTTTAACCTGAACATCTGCACTCTTACCGAGAACAAAACTCATTCAAGGCAGCTGAAATATCCAAATTCTGGGTAGACATTATTCATTTTGTGATGCTCTCAAGATTCAAATTATCGAACTGGTGTCAAAAAGGGATGCACATTATTTCACACAAGCAGTGTAGATGTGGAATATACAGCTGCTAAAAATATAAAAATATTCTATAGTATTGCTTTGCAGTTGCAGTTTAATCAGTTAATCCTGGGTGTGCATGTGTACTTTTAATATTTGATTTAATAATTAACGTTCTTCAGTCAACGGCAACACAAAAGAAGACAAATAATAAACTACATGAGCAGCTGACACTCACAGTAGATCTGTATAGTGAAGAGCAGACTCTCTTCTTTAGACAGAGAGTCACCGCTGATGACACACTGGACCTGGTGACCGTTAATCTCTCTCGTAGGTATGCCAAACAATGAGCTGACAGTGGTAGTTGTATCGTTGTCATACTGGGTGGAGTTTGTTGTCGTCCTCACTTTCTCTCCCAAAGCATCAGTGAGCCACTTCACCTCTGCAGGAGGCTTTGATCCAGCAGCCGTGCAGGTAGCAAATAAAACCTCTTCAGTGCCCAAAGTGGGAAGATTGTCCTTGACGCTTGTGAAAGGAGGCACTAGGAGAGTTACAGCACACAATTAGTCAACATGCGAGCAACATGGTAAAATGTCTGTCTCACACACAAACACCCACAATATTTTAAATAAAGTTGTTGTTTTTTTTTATATACCAAGCAGGTTTAGAGGTATCTCAATCTTCTGATTTCCACTGGGAAACAAGGTGAAGATGCACGTGTATCTGCCTTCATCCTTCAGGGCAACATTGGATAACTGGAGAGTTCCATTATTGTTGTTAAAATTCCCGATATATTTAAATCGATCATCACCTCCATTGACAAACTGCACTCCCTCTCTGGGTAGGATAGTGAGGAAATTGTCATTGTGAGGTTTTTCTCTCGTCTTCCTCTGCCAGGTAATCTGTGTCAGGTCATCATTGGTACCAGTGACATAGCACGATAAGATAGCGGTACTTCCTTGTTTCACTGTCACACTTCCACCAATCACCTGGAGAGCTGGAAAGTACAGGAAACGTGATTAAGGCAGAGCTGAAAATAGAAACAAAGGAGAATCAAAGTACATTCATATCAAAGTGTGATGAACTCTTTTGTTTTTGCGAGTTTGTGTATGCTTCATCTTTCAAACAAATTTTGAAATTAAGCTGTTTAGACATTGAAAAATAACTATGAAAAATATTTATAACTAGTTTCTGTGGTGTTAAATCTACTCAAGCTTTAAACTTATTTTGTTCATCAAATGATCAAAATAAGAAAATACACAGATGTCTGGTAACGTAACACAGCTTATTTTCTTCAACTCCATGTAAGCCAGTCAAGGTTATGTGAGTAGCCATGCGCCCACCTCCACTCTTAACAGAGGAATGAAAACAATATTCTCCAGCGTCCTCACCATGCCCTTATATAGTTACATAGTTAATAATAATAATAATAATAATAATAAACTGTATTTATAAAGCACACTAAAAAACCAAGGGTATACCAAGGTGCTTGAGAAAAAATAAAATAGGAAAAAGGAGATGGGAGGGAAAAGAGAAAGGACCTGGCACATATCAATTATAAAACCTTGACAATCATAATATATGCTGATGCATGCTTTTATTACCAGTCGCATTGATTACTGTAATGCCCTGCTCTCTGGTCTCCCTAAAAAGAATATTTCAACTTTACAACTTTTACAAAACTCTGCAGCTCGTGTGCTGACGAAGACCAGAGGGCGGGCCCACATTACACCGGTTTTAGAATCGCTGCATTGGCTCCCCGTGTGTTTCAGGATCGATTTTAAAGTTCTTTATTGGTTTTTAAATGTCTTAATGGTCTTGGGCCTTCTTATCTCTCAGATCTGCTTTTACCATATGAACCCTCGCGGACCCTGAGGTCCTCTGGTACTGGCCCTAAAGTTTGTCCCTAAAGTCAGGACACATACTCACGGAGAGGCAGCTTTTCAGTGGTATGGTCCTCGTCTGTGGAACAGCCTGCCGGAGGAGCTCAGGGCCGCAGAGAACGTACACGTTTTTAAGAACAGGCTCAAGACCCACCTTTTTAATTTAGCTTTTACTTAGCGTTTATTTTTTTTTATGCTTATTTATTCTATCCTGTTATTTTATTATTAATTCAGGCTTTACCTAATATTTATTGATTTTATTCTTATCCATTTTTTAATCTTCTTACTCTATTTATATTTATATTTATATTTATATTGTAACCCGTTCTTATTTATTTTATCATTTTACCCTGTATATAGCCTATTGTGTCATATCTCCAGTGTTTCCTCGGAGGGGGCTCTCTGCACCGGGGCTGTGATCGACCGTGGCTGCTGGGTCTCTGGGGGTCCTCTCAGCCTGGCTGGGGGACTCCTTTGCCTCCCTCCTGCTGTGTGCCCGGCCTGGAGGCTGCGGTCTGTGACCGGCTCTCGGTGCAGACGGCTCCCTGTTATAGTGTTTCCTCACTTGGCTCATGTGAACCCAGCCCAATTTTTACTCTTTAAGTGTGCGTGTGTGTGGGTGCGGGGGGGGGGGGGGGGAGATATGTGTGTATTCACATCATTTATGTTAATGAGAGTGCGGGGAGTGAGTTGGAGGGTGGGGTGGGCTGCTTTTAACTATGTAAAGCACTTTGTGCTACATTTTTTGTATGAAAAGTGCTTTATAAATAAAGATTGATTGATTGATTGATTGATATAAAAGTATTTAACAAGCATAACGGATAAAAATGTACCAACGCACACCAAATGTTAACTAGGTGGAAAAGCAAGATTAAATAAATAAGTCTTCAGCCGTGATTTAAACAGTGGCATAGAGTCAGACGCCCGGATATCAACAGGAAGATTGTTCCATAAGACTGGGGCAGCTACAGCATACGCACGGTCGCCGCGAGATTTCAGCCGAGAACGAGGTTGCTCCAGAAGAAGTTGGGTAGCAGATCTAAGTGCTCTGACAGGAGTGTGTAACCTAAGAAGCTCATTGAGGTAGCTCGGCGCCAAATTATTAATAATTTTGTAAGTGAAAAGTAGTATTTTAACTTGAATACGGTACTTAACTGGTAGCCAGTGCAAGCCAGCAAGAACAGGAGTGATGGAAGAAAACTTCCTGCTACCTGTCAAAAGGCGTGCCGCCGCATTCTGGACAGTCTGCAATCTAACGAGAAGGGAGGAGGAAAGGCCAATGTAAAGAGAGTTGCAGTAGTCCAACCTGGAAGTCACGAATGCGTAAATAAGTTTTTCCAGGTCATTGTGTGGAATATAGTGCTTAGCCTTAGAAATGAGGCACAGCTGATTAAAACTAGACCTCACAACAGCAGACACTTGCTTGTCAAATTTAAACGAGCTATCCAGTAATATGCCCAAATTACTGGCATAATCAGAAGGGGAGCTAGCAAAAGGCATCAGAGCAGCACACAATTGGTCGCGGGGATTTTACTATCGAACACCACGATCTCCGTTTTCTTTTCGTTCAGGACAGGAGAATTACTCTTGAACCAATCTTTAACCTCACGCATGCATTCACAAAAATAGTGAAAAGACATAGCAAGATCGTCAGTAATCTCAAAATAAATCTGTATATCATCAGCATAGCAATGAAAGGCAATATTATACTTCTCAAAAATTGCTCCAAGAGGGAGCAGATATAGTGAGAAGAGAATAGGTCCTAATACAGATCCTTGAGGCATACCACAGTGTACAGGTACCGAGGAAGATGAGAAGTTGCCCAATTTAACCGAGAAAGACCTGTCAGCAAGATAAGATTTAAACCAGTTGAGGGCAGTGCCTCTTATACCCATAGTATGCTCAAGTCTTAGTAGAAGAATGTTATGATCGACCATATCAAAAGCAGAGGAAAGGTCCAATAAAACCAGGACCACAGAACGTCCAGAGTCAGTGCTTACAAGAAGGTCATTGAGAACTCTAAGCAAGGCCGTTTCAGTGCTATGCCGTGGCTTAAAGGCAGACTGAAATTTCTCTGCAATGTTGTTCGCGTCTAAATATGCCTGAAGCTGAGAAAGAACTAGTCGCTCCAGGATCTTGGACAGAAACGGAAGCTTAGAGATTGGTCTATAGCTCAAAAGATCATAACAATCAAGATTCTATTTTTTCAGAATAGGCTGGACTACAGCATGCTTAAAGGCCAGTGGGACAGATCCAGAAAGTAGAGAAAAATTCATTAAGAACAGAATGCTCCAATTACATCAAAGCAGCCCTTAACAATGCGTGATGGGAGAATATCAAACACAGCATTGTGTTTTTCAGTTGATCAACCAGCTGCTTCAGAGTCTCAGTTACAGTTAGCTACATAAAAACTCTGTATTGTAGTTCAGTAACATGTGACCATCCTGTTAGGCCATTGCTTGGATTCATCTGTTCTCTCATTGACTTATAAATAACATTATATGAAAAATGAACAATAAGCAACATTCTTGAGGGCATATGAGGAAGAGAGTAGTGCTACTAATTATACAGCACGTCCATGAACAAAGAACTACTGTTTATTGTATTAACACAAACTGAAATTACAAGCAGAAACCATCAATTTCAAGTTAAATATGCACATGTAACAAATAGATAATAAATGATAATACACCACCATTCACTTTTATGAACCACAAAGGTCGTTTAAAAAATAATAATAACTAGAAAAATTTGCATTTCCTGCGAAAATGCACTGTGGATGCTTTAAAGCTGAAGCTGTATGCAAAAACTAGCTGAAAAAGCTGAAAAGTTGCAGAAATTGTAAAAACTTTGCAGAAGCAAAGGAACTTTGCTAAAATGTAATAACTTAGCAGAACTGCAATATCTTAGAGGAAACATAATACTTGGCAGAAATACAATAGCATAGCAGAACTTAGCAGAAATATTGTAACTTACCAGAAACATGACAACTTCTCAAAAATACAAGAATTTAGGAGAAATAGTATAAGATAACAGAAAGAATATATTTAGCCAAAAATACTTAAACATTACAGAAACACTATGATTTAGAAAAATAGTACAATATAGCAGAAATACTGTTTTACCAGAGACACTGTGATGAACTATGAATATTGTAATTTTAAATTAATACTATGTTTTAGCACAAATACTATAATTTGGCAGAAATACTATGATTCAGCACAAATACTCTGGTTTAGCACAAATATTATAAGATAGCAGAAATACAATTATATAGCAGAAATGCTATATTTAGAAAGAAAAATATAATATAGTAGAAATAGTATGATTTAGCAGAAATACTACAATATAGCATAATAACAGTGATTTAGAACAAATACTATGATTGAGCAGAATAGTTATAACTTAAGTGAAAATACTGGAAAACTAAAATGACAAGCTGAGGAAAAAACAGAACATGGTTAACCTGTCTCAAAACTAATTATTGTTCAACTGTGGGGAAAACAAGAAATACAAATAAATAAATACAGAAATGTAAAGAGAGAGACACACACACAGGGTCTATGCCAGTCAAACAATGAGATGCTGCCCTAAAGAGGGTCTTTCTCTCTCTCTCTCTCTCTCTGTGTCTCTCTCTGTCTCTCACACACACACACACACAGGGAGAGAAGCAAGTTTCTAGGTCAGTCAAGCAGCCTGGGAGCTGATAAATTTGAATCCACCAATCAGAGAGGCTGTGTACTTTTCCCGCCAAAACAGGTGCACACACGCAGCACAGAGACAGGATTTTTGTAGTCTATTTCTCATAGTGAGGATTCCCCTCAAACAAATGACCATAATTTCCTAACCGTAGGGGCTAGAACGGTCATTCTTACACCGTTTTGTTCAGAAGAGATGGGGGAATCGTCAAGTGTTGACAATTTATCATTAAAATATGAATTTTTAGAGATATATGACATGGATGACGGGTTGGTTTAGAAGCCACGAAGGCCCCAATATGCAAATTTGAATGCCTCAGCCCATATATATGATTGGCTGGCTGGGAAGCCGTGGAGGCCCTGATATGTAAATTTGAATGTCTCAGGCCTCACAGAGGATTGGCTGCCTGGGGACCTGACAGTAATATATGGAAATAGTATGATTAAGCATAAATACTACCTTTAGTAGAAATACTATATTTTAGCACAAATACTATAAAAAGCAGAATTACTAAAATTTAGCAGATATACAATATTAAGCACAAATCTTATAAAAAGCAGAAATAGTATGATTAAGCATAAATACTACATTTAGTAGAAATACTATGTTTTAGCACAAATACTATAAAAAGCAGAAATACTATATTAAGCAATATAAATATCCTATAAAAATCCTATAAAAAGCAAAAATACTATACTGTGATTTGGTAGAAAAACTATAATTATTCAGAAATACTATATTTGGCAGAAATACTATATTTAGCACAAATCTTATAAAATAGCAGAAATAGTATGATTTAGCACAATAGTAATATCTTATACAGAAAAATTGGAAAAGCAAAATGGACAGCTGAAAAAATGCTGAACATGCTGAGGGTCCCTCAAATATGCTTGTTAAATGAAAAAAATCGGCAAAAAAAAGATATAACAGAGACACACAAACAAGATCCAATTCAGTCAACCAGTCTAAATATATTGAATTTGAATCTTACAATGAGATCATCCCATTAAAAGACTTTCTCTCTCTCTCTCTCTCTCGCTCTCTGTCACACACACACAAACACACAGAGGGAGAGAGAAGTAAGTTTCTAGCTCAGTCAAGCAGCCTGGGAGCTGCTGAATTTGAATCCACCAATCAGAGAGCCTGTGCACTTTTTCCCGCAAAACAGGTGCATGCAGCACAGAGAGACACAGGATTTTTGCAGTCTCATAATGACGACTCCCCTCAAACAAATGACCATAATTTCCTAACCGTAGGGGCTAGAACAGTCATTCTTACACCGTTTTGTTCAGAAGAGATGGGGGAATCTTAAAGTGTTGACAATTTATCATTAAAATATGAATTATTAAAGATATTTGACTTCTAATGCAACATAACTGAGTAGAGCAAAGCAAAAACTGCCTTGACTTGCCCTCAAACAACGCTTTCTAACTCTAAAATCTATTTGGAGTATCAATATCATTCTTTCACCGTAAGAGACAGCAGGCTTTGGTGAACAATCATGGAAATTTTCAGGTCTCTGTGGAAATTCCTTAAAAAGATATGACGAGAGAAATAAGTGGTTCATTTCCAGAGTTTGAAATCTGAAGAAATCTGAGCGAAGGACAAATTTCCTACCCTCAAACAAGTCTAACTCATTTCAGAACGGTAATAGGTGAGAAAATAATTCTTGAATTGTGAGCGTCAGGAGTGTCTGAAGATATACTGGGACAAGCCTTATGTCTTAACTTTGCTTCATTAAGGAGATATGACGATTCGAATATGCCTCTCATTACAGAAATCAAGCGGTGATTTTGAACAAACTCTCCATTGACTTTCTATGGAGAGTTTTGCGACTTTGTGTTGGTCTGAGGAGATTTGCCAAAATTCTGTAAATCCCACAACAATGATAGTGACATTTTCGGAAAGCCAGCAAAAATACCTACGTTTTGATATATAATTTGTGGAAGTTGAGTGAAAATTGAGCAAGTAGCAAGAAGTTGTTCGGACATGAAGAGAAGACTGCAAAACCTTCAGTGGCACACTGGAAGCCAAGTGCAATAGCAACCATAACAACGCATGTATTTTGTGAAAAATCACAATTTTGCAACTGAAAACTTTAAGAGGCATAAAAGTAAAATGGTAAAAGATTTGAAAAAGCTGATTTATACCTGAATAGCCCAATAATTTGAGAACATTTTAAAGTTTGAATGGTTGTTCTACGTGAAAATATGAGGAAGTAGTTAAGTTTCAAAAACAAGAACATTTTAGCAGAATTGCAGAAGTTTCCCATTCATTTCAATGGGACAAATTAAGCTTAATATTTTAAAAAGTATAATAGTGAAAAATACCAAAAGACATAGCACACATTAGCAGAAGTAGCAGAATAGTTTAAAATTTGAACGGTGAAAATCGGCTGAAAATTGTGGAAGTAGTTAAGTGCCAAAAAGTGTACGGAAGTATCAAGAGGAACTCAATAGTGTGGATGCTTAAAGCATCCACACAATAATAATAAGACCGTGAATGTGATAATAAGGAGCTGCAGTGGACAAATACAACATTCAAATTCAGTTCATCGTAGCCTAGGTACTACAAAATACCTTCTACATCAGCACATAGAAGAGACACGATCACGAGAAGGACACGTAGCAGCGCAGAGTCACATATGGACGGTATAGGAAGCAGCTCCATCCATCTGCTAATCATCGCTGTCCACTAATCCTAATATTTACGCATTCCAACTTCCGGGAGAAAAAAGTCCACAGCCCAAAAATGCTAGAACACAACAGAACCGATCTTGGGAGTGTAGCAAAGAAAGTAGGCGGGCTATAAAATGGCTGGATACTTAGAGCGACACACAGAGAGAGGAGCGGGAGGGGGGAGGGGGGGGGGAACGGCGGAAATAAAACCTTTCACGCATGAGATGAATTAAGGATGCAGCTTTCTGATCAGCCTTTTAAACAGCGTAACCGACGAAAAGACGCGTGGCTTTACCTTAAATGTACATCAAAACAACGGCGATCACGAGGAGGACCAAAATCCTTGCTGTCTGAGAAAAGAGTGGGGTTTTTTTGGTTTGTTTTCAGGGGAGCATCCAGGATTTTCCTTAATTGGTTGCCACAGGACCCGAAAACCAGACAGAGGGGCTCACGTGAAATCTGAATAAAACACTGGGCGCAATTTTCAGGTTAGTATACACCACTGTGTCCTGTTGTCAAGAAAACATGGTGCTGCACAAGGGTTTAACCCTCTGGGGTCCAGGGTATAATTGGCCGTTTTTGACTACTTTTGATTTTACCTCTATATTTCACCTTTAAAAACTGTTTATCTTGCCTTGTTTGGTATTATTTTTTTCAGCACAACCTCAAATATCTGAAATTTGAGTTATTTTTCATTTTGGTAAACTATATTAGCACAATTGATCTAAATTCAGACAAAAAATTCAAAATCCAAATAGAAAAAAGTTATTTTTTTTTTACTGTAAAACCCACAAACATGTTTAACGAATCATTTTCATAAATTGAAATGCAAATAGAAATTGTACGTTTCTAAAAATTATGCACAAGTTTTACAAACAACAAAGTTATATGGTATTATTTACCTAAAAATGCAGCCAAGGCCTCAGGCGTTTTTTATATAACCATTTAAATCTATTTACAGAACAATCAGGTGTTCTGCATCAAATAAGAAGGCACACAATTTATTTGTGCCAGTCCAAAAAATAGTTTGTGTTCAGTATAAGACAGAGGAGAACAGCACAGGCCTAAACCCTGCAGGTCTGACAACAGGAGGTGCATCAGTCCTGTTTTACATGTGGGAACAGTGTTTACACTGGAATCTGCCTTTGGTGGCTTTTTTGGAGCAAATGTGACATTCAGCAGTATAACTGACACACAATACAAAACAATAACTACACAACACACTAACTACAGCCTCCAAACACACTAAACGTCACTAATGTCTCACATATGAAAACTCGCTCTCTCTTTCTTTCGCTCGCCCGCTTGTCACTGCTAAAACTTCCCCTTCTCCCTAAACAACCAAGTGCCACATGTTGCCATATGATTTTTTAGATTGGCTGGCATGGTAAACTCTAACACCAATAGGGAAGGGGTACCTTGTTGAGTAATTGTTTTACAAAGCAGGAATAATGTATTTAGATTTTTTCCTTCAGTAAACAGAAAATAGTGAAAGCTTCTTAGGTAGGATGCAAGGGCGTAGATTTGGCATGGACGTAAGGGACATGTCCCCACCAATATCCAGTGATTATTGAATTGTCCCCACCAATAATCCTACGTCATGTGACAAATATGGCCAATGTGATTGGCTGTGCCTTTCAGGGAGCTCTATTTAGTTTTAGGAGCTGCAAGCCTGCGCTGCGAGGACCTGCAAGGAGGAGAGGAGGATGGCAACAAAAAGGAAGAACCTGGATATAAGAAAGTATTTTTCAAAGAAACCTGTAAGTCACTTAAAGCCAAGTTAACTCATAAAATGTGTCCGTCATAATAATGTTACAGGCTATGCTAGGCTTTGGCCCACATCAGTCTAAAATTGTATGTAACCATGAATAACGTGTTTTGGAAGCTAAATGCACAACAGGCAGCACTATTAGTTATCTCAGTCTCCCAGAGTAGCAATCAATCAATCAAGGCTTTGTTTGCCACGTGCAGGTTGCCCTGCAGTGAAATAGGACACCTCCCCCCCGACCTTACACACACAACACAGACATCACATGGGGATACAGGTCGGAGATCGGTAGCGTTACAGAAAAAAGGGAGGACAGCATGAGAACAGGAAACAAAAAAACTCCTCTGCACAAAAAAGCACATAAATGTCCACAGCACAACATTATGGAACACGTGACAAGCCACAGGGTTGGGTGGGCGGTGAGGAGTAATCCGAAGCAAACACAGCAGCCATCCTTCCCAGCGCTACCATTCCAGCGCGGGCTCAGACCTGCCGTGTTCCCCAGGAGGGAACAAGCATTGAAGGCGTTTGGAAAGGGAGGGGGGATGAGTGTGTGCATATCAGTGTATATGTATGTGTGTGTGTATCTAGAGTTCAGCTGAGACAGTGTCCTTCGCCCTGCCAGGCTAAGTAAACAGTCTTCCAGCCAACCCAGGTGGCCTTGCATGGAATGGGAAGGAACAGACTAAACACAGTTGTTATCAGGGAGTTTTTGTTCGGCTCCAGCCTTGAGACCGCAGCTGGCGCTGAAAGGGTATCCGCATGAAGTGATGGTGCTTTTTAATTTAGTGCGAACAACTCATATGAATTTCAAAGCAGTTCTAACAGTCCAACACTGGTCTCTCAATCTCCCGTTGGAGAGCCGTGAGCTTCTCCATGATGTTATCAAACTTGCACTCTGTGATGTTGTCATTGTGCTCAAAGAGCCGATTCTGAGAACTCACGACTAGGGATGGGCACCGGTTCTGACATAAACGGTAGTAACCAGACCGAAAAGCAGCGCACATTTCGGTGCTTTATTTCGGTGCTTTATTTCGGTGCTTTTTTTTCCTGAGATGTCATACACTTTGGATTCCAGCCAATCATTTTACCTTTGCAAGCGTAGTAGGTGGGCCCAGGTACGTACGTTCTTTTAGAGCAGAGCTACAGATTAAAAATGCCCAAGGTGAAGCGGTCAAAAGTCTGGCTGTACTTCACAGCAAAAGATGCAAACTCAGCAGCCTGCAACAAGTGCTTTAAGCTGATACCGTGCAAAGGAGGCAACACCTCGAATCTGATGAAACACCTGGCGACATATAGCGTTTTGTTAAAAGCCGAGAAATGCGCTGTATTTGATAGCTTGCTGCGAGACCTCACACCGAGCACATCTACTGTGCTTGGGTTGCCTGTTATCTGACCCGGACTTAGCAACATCCCCCAAAAACCCGAAGAGTAGAGTCCTGGCCCCTAGCCATGCCAGTGTAGCAGAAATGATGACGGATGATGATGGCAGCAACAGCCGTTCTTCTCTGCGTGAGTAGCTTAATGTTGTTCGTGTGTAATTTACGTTGAGTAGGCTAACCACGTTATTAAATTAATGCATGTAAGGTGAACTAGCAAACATCATCATAGCTACATGCGGCTGTCTTCTTGTTTGATGGCAGATGCTCCCTTCACCCTGGCCAAAAAAGTTAAAATGACCAAAGAAAAAGTGGAAAACAGTTAAAGATGAAAGGCTTTTGAACAAAGTTTGTCTTTTCCATTGTTTAAGCACTGCTTCCAGCCAAGAGTGATACCATAAATCCCCTATAGCTGCAGAAAAGTCTAACATTGTTATCTTTTTACAAAAAAAACAGCTGAACATGAGAGGTTTTTGGACCAATTTTGTGTTCTCCATTCTTTAAGCACCGGTTTGAGCACCGTTTAAGCACCGGCACCGTTTCAAAAGTACCGGTTTGGTACTGGTATCAGATAAAACCTAAACGATACCCATCCCTACTCACGACTACAGTGAGCCTCAAAGAGTGAGTAAGGTCAACAATGACTCAAATGAGATTACACAATCCTGATGTATGCCATGACCACCAAGAGAGACTGGACAGTATAGATGTAAAACAAATATGCCAGCAGTTTATCTCAGTTAACGAGTGTTTGGCTCCTTCACACAGTGGACATTGAGTTGTTGTGTGGGGCATGTAGTCCATGTCTGTTGCTGTACGGTAGTTCATGTTTAGAATAAAAAAATCCCAGCTCACTGATTTGATAGGAGCAATAGTGCCTAAAATGTTGCATAATTTTGCTGAGAGATCTTTTTCTTTGTGATAATCTTAGATGAGTAGTTAATGGACAAAAACCACCAGGTCATTCAGTGTTCCCTTAGTGCCAAAGTATAACAGATGTTGGTGTACTATAACTGAACTAATGTTGTTAAGTCCCTAAAGTCATATTCTTTTTATTGTCATGACTGTATTTGAAGCTATTTTTATTTTTGTATGCTACCTGATTTATATGGAATATGGCTGAAGTAAACTAAAGCCTAACTTAGTCAGTCATTTGTTTAATAGTAATTTAACATGATATAATTCACATATAAAACTATGAATTGTAATTTTAAATAGTTTAAAAGCATGCAGAATAGGATATGTAGGCAAGTGTATTTCTCCTTTTTTATCAAGAAACAAAGACAAGAAGGAGGAAAAAAAGAAAAAAGAAACAGGGCAGGGTTCGGTGGTTGAATCATCTGTCCCCACCAGTGTTGGGTAAGTTACTTTAAATTAGTAACTTAGTTACATTACTAGTTACTTCTATCAAAAGTAACTCAGTTACTTCAAGTTACTCGTTACTTTCAGAGTAACTAGTTACTACGGAAAGTAACTTTGGTTTTACTCAGAATTCTCTTGTTAATGTGTTGCTTCTGTAACTGGATACCCAGCCAGAGTGCCAGTCTTCTAGCTTGCTTACTTGCCACAAGTGCACTGTGCCACCTACCAATAGAAAGGAAAAAATAATGTGCACATTTCCACGAGAGAAATCCCACACCTGATTCTATCCTAGCCTGCTTTTTACATCCAACACAAAAACGGCAGTCGTGGTGCTTTCGATTGTACTCAGAACTCGGAAATTCTGCCTTCTGAATAGGAAGATGTAGGTAACACCAGACTGCAGATGAGCTGCATACAGAGCTGGACTGGGACAAAAGTGGCGCAAAGTGGGCGATAAACAAACAAGAGAGAAAAGCCGATCAGCTGATCATTGATCAGTTTCATGATTGAAGTAGAAACAGGAGAGGGAGGGTGAGAGGATGAGAGAAGAAGAGGCAGCTGTGCAGCGTAAACACAGAATAACTCCACCTTTGTGTCTTTTTCATTGTAGCTGAAACACAAACTGTGTTCCTTTTCACCTCAATACGAAACGCATGATATTTTCTCTGAATACCAGACGATTCCGTTTTTTACGGGACGGTTGGCAGCTCTAATAATTAACCTTATGAACAAAATAAAGTTCAACATCATTAACTTCATAGCACCCACCCAGCTGTATAGAAACTCCATCATGCTAGCTAGCACGCAGTACGAAAAAGTCAGCATAACGAAAATAAACTCCACCTAAACTTGGTTCATATCTGACCCAGATGGACTGCAGTTCATAACTTCTTACCTGAAGTTCAGTTCACCTGACACTCTCGGACCAGCGGCCGCTTCGGGTCTCTCCTCTTGCCTTCCTTTTCCTTCATCCACCTGCTGGCTTCCACCACTTGCTAATGTTATTGAATCTGTGGAAGCTCCGTGATAGCCACCACACGAAGTAACGAATAACGAGCCTATCTAAATCCCAGTAACGAGTAACGCGTTCCCGGTTTTGGCATAATAACTAGTTACCGTGCTCGTTACCACAATAATAATGTAGTTACTGTAACGCGTTACTTAATAACGCATTAGTCCCAACACTGGTCCCCACCAATGCCAAAACCAAATCTACGCCCTTGGTAGGATGCTTAGGTAATTCACATCTGGGAGATCTTAAAATTTAAAAAATATACAAATTATTATATTATTATTTGTTGACATTATTAGAATTTTGCTCCTCAATATGGATGATGCAGTAAAACCAAGAGATGTGTGATGAAATGTGTGAGCTGATTTCTTGGCACTACCTTATAAGTGATCAGCCAGAGACCATTCATTAAACCCTTCTTTGCTTCTTCTCCAGTTAAGTTCAGACAGGCTGCGCAGACCTTAGAGAAAATGGTGTAGAGTGCCAGGGGTGTCTTTCTGTTCAGACATCCAAACATCAGATCACGAGGTCAAAAAAATTTATTTTACTGACTTAATCTTCCAAATTAATGAGGTATAAGATCAGGACCTTTTGAAAAAAAAAAATACAAAACAAAACAAAAGGCTTCTTATTCCTTATGAACTGTAACATGTCTCCTGTTTTCATTCTTTTTCAATCACTGGAATTAGAATGTAAGTCATCTAGTCTGGCAACTTTCTGAATAAAGAACAATTGTTAGTTGCATGGGCTTTTTTATAGCAGCTCCTTCCTCCTCATTGATCTAACAGTGCCTCTTTGTTTGGATTCCTTAGACAGTTTCCTTTTGTCTAGGATTCTCACTAACAAGCCTCTTTTTATTTCTTATTTAACCTTTATTTATACAGGTAGTCCCACTTAGACTGGGCTTCATACCATGTAATCCTGCAGGTGATCTGCAGGGAGTATGCACAACTCCCTAGTGATCAGGGGTGGCAGGGGTGGCATGGGTTGTAATCTCCTACCACCCCTAGTGGCAACCTGATTTTACAAAAGACAGTTTTGTTTATTAAAATAAGCTGGCATTAACACCTTGAGCCTAGCTACACTAAACATTGAATAGAAATTCTAAAACCGCATAATGTATTGCATATGATTGCCCCCCCCCCCCCAAACAAACAAAAACAAACAAACAAACAAACAAACAAACAAAACAAAAACTAGAACACTGTAAACTATTAAAATTTCCACACAGCCTAACTCAGTGATCAGGCTCACCATAAATCCTGGCATAGTTCATAATTTAAATACAAAAATTAACATTTATATTTCAGAGAGCAAAAAGTCATGGCCCCAGTAAATAAACAAAAATGTCAAATGCAGAGATATTTTTTATTTTTTTGCCTTTTATTGTCTTTGTTGCATCTTTGTGTGCGATCCAGTAACCTTGGTTTGCAATACAAGAACTACACAGATAATTATGGAAGGTTATTATTCTCTTGATTATTGTTCCAAGTGTGACCAAAGGTCACCCAGTGTGTCCTTTGTCTTATATTCTCCATAGCAAGCAAGTACTAAAAACAGAGGCTTAGAAAAGAGAATATATCAGCAGTGTTGGGGAGTAACGGAATATATGTACCGCCGTTACGTATTTAAAATACAAAATATGAGTAACTGTATTCCGTTACAGGTACCGTTTAAAAAGGTGGTATTCAGAATACAGTTACTTTGTTGAAATAAATGGATTACACTGCGGTACTTTCCTGTTTCATTTTGTCGCGGGTCAGGACTGTTTGGGTTTTGTTTGACAGCTACGTTCTGTTGTTCCAGGCGGCAGCGTTATGGTTGCCATGGTTACAGGGCGACGCTCTCTCTCTCTCTGCGACTGTGTGTTTCCTGGGTGAGAGAGTGCCTTTTCGTTGTTGTTGTTGTTGTGCTAAGCTAACAGGCAGAATGCTACAAGCATAGCTCTAAAGAATGTAGCATCATGGGCAGTGTAGTCCGTGCTGCAGGAAGAATGGACTGCCATACACGTTATGGGTCTGTGAGCGCGAGGAGGGAGAAAAAGGGGAGTGGAAAAGTACGAGTTGCCATCGAGGAAAAACGGGAGCTGGAAGCATGTAAATATAATAATAACCACTTCAGCCAAGAAGAGTGCCTGACGAGCCCAGTTGTAAGTAAGCTATTAAGACTCGACTGTACACCGTGTGGGTGTTTTCCTCCGAAAACAATAAGTTCCGTTGGAGCAGCCTTTCAACGCCTCTCTCTGTCTCTCGCAAGAAAAGTTGACCCACACAACAAAGTAAAGCTATTTTTCGGCTATGAGCCGACAGGGACCCCGCCGTATTAGTCAGAGGTCCCTTTACTACAGTTCGGAGTCACGGACCTTCAGTAATAGTAATAAATCACACAGCAATAGTACATTCACGTTGTTGTAAAAAACATGATAATATATTAAGTAATCCAAAGTATTCAGAATACGTTACTGTCATTGAGTAACGTAACGGAATACATTACAGAATACATTTTGGGGCATGTATTCTGTATTCTGTAATGGAATACATTTTAAAAGTAACCTTCCCAACACTGCATATCAGTCACAGCATTTTGTGAGAAGTGAGAATGTAATAACAAGTTCCTCTAACCATTTCTCAGAGCTCAACATGATACTAAAAACAACCCAGTTTCTGAATCTCATACAGGTCCCTGCCTGGGGCTCTTGAAAACAGGAACAAAACACAATAGGAGCTGTGGGAAAAAATATAAGTAGTATTTGATAATACTGGTGGTACAGATGCTGACTTATATTGAGCCCGTTTTTAGGGCGTACCCATGACAGATTAGCTTAATACAAAACAAGTGATCAGCACAACAATATTATCACAGAACATATGAAAAGCATGTGCAACTTAATCTGATCAGGATGCCTCCGGCACATGTCCCACATGTATGCGGTCCCCGAGGCAGGTCCAGGAAATGATGGCAAGTTTACATCACTCAGACGGCTTCATATGATTGAAAAAGGTTAAATAAGTCGCTGGGATGAGGAAGATCTGGGCATGTCTAAGACTGCAGCTCAAATGGATAAGTGGTAGCAAATGATTGGATGGAAGGAAACAGAAATCTAAATGTAATAATATGGAAACAGGATTTTGGAAGAATTTCTGAAAATGTTTCCCCCAGTATATGGATAGGAGTGCAATACTGTGGACAGTTTCCCTTTAGAATGCAAAAGATTTTTAGCAATTGTACTGATAGTGCAGATCTATAGTTTCAGATCACCTACAAAGACACAATGAAGCTAATAAAAAGTTTAGTTAGCCAACTCAACCAGTGGAATTACAGTAAAAATCTCTCTCTCCTCACAGCACGTGAGAGACTGAAGTTCTGTCTCACAAGACTTATAATTATCACGTATTTCCTGTTTTTGTGACAGAAGTCAGTTCCCAACCTCATGATCACATGCTGAGTTATGACATTTTGGTCTGTGTATCAAATTTATCCAAAATATGCAAATGTGATCCTAAAAACTACCTGAAAAGCCTTCAGTTGATTCAACATGCTGCAGAGTACTGACAGTGACTAGAAAAAGAGAACATATTTCTCCCATACTGGCTTCTCTTCATTGGTTCCCTGTTAAATCCACAATCATATTTAAAATCCTTCTCCTCATATACAAGGTCTTGAATTATCAGGCCCAGTCTGGTCTCAAAGACCTCATAGGTCTGTACCAACCCAGTAAAGCATTTTGCTCTCAGACTGCTGGTTTACTTGTGGTTCATAGGATATTTAAAGGTATTGTGGGAAGCAGAGCCTTCAGCTTTCAGAAGCCACTGCCTTGGGTGCAACCTCATGAACAAAAATATCACTTTGGGCCAGACTGCTTTAATGTTGCAAACCATGCCAGTCCTAAAAATATAACACTGTGCAGACATGGATAAATATTCTACTTAGACAAACAGATTTTTTGATTTTGTGCTAGATTGAGATGTGCAAGCCATTTTTTTTTACATTATAATGTTTTCAGTTTTAACATTATTTGATATAAAAATAAAATAGACGTTAACTTTTCTGAAGGAAGGAAGTAAATAAGTAAGCTATCTAATGCTAGGAAAGTCAAGCAGTGTCTTCTATGTGGACGTTATGAGTTTAATTTCTCTTTTCTTGTTAATGGACCATCCTACCCTCTTTCCACTTTGCTCAGCCAAGAGTGCTGGCACCTGGACAAAACCAAATCACGAAATAAGGAAAGAAGGGGGGAGGCGAGTTCAGAGGCTGACTGGATTTTGCGCTTTGTTGCTGCCAAAAAACAAAACTAATTATAGGAAGCAAAAAGGTTTATAATTACCCTGCGAAGGAAACATTTTATAGACAATACGAAAAATGATTTAATACGACGGCAGAGTGTTACAGGCATGGCCCTTTAAGACTGTAGCCTCATGGGCGGTGTAGTCCTTGCTGCAGGGAGAACGTGTGGGACCGCCCCTCCCGCTGTGTGTTTGTGAGCGTGAGGGAGGGAGAAAAACATAAGCCGAAAAGTACTAGGTGCTACCGAGCAGAAACGGGAGATGGAAACATGTAAATATAAAAATAACCACTGCAGCCAAAAAGAGTGCCTGACGAGCACAGTTGTAAGTAAGCTATTACAACTCGACTGTACACTGTGTTCATGTTCCCTATATAATCACTGTGCTTTCAAATCCTCTGTAACTTAACAGCTTACATTATCAGGAGGAAAATAGAACAGACAGAACAGCTGCAACTGTGCTGAGCTCCAATCAGCACAGACAGAAAGACCAGCTGCAACTGCATTCACACATTGACAAGAACACAAAAGACAAGAACCAACAGACTTAAAAATTCCTTTGTCCCACACGTCATCGGACTGTTTAACTCCTCTCTGGAGGGGAGAGGGAGGGGAAACAGGAGGACAAAGGAGGGGGGAACAACTAAGCTGTAGTGCCTCTTCACCTCACTGTACAATACTTTTGTTAATAGTCAACGGTGCAATAGACCTCAATACTTTAAATGTGCAATTCACTTGTATTTTTATTTTTATTTTTATTCCTATTTATTCTATTTATCCCCTTCGTATATTTTATTTATATATGTCTCTGTATTTATATATGTGTGTGTGTGTGTATATATAATATTCTGCTCACACTCTGTAACTTCTGTTGGTGGTCTTATCTTATCTTATCTTACATTGGCTGTATACTGTCATGGTGCTTTTCAAATGCATAATGTGCAATAAAGACAAAATGTAAAAGTCTGAGTGATGTGACATTGTATCCTTATGGGAAAGGTTGTACCAAGCAAGTGGGGAAAAAAACAACAATTAGATAAAATCAAGTAACAAATAATTTAAGTAATTTAATTTAAGTATTTCACTGTATTTCTATCATTAACCATGAATCATTTCACATCACTGTAATTTAACACATGGCATACAGGACAAGAAAGGCAGGCTTGTCAAGTCTAAAAATAAACATAAATGAAAACCTACCAAAGTAAAACAATTTTTCTCCTTTCATCTTGAACAGTGTTACTATAAAGCTCCCCACCTGTCTGAATCCATCCTTAACATTACTGCCATCCTGTGGTAGCTGTTGACAGTGGTTCCCAAAACCTGTGTTTTTTGTTTCAATCTTCCAAAAGATTGCAGCTCTCTGTTTTGATGGTGTGGTGAAAGAGGGCCCAGGATTGCAGACATGGAGGCAAAACAGAGGAGTTTCAGCCAAAGGAGAGCCTTTTAATGAAAAGGAAGCTAAATACAAACTGTCTAACTAACAGGATCACGATTGGAACATAACGGAACAAGGACAAGGGGAGACGGACGCAATATATACACAGGAGGGTGGTTAGGAGAAGTGGACACAGGGAACATGGGAACACAGCCAGAGAAACATAGACATGGTGAGATGGGGGAAGTAAAGCAGAACACGAGGCACATGAGATGACGACTACCAAAGTAAACAGGAACACACAAACGCTGAGACACGGACACAGAGATGTGAAGAGACAGAGAGAGCGAGAGACATGACTGTGGAAACAGATAGGCAAATAAACATGGAGACAAGACTGACTTCACAGCGAGACGCAGAGGACAAGACACAGAGATGACACAAAGACAAACCTAATATCAAACAAGACACCTTGAACTAGAAATACAGATAAACTCAAGACTAAGAGACTAAAGTCAAGCTCTGTGTATGCTCTATAAACAAAATTGAATTGAACTGAATTGAATTGAGTTTGACTTTCATATAATCCAATCTTAAAACATGCATGTGTCATGGTGGGTCTTCAACCAAGTTTTGAATTTATTATGGTCTTGTGATTCATTCCTTTGGATTTAAGAGATTTTTAGTCGTGACTTTTGTTTTCTTTAACAACTGCCTTTATTTTTTCTACTTCCTGGCTGTTAAGTTATATGAGTTTCCTTTTGTGTCTAGTTTCCCTGTTTTGTAACCCTTTGTTTCTGCGGTCATGTTCCTGTGTTTGTCTGACATCCCCGTGCTTTTAAGTTAATCTGTCTGTGGTCCAGACCCTGTTGCAGGTTCACGTGTCACGTATGGTGTCCTGTTCAGGCAGGGAGATCTGTTCTTCATCTGTTTATTTACCAGCTGACTTTAAAATGACATGTTGGTGGAGCCTTCAGTCCAAATAATGTTCATCTTTGCTGTCAGAGAGATTCCTGAGGGATCATACGGAGCATTTGTTTAGACCTGTATTTAATTTCAACTGAAAATGCAAATACTTTCAGTGTCTGCAGATTTAACAAAGAACATTTAAACTTCTATAACACTTAACACACACATTAATAAAATGTTTTTTTTCTTGTAGCTCAGCTCTTTCAAGTAAGATAGATGTAATAAAATGCCTTGTACACAACTAAAACTATAATTGTGTCTCCAGTAAACTGCACAACAGTAGTTAACATTAAAATAAATAATTAATGTACTTTTTTCAGAGACTTATTTAACTGTAGGAGAAACAAAAGTGAGCTATGAAGTATATGAACAAATTAACTGTTACTGACCTCTTGATCTCTCTGTAGGTCTTCTTCTTCTGGTCCATGATCTTCGTTTCTCACACTCCGGTGAAGTTTTGTGTCATGCTGCTTGCCACCATGTTGGTTTAAAGACCTCCTACTGTACAAAATAGTGACACAGTATTCACAGAGGCTGCAAATTTGTGGACATTAAATCAACTTTTAAAATTTAGCCTCTGTACACTAGAACAGTAGATTTGAAATAAAACAATAAAGGTACAATTTAATTGCAGACTCAGCTGCAACTGAAGGATTTGAACAAAACTTCTGTATTACCTTCAATCATAAATAAAGTCTGAATACTTTGCCAAATACTTTGCAGGCAGTGAGTCTTTTTACTGCATCTGTCTTCAGTTACAATATATTTGTCCAGGGATTCACTTTTATAAAGCCAGGAAACACCATGTAGGATGCGGTTCAATTGGGGTAGACTAGCACAATTGCATTCTTATTGGACCAAAGACCGCTTCTTTAAGACCACTGAGGGTACCACACATGACAGTTTCCCCACTAAGAATAGCAACTACAGCCTCTGAGCTAACTACAGTCTGGTAACCTAGACAATGAGGAGAATGTGCTGGACAGGTGGAGAGAACGTTTTGTATTTCTATTGCACCAAAGTAACTAGTGCACTTTCCTTTTTACAGAATGTAACAAAAATATGACTTGGCCCCTTGTAATACTGGAAAAAAAAATCATCTGGATATCTATACTGATATGGACTGGGTAATGTGTAAGGAACAAATGGATGCCACATTGTTTAATAGAAATGAAAATGATCTACCTACAGAGGGCTGAATTCAACGCTACCCTGAAAATCAAAGGGGTTTGGGTGATTAGTACCAATTCTTTCATCTGCCTGCATATTCTCGCCTATTAAGGTCAGGAATTATTGTACAAGAGGAGGAAACCAGGATCAACGGAACCAGCGTAGGGCCTGACAATGTGTTCAAGGATTTCATCCTGATTCCTAATGGCAGCCTGTAGAGGTCTCTAGAGGTACATAAGCTTTAAAATGAGAAGTACTACATATTATTCTAGATATTAGATACATGCAAGTTAATATATGAAGTACCTTTGAAAACATCCATGTTTATAAAAGTACCATGCTGCAGCACCAACAACATTCAGGAAAAGCAAAACACCAAATAAGGCCCAAGCAGCAGAGCATGCTCCTACAGGGACACAATAATGAAGAACATGAGAATGAGATGATTGTTCTTTCCCACTTTTATGACATTTAGTTTTTTATTACAAACTTAATTCATAAGACTGAGACAATAAGGAAACATAATCCACCCAACAGAAGTCAAGCACGTGGCTCACAAAGAATGAGATTTCCACACTGGATCAGTGGGTGGCTAGGTTTATAATGGTGGTTTACAATGACTTTTGGCTTTTGGCCAACAGGATGCTGGTAGAAACTGTGATACTGATGGCCAACCATAAAAGAAGTGGCAAAAGTGGCAAGGGGTAGGGGTATTTGAAATCAGCAAGAGAGAAGCAAAGATAGGGGTATGAAGGTGAGACTTTAAATATAGGGACTATATGCAAACGAAGAGAGCAGTTTAATACAATGTAAAGAGAGAGTAAAGGAGAAAATTGGAGGACAGATGATTCTGGATTCAGTGAAAAGGTGTTGAACACTTATTTTTGGAAGACTGTAAAGTAGTGTCAGGGAGGAGCGCAGCTAGGAATAATAATAATAATAATAATAATAATAATAATAATGGATTGCATTTATATAGCGCTTTTCAAGGAACCCAAAGCGCTTTTACAATTCCACTATTCATTCACTCTCACATTCACACACACTGACTACCAAGCATTGCATGGTAGACTGTTGGATGACTCTGGAGGTCAAGTAGAGAAAGTGAGTGAAAACAGAGGCAAGGATCACACGGTGGAAGCTGAAGAAGGAAAAAATGTGCAGAATTCAGGGTGGAATTAAGACAGGCTCTGGGTTCAAGATTCAAAATGTTTATTGTACAAAGAAAAGCATTTCTCTGTACAATGAAATTCAGCAAAGAGAGAGGTGGCAAAAGAAAAAGGTTTATAGTTGAGCTGAGTGTGAAGCTGGAGACCAAGAACAGCTAGTGAATCTGGAAGTGCATCGGATTATTGTGAAAAGAACTTAAGTCAGCAGAACATGTGCGTGGATGCAGAGTAACAGTGAATATGCAGGGAGCAGAGATACAGAAGGTAAATTCTTTTAAATATCTGGGGTCAACCATCCAAAGCAACAGACAGTGCACAAGAGAGATGAAGCAGAGAGTGCAGGGAGAGAGGTTCGAGTGTGTGGAGACGAGCGTCACGGGTGATTTGAAATGAGTACATCAGAGTTGCAGCTCAGATTAAGTGGCGTGCAGACAAAGAGATAGTTGAGATAGTTTGGACATGTGCAGAGCAGGAATAGTGGACATACTGGACAAAGGATGCTGAAGATGGAGCTGTCAGGTAGGAGGAAAAGCAGAAGACCACAGAGGTGGTGCACGGATGTAGTGAAGGAGGACATGCAGATGGTTGGTATAACAGAGGATGATGCTACAGATTAAAGGAAGCACTTCTTTAAGATAGCTTCTTACTAAAGATTAGTGGAATACATACATAGGTAGAGTCCATCATTTCACTTTTAGCTTAGATGTTCAAGTTTCTAATTATTTTCCTCATAGAAGTGCACAGAAAAGAAAACAGAGTAATATCAGAATGACACAACAGCCACAAAAGCACAAATCCAAAAATCAGAAACAGATATCCAAGCTGACCTCACCTGATGCCACACGCACATAAAGCTGACCGTGTTTACTTCCATATGTGTTAGATGCTTCACACTGATAGAGGCCATTTAGATCAGAGGTCAAGCTCAGCAGTTGTAGCTTTGCACCGTCTACTTTGACAGCAGACTGCAGCAATGACTGGCCAGATCTGGAAAAACATGAATGAGACTCAACATGAAATGTACAGAAAGAGCAGAAAAGTGTGAGTTGTGCTAAAAGTCAAACACATTTTGGTTATCAGCTCTTTGCAATAGATCTTTTCTTGCCCACAACAAGATTTTGTATTTTTTTTAATTTTCACCTAAATACAAAAATACATCCCACTTAACATGTTCAATTATTTTTGTGTGAAAACAAGCTTAATTTTAGTAAGATTTCAAACCACACTACTCTGGAGAGCGGCCCAGCTAACTCCCTGTTTAGCATCCTGTACGTCAATTTGTAACTCACAAGATTTTGATGTTTTTTATCATCTTTTGTGGAGCATTGATATGAGGAGTCAAAGGAGCTTGCAAAGAAAAGCGTCTGGACTTCTTTAAGTTGCTTGAAGACGTTTCACCTCTCATCCGAGAAGCTTCTTCAGTTCTAAGGTCAAATGGTGGAGAGTCCCAGATATAAACCTAGTGGGAGTAAACCCCCCACAGAGGGACAAAAGGACCCCCTGATGATCCTCTAATCGCCTGAGCCAAGGTGTGTAACTGGGTGTGGGTCCCAATCAGCCAGAGTTTCGGGTGTGTTCATTGTGAAACCTGGCCCCACCTTATCATGCGAATTCCTGAGGTCAGATGGCCCAGGATGTGAGTGGGCGTTAAGGCGTCTGGGAGGGGATCTCAAAACTGGATTATAGATGGCAGAGAGTTGGTGTCGTAAACCCCCGCCTCTGTTCAAAGATGGTCGCTCACAGTGGACATAGATGGCTTCTTTCACTCCTCTTTCAAACCATCTGTCCTCTCTGTCCAAAATGTGAACATTGGCATCCTCGAAAGAGTGTCCTTTATCCTTAAGATGCAGATGGACAGCTGAGTCTTGTCCTGTGTAGGTGGCTCTTCTGTGTTGTGCCATGCGCTTGTGAAGTGGCTGTTTGGTCTCTCCAATGTAGAGGTCTGAGCATTCCTCGCTGCACTGTACAGCATACACCACATTGTTAAGTCTGTGTTTTGGTGTTTTGTCTTTCGGGTGAACCAGTTTTTGTCTGAGTGTGTTGCTGGGTCTGAAATACACTGGGATGTCATGCTTGGAGAAAACTCTCCTGAGTTTTTCTGATACACCGGCTACATAGGGGATGACAATGTTGTTGCGTCTGTCCTTCTTATCCTCCCTCGCTGGTGTCTGGTCTTCTTTTCTGTGCCTCTTTGCTGACTTTAAGAACGCCCATTTAGGATAGCCGCACGTTTTGAGTGCTTCCTTTACATGTGTGTGTTCCTTCTTTTTTCCTTCAGGCTTAGAGGGAACATGTTCTGCCCGGTGGTGTAGGGTCCTAATTACTCCAAGTTTGTGTTCCAGAGGGTGATGGGAGTCAAAGAGGAGGTACTGGTCCGTGTGTGTGGGCTTCCGGTAAACTTCGATGTTGAGTTTGCCGTTCTCTTCAATGTGCACAGCGCAGTCCAGGAAAGGCAAACAGTTGTCCTTTGTGTCTTCCCTGGTGAACTTGATGTTTTTATCCACAGCGTTAATGTGCGCAGTGAAGGATTCCACTTCTTGTGTCTTGATTTTGACCCAGGTGTCATCCACATATCTGTACCAGTGGCTGGGTACTCTTCCTTTGAAAGAGCCAAGAGCCTTCCTTTCCATTTCCTCCACGTAAAGGTTGGCTACAATAGGTGACACGGGGGAGCCCATGGCACAGCCATGTTTTTGTCTGTAAAAGCCTTCGTTGTACTTGAAATATGTAGTGGTGAGGCAGAGGTCTAACAGTGTGCAGATCTGATCGGGTGTGAAGTTGGTCCTGTCCTCCAAGGAGCTGTCTTCTTGTAGTCGTTTTCTGACAGTCTCCACGGCCTCCGTGGTGGGTATGCAAGTGAAGAGAGAGACTACATCAAAGGACACCATGGTTTCATCTGGATCCAGGGTAAGTTTCTGGACCTTGTCGGTGAAGTCGGTGGAGTTCTTGATGTGGTGTGGGGTGTTCCCCACGAGAGGCGCAAGGATGGTAGCAAGGTGTTTAGCAATGTTGTAAGTGGCTGAGTTTATAAACTGATGGACATTATGAACAATGCTGGGCATCCTCTGCACACGGCCATTAACAACCAGAAGAGTCTGTTCAGTGACAGGTTGCTTCTCCCCAAGACAAGAACTAACAGACTTAAAAACTCCTTTGTCCCACACGCCATCAAACTGTTTAACTCCTCTCTGGAGGGGAGAGGGAAGGGAAACAGGAGGACAAAGGAGGGGGGAACAACTAAGCTGTAGTGCCTCTTCACCTCATTGTACAATACCTTGTGCAATACTTTTTGTAAATAGTCAACAGTGCAATAGACCTCAATACTTGAAATGTGCAATTCACTTGTATTTTTATTTTTATTCCTATTTATTCTATTTATCCCCTTTGTATATTTTATTTATATTTGTCTCTGTATTTATATATGTGTGTGTATGTGTGTGTGTGTGTATATATATATATATATATATATATATATATATATATATATATATATATATAATATTCTGTAACTCTGTAACTTCTGTCGGTGCTGTGCTTTTTTGGAAATCGAATTTCCCAGAGGAACCCACCCGAGGGATTAATAAAGTTCTATCTTAAATCTTAAATCTTATGCTACTGACTATGGGTCTGAGTGGGACAGCTTCCTTGTGGATCTTAGGAAGTCCATAGATGCAGGGTATGGCATCCCCTGGGTAAAGGCGGTGATATGTAAGGCGGTCAATAATTTTGTCCTTTTCAAAGTCTTGAAGGCAAGCTATAACTTTCTTTTTGTAGCTGCTTGTGGGGTCTCGCTTTAGGGCTTCGTAGGTATTGTTGTCACTGAGGAGAGTAGTGATCTTTGTATGGTAATCTGTAGTGTTTAGGACCACGGTGCATCTTCCCTTATCAGCTGGTAAAACAGTGATGTTGTGGTCTTTGCTCAGGGAAGCGACGGCCTTCTTTTCCTGTATTGTGAGGTTGGATGGAGGGACTTTGGCACTGGAGAGCGTGGCTGAGACTTTCATCCTGATTTGCTCTGCTTCTGTCTGTGATAATTTATTAATCCGTATGGCAGATTCTGTGGCTGTGATGAGGTCCACTATGGGCAACTGTTGTGGAGAAATGGCAAAATTGAGTCCTTTGGCTAATACTCTCTTTTCAGGTTCAGTGAGAATCCTGTCTGAAAAGTTCTTAACCCATTTCTCCTGACTGACATCAGGTGTGTTTTCTTCTCTGGGTTGTGTAGGTTCAAGATGAGGAGTGTGTGTTTTTGAAAGCAAGGTGTGAAACGTCTTCAAGCAACTTAAAGAAGTCCAGACGCTTTTCTTTGCAAGCTCCTTTGACTACGATGACCTGGATGACTGAGAACCTTCACAGACATTGATATGAGGATTTAACAGGCCACATCTAAACAGCAGCAAATTCTGACGCCAGATGATAAAACTTCTCAATCCACTGTTAATTTACATTACTAACATGAGCAGAATGGGGTTGCTCTCTCAAGAGGCTCAGAATGAATTAATGCATCTTAAGAGCCACTTAAGATAAAACACCACTTAACTGTTTAAATGCATAAACACTGCATTTGCCAGGAATTCCTCACATCTATAATAATAGCGCTTTTTGAGAACCTCAAAGCGCTGTACAATACCACTATTCATTCACTCTCACATATTCACACACTGGTGGAGGCAAGCTACAGTTGTAGCCACAGCTGCCCTGGGGCAGACTGACAGAATCTAATGGATAAGCAGTGAACTACAGACAGAGAAGCCAAGAAGGACTGCTGAGTCACACTGTATCATTTTAGGACCCATTATTTCATTTCATTTCATTTAAATATGAACTGTTAATACATCCTATAACCTACTCTAAAGAACAAGTATGACTGGATGACTGCTTATTATTAGTCTAATCTAGAGTTGGATGTCTCGAGACCGGTCTTGGTCTCGAGACCACTTTTACGTGGTCTTGATCTCGTCTTGGTCTCGACGGACTTTTGTCTTGGTCTCGGTCTTGGTCTCGCTGTTTCGGTCTTGCGTTCTCAAATCGACATAGTGTTCGGGGGATTTGGAGTCAACCATCAGCGGAGCGGGGGGGTGGCTTACTGGGCTTAAGCCCGGGTCATTTTTTCAGAAGCATGGGGTCTTTTAGAGTGTAATTTGTGAGTTAGATGCCTGACTGACAACTGTATAAAACAAAAACAACACACGAAGCACAGAGCGCACCGTCGTAAATTCCCCCTAATTTTGGTATGATCCGAGCTCAGGCACTAGGCGACTGAGCGCAGCACCCATGTGAGCAAGGGGGGAGAAGCTGCTGCCTGCGAGTTTGCTGCAGACAGAGGAGAGCTTAAGTTTGACCAGGTACCAAAGAAAATCATTCGTACTGAACTAATAATGTAAATATGACGGTGTATCACAAAAGATTGATATCAAACTGATCACTTGGTTGCGTTACTTGCTCTTCGAGTGAATCAACAAATGGATAAATAAAAAGCCGAACAGCAATGCTGATTTTTTAGAGAGTCTTAGCTTACATTTCATATTTTCAGTTGTTACCCTCCACGGCTAAACAAACTCTCTAAATCGGTTTCAATTGTGTACTGATGTACACAACAATGGACATAAGGAGCTTCTTTCAAAGAAAAAACTCAGGTAGATGTTATTTTATATATTATGCTTTGGATGTTGTTCAGTATATCTATGCAAAACAAGAGGAATTTCAATACACAGCAGTATATTCACAGTTGAAACCAGATATTTACATACACTTTATGGAGAAAACAAAAACTTTTTTTTTTACTGTTAAACATCAATTTAGAGTAAACTTTTGTTTTAGATAAATAAATATTGAAATATCTTTTGAATTAGTTAAATGTCAGAATAAAAAGAGGGAGCTGTCTATTTTAATCACTTTCATCAAATTTAGGAGTACATATACACTAAGTTTATTGTTAATTAATAAGAAAACTCCACACACCTGGCACACCTGTGGATGCATATAAGGCAAAACACAGAGCCTGTTTCTGTGACATGGGAAAATCAAGAGATGTCAACCAAAACACCAGGAAAAGAACTGTGGAGCTCCATAAGTGTGGCTCAATTTTGAATACAATTTGGTGCCATTTGCAATAAAGAAATACAGATAGTTTCTCTCTTTACTCTTTGTCACGGTCTGCGGAGGCAGACCGTGCGGAAATGTGTGTGGTGGACCCAGGTGCGAACACAAGCGAAGATACAGGAGTGGATTAAACAAAAGCGAGCCTTTTATTATGGCTGATGAAAGGAACAAAACAGAGTGAGGGCAGCATAAGAGTAGTAGCTCAACAGAAACCTAAACTGGACAAACTATGGAAAGGCTATGGCTGGAGATACGGAACACAGGGGGTGGGAACACAGACGACGCGACGCAGACTACATGAAACACAGAGACTAAATACACATGAGGGATGATCAGGGGAAGTGGTCACACATGGGAGCACAGCTGACACACATGAACCATAACAACAGGACAGGAGAGGTGAAACTGAATACACTGACATTGAATACAGACTTTCAAAGTAAAACAGGAAACATGGAGATTAGACATGACATGAACTAAACATAACCACGCAGACGTGACACATGAACCAGGGAGACTTAGTACAGGGGGAGATGACATAAACAACTAAGGAACAAGACTAAACAGCAATCTAGAAATTAACTAGGTGCACTAAGCTAAGGCACAACAGAAATACAAAAGATACATAAACTCAAACACTGGGTCGCTTGACCCAGGACCATAACACTCTTAAAGTTAACAAATATGTTTTTATATTTATCAATCTAAAAAAAAAAACAACATTTAGTCTGATTTGATGTTACAATTAAAAAAGTGCTTGTGTTTTTATCTGAAGAGTGTTTAAATATCTGATTTCAACTGTATATTTGATGATGTTGGTGTTTGGCTTGATTGTCAGCACAAAGAGGGAGAGAGAGAGGAACAGAGAGGGAGAGAGAGGAACAGAGAGGGAGAGAGGGAGAGAGATGGAACAAGAGCAGGTGAGACACACATGTTAGTCAAATGGTTCTTTGCCAAAACTCATTAGAACATGTATCTAGTACCTAGTGTTTCTTTTTGGATACCATTTGTTACTTTTCAAATTCTATATTTATTAAGTTATGCAGGCTTGTTTGCACAACAAGGCTAAATAAGTATATAAACTTTTCTCAATCTAAATATTGTACTTTGGTAGAATTAAAAAATAAGTGTAGTGCAGGTCTATGATTATTTTTAGTGCTACTATCATCTAGTTCTGATTCTGGTTCTGTCTTGGTTACTGTTGTAGTCCTGTTTTAAATCTGGATCAGTTCTGGGTCTGGTTGAATTGGGGTTTAGTCCCTGTGTCTTGATACAGGCCTGACTTTGTTCTGCCTTGCTGCTTAATTAAAAAACTAGTTTAAGGTGTCCTGCATATGTACTGTATATAGAATAGCATCTGGCTGCAGTTTAAAGACTTTTTTTGTCTCGGTCTCGGTCTTGGTCTCGTCTCGACTTGGTCTCGGTCTCGTCTCAACTTGGTCTTGGTCTTGGTCTCGATACCCTCTGGTCTTGGTCTTGTCTTGGTCTCGGATTAGGCGGTCTTGACTACAAGTCTAGTCTAATCTCACATCTCTCCAACGGCGCCATCCATATGGGTTACCAACATTATCACCTTTTGTTTTTTGGATCTGAGAGGAACTCAGATTATCTCTCAGGAGTCTTTTCAGTTTCTGTCTGCTGAGCTGAAACAGGTTTACATAATCCTTCTCTAGAGTTCCCAGACAACCATTGTAACACCACTACAAAGGCAAGTAGTGTTCAGGTCTCCATACAACAGTACATATGCTTCGAGACAGGTTATAACTGGCCTGTTACAATTTTATTATACTAAACTCAACCTACTTATGTTTTATTGCTTATGTTTTATATATATATATATATATATATATATATATATATATATATATATATATATATATATATATATATATATATATATACATTATTGTTAAACAATCAACAACTGTTGCAAGTGACCTTCACATTACTTTTACAGTGTGTGAAGGGTAATTACTGAGTGAGCCTTGTCAGCACCTGAGTAAGCAAATATGCTGTTTGGGGAAATCAAGGAGCAGCAGGGAGGGAGAGAAAGTGTAGGGGAAGGAGAGAGAGAAATTAAGTGCTTTCAGTATCCAGGTGACAGGGTTATAAAGGGAAGGCATTCAAATAATGTGCTCAGCGGCTTTTACCAGGCAACTGAAGAACAATCAAACAGAAACCTGCCACTATGCAACCAGCAAAGATTTATCAGAATCAGAATCAGAATACTTTATTAATCCCGAAGGAAATTAGGGTTACAGCAGGCAGCACGCTAATGGCGCATGCGCACTTACAAAGGAACCTTCTGACCAACTTTACACAAACATCACATTGGGGAGACATGTCAGAAAGGTAGGCTGATAGGAAAAAAAACAATGAAAATACATAACATGAGGTAAGAGGAGGAGAAAAAAAACTCCACTCAGACTGAGCTCCTAGTGGGAGAACAGTTTGATAACAGAAAAAACACCTCAGCACAAAAAGCACATGACTATCAATACACCACAGAAACACAAGACAAGCAACAGGGGCGGGTAAAGGGTAAGAGAGAGCCGGTGTAGACAGCGCATCCGGTCCTGCAGCATGTCTGCGCTGGTCCAGTTGACTGCCATCTTCCCCGGTAGGGCACAAGCGTTGAAGGCGTTTGGAAAGAGAGGGAGGATCAGTGTGTGCACATCAGTGTATGTGTGTGTGTGTGTGTGTGTGTGTGTGTGTGTGTGTGTCCAGAGTTCAGCTGAGACAGTGTCCTTCGCCCCGACAGGCTAAGTAAACAGTCTTCCAGCCAACCCAGGTGGCCTTGCATGGGATGGGAAGAAGAGCCATAACACAGTCGTTATCAGGGAGTGATTGTTCGGCTCCAGCCTTGGGCCTGCAGCTGGCGCCGTGATGGGGGTCCGCGATTTTGATATTGATTTTGTAAAAGCCCAGGAGAATTTTCAGGCTGCTCTTTAACACTCTGACGCTGGTCTCTCAATCTCCCGTTGGAGAGCCGCGAGCCTCCCCATGATGGTATCAAACTTCTGTTCCATGGTGTTGTCATTCTTTTGATTCTGAGACCTCACAACTGCAGTGATCCTGATGTATCCCCCCATACGCTCAATGGTGTTATTTTGAGCCTTCACAGCAGCTGTAAGCGTCTCCAAGGTGTTAACCATATTACGTTCGTTGTGAGAGGTCGCGCCTCGTCCCATCGCTTCGATTCCAGCGGGGAGCCTTGGGGGGGTTTGAACAGCCGGTTCCGCTCTCTTATTTCTCCGATAAACCAGGGCTAAGCCAACTCCGATCAGCAAGAACCCTGTTATCACGGTTCCGAATAGATAGATATCTTCAGCGTCCTCGATCGACAGTCCCGCCAGGCACATGACCCTCCAGTTCTGCCACCCGTCCATCGTGTAACCGGCAGGGAAAGTCCCTCCAGGGCACTTGGGCTCTCCCGAGCCCAGACTTCTCGTTGAGAAAAGGGTGTCAATAGCATTCAGAGACCAGTTGATCAAATCCATAATTCTCTTTAGGTTTTAGAGAACGACAGTGAGAGAGTGTTCCAGGGAAAGTAATGCACACGAGACAAGACAAGGACATAGAGGCTAAGCAGGGAAGATAAGGGTAAGGAGGAGAGGAGAAAAGTGTGACCGCCTTCGCTGAGAGCCAGTGGTAACTGTTACAGTTACCACTGTGTAACAGCAAATACCTTAGAATTAAAGCATTTTAAGAACTGCATGACAGCAGTCATTATTGCCTGTGAAGCTAGGAGTGTACATATTTTTGTTTATGTTGAATAAATATATAAATATATAAACAAGTGGATGAAGGGACTGTATAAAAAAAACATCAAAAACATTATCATCAATAGTCACGGGACACTGAAATCTTTCCAAATGACTGAATTTGATACTTTATTTACTATGTGGGCTTTTCCATTTGAGTAGGCTACAACATTTCTTTCAGTTTTATTCATTGTTATGTGAGGAACCAACCATGATTTATTATAACATCTACTTAACGAGAGTGTCTGTGATGTAGTAGCTCATCTGGATCATTATCCGTTTGTGTAATGCTGAAGTACAGAAACAAAGTGATAAGTTCTGTTGGCTCTGCTTGGCTTTATTGTAAAAATGAATGACTATTAAAATCCACTGAGAACTGAAAAAGAGTCCCAAACCAGTAGTGATTGTTGTGAACCAACATGTTCTCATCCCAAAGCGTAACATTTTATGCTATGTGACAAATTGTCAGTATGTTACGCTTTTGGTCACATATGACCCAGTTTGAGTGAGGAACCATTACATAATAATCATGTGCGTATTTCACTGAAATGTGACCAACACTCAAGGAGTAAAAATATTTGAAGTTTAGACATATGATTGATGTCTCACCGTGAGTCATCACTCATTCTTTTGACATATGACTGACTTTACTCAACATCCAACTGTGCTATGGTAGTTCAGATAGGACTACTGGGAATGAAATTTGAGAAATTATATATGAACAAAACCTCACAAACTTTGTTAACCATATAAAAACACTCTATACTGCTCTTTTTTTTTCATGGCTCAGCACAGGTCAGTTGAGACAAACAAAAAGAACCAATGAAATGAATGTTTCAGCTGAAACTGTTATTCAAGCTACTTTACCTGCTCCATGTAAAATTTGCACTTGGATTGGCTTCTGTCACACACTCAAATGAGTCCTCAGATTTTGCTCTGATGTTCACTTCTGTGGGAGAGACTGCAAGAGCAGAAAGACAGCTGTGTTACTCCTGAACTGAGGACACAGTAATAACATGAAAATAATGTTTCGCCAATGTTTCCTACATCTTGAATCCAAACTCGACAAACTTTTGGGACTGAGGCTGATGTTGTGTGGTTCAGGCCATGATTCAGTCTTTAGCAATAACAATGGTCTTTTTTTTAATCAGTCTAGATGTTTTTGTCTTTCAGAAAGAATTTTCCCATCTATTGTGACAACATGCTACAATGTGACAAACAGGAGGCAAAGTCATGAGATTTGGGATGTTTCACTCCCATTCATTTAAAAAAACAAAAAAGCACACACTCGAGAATAAAGAGGAAAAACAAAACAAAGTATCTGGATTGGACTTGATCCTCTTTCCAGTAACAAACATTTAGGTCCACTTTCTTAGTTTTAGTCATTTCCTTGAGGGTTTTGTCAAACACCAAAGTAAAACTGCCTCTGTTTTATTTAATTATGTAAGGAGTCGAACCAAAGTTTGGTACATGGAATGTTTTGTCTTTACTACACAAAGCTTTTAGCGTTTTCAGAATTCAGCAACAGATTATATCTATCAGTCCCTTAGTAGTGTCGTAGGTATTCTGTCTGTTATAAATAAACTGTACAACTGTTTCACTAACAGAGTCCTGCGCTTGAGTCTGTTCATGCATTGCGACTGATGCGTCCACTGGCTAATTTTCAGAGATTTCCAAGAAAAAATATAACAAATGCATCAACCATGGATAAAAAAAAAAAAAAAAAAAACTACATCAGCAACTGATACTCACAGTAGATCTGTATAGTGAAGGGCAGACTTTCAACTTTAGACAGGGAGTCACCACTGATGACACACTGGACCTGGTGACCGTTAATCTCTCTCGTAGGAACACCAAACAGAGAGCTGACTGTGGTAGTCGTACCGTTGTCATACTGTGTGGAGTTTGTTGTCGTCCTCACTTTGTCTCCCAAAGCACCAGTGAGCCACCTCACCTCAGCAGGAGGCTTCGAGTCAGCAGCCGTGCAGGTAGCAAATAAAACCTCTTCTGTACCCAAAGTGGGAAGATTGTCCTTGATGTTTGTGAAAGGAGGCACTAGGAGAGTTACAGCACTAATTTAAATGAACATGCAAGACAGATGGTGACAATATTTGTTTCTCACATAGAAACACAAGAGTATTTTAAAATAAAGATAAACAAAAGTTTAGTATACCGAGCAAGTTTAGAGGTATCTCAATCTTCTGATTTCCACTCAGAAACAAGGTGAAGATGCACGTTTATCTGCCTTCATCCTTCAGGGCAACATTGGATAACTGGAGAGTTGCATTTTTGTCATTAAAATTCCCGATATATTTAAATCGATCATCACGTTCACTGACAAACTGTGGTCCATCTCTGGGTAAGATAGTGAGGAAATTGTCATTGTGAGGTTTTTCTCTTGTCCTCCTCTGCCAGGTAATCTGTGTCAGGTCATCATTGGTATCCATGACATAACACGATAACATAGCGGTACCTCCTTGAACCACTTTCACATTTCCACCAATCACCCGGAGAGCTGTAAAGAGCATTCACACAAAAATTTAATGAATAATGTATGTGTGTGTGTGTGTTGGGGTGGGGGTGGGGGGTTAAGGGTGGTGTCTGAGAGGCAGATGTGCAAAATAAGGACAATCATGGATAATACCTCCCTCCCATTATGAATGAAATGTGCTCTATTTTGAAGCAGCCCTCCCCTGTCGACAGGTTGTGTGTGAAACTTTAAATCATCAAACTGTAAATTATAAATTTTAAATTGTTATTGATCCCTTTACCCCGACTCCTAAAGTGAATATTTATTTTCTTACTCTTCTTATATTTATTGTTTGTTTATTTGCACTGGTGTAACCGGAGCCTCGTCGTCTCGTCTCTATATACTGGACTGTATGTAGCGGAGATGACAATAAAGTTTACTTTGACTTCAGCAGCAAGAAGGCGCACCGAGGGCTCTCGCGCTCACTTTTCGCTTATAGAATTTCGAAAAAAAAAACATCGGTGCAAATTATAAGTCTGTATCATGATGTCTGGTGTTTTCGTGTTTGTTGTTTTGTTTTTATTTTGTTTTATTTTGCGAGTTGGTTATTAGACGCTGCTCCAGTCAGCCAGAGAATCCCCGTCCTCTCCTCCCTGTGTCGCAAGCAGCGGGCGCGCCTCGCAAACGGAGGGCGCCCTTACTCCCAGCAAATGGCCGTAAGAACACCGATCAGTGTCTATGCCATCCTCAAAATGCGCTGCCATGATGTCGGGGCAGAGTACGAGCAACTTTTTTGCCGATGCCCGTGATGCCGCCCTGGGCAACCGCCCGTCTCGCCCATATCAAAAACAGTTACTGATGAGGTGTACTTAGCCAGGAGTGGGTTATAAAAACAAAACACGACTCTCAATCCTACACTTTTACATTTTTTAAAAACATTTTTAAAACATAATAATTTACAATTGATGTTTAGCGTAGAAACTCGAAGTGATCACCTACAGTGAAGAAATTAAATACCAAAACGAAGGTGATTGCGGGCAGCTCACTAAAAAAAAGGGTTTTCTTCTTATTTAAAATAAGAGATGTAAGACGTTTTCTATTCTACCTTCGACCAAAGCAACAGCAATAAAGGATAATCCACGTACCTTCAGCGTCTGTACTCATCAGAAGCACTATCATCAGAAGCATACGTGTCATGGAGTCACATCGTAAAGGGAAACGGTGGCAGTAATTGGCACAAAAGAAGGCAGCTTCATCCATCCGCAAATCTTAAAGTTATAAGAACGTTCCAAAGTCTGGGAAAAAAAACGTTGTTAGGTCTGTAAACGTAAACCAGAGGCGGAGCCAGGGGCTTAGCCCAAAAGAGTAGTATGCATGTGGGATTTTTTTTTTTTTTTTTTGGGGGGGGGGGGGGGGGGGGGGCTAGAAATGACTGAAAGATTAATTGGCTCTGTTTCGACTTTTGTTCAAAAAATATATATATCACATGTGCAGGACACCTTAAACTAGTTTTTTTAATTAAGCAGCAAGGCAGAACAAAGTCAGGGCTGTATCAAGACATGAGGACTAAACCCCAATTCAACCAGACCCAGAACTGATCCAGAATTAAAACAGGACTACAACAGTTCAAAATCAGGACTACTTGGGATTTAACCAAGACAGAACCAGAATCAGAACTAGATGATACTAGCACTAAAAATCATCATAGACCTGCACTACACTTATTTTTTAATTCTACCAAAGTCCACTATTTAGACTGAGAAAAGTTTATATACTTATTTAGCCTTGTTGTGCAAACAAGCCTGCATAACTTAATAAATACAGAATTTGAAAAATAACAAACCTAAAAAGAAACACCAGGTACGAGATACATGAGGATGATACGGTGATACTTTTGGTAAACGACCATTTGACTAACATGTGTGTCTCACCTGCTCTTGTTCATCTCTGTTCTGTCCTCATTCTCCTCTCTCTCTCTCTCTGTTCCTCTCTCTCTCTCTTTGTGCTGACAATCATCAAATATACAGATATTTACAAATTCTTCAGATAAAAACACTTTTTTAATTGTAACATCAAATCAGACTAAATGTTTATTTTTTTAGATTGATAAATATAAAAAAACATATTTGTTAACTTTAAGAGTAAAGAGAGAAACTATCTGTATTTCTTAATTGCAAATGGCACCAAATTGTATTCAAACTGAGCCACACTTATGGAGCTCCACAGTTCTTTTCCTGGTGTTTTGGTTGACATCTCTTGATTTTCCCATGTCAAAGAAACAGGCTCTGTGTTTTGCCTTATATGCATCCACAGGTGTGCCACCAATTTACTCACATGGACTCTACGAACCTATCAGAAGCTTCTTCAGCTCAGAATGGAATCGTCTGGAGTTTTCTTATTAATTAACAATAAACTTAGTGTATATGTACTCCTAAATTTGATGAAAGTGATAAAAATAGACAGCTCTGTCTCTCTTTATTCTGACATTTAACTAATTCAAAATATATTTCAATATTTATCTAAAACAAAAGTTTACTCTAAATTGATGTTGTACAGTAAAAATGTTTTATGTTTTCTCCCTAAAGTGTATGTAAATATCTGGTTACAAATGTGAATATCCTGCTGTGTACTGAAATTCCTCTTGTTTTGCATAGAAATATACAGAACAACATACAAAGCATAATATATAAAATAACATTTACCTGAGTTTTTTCTTTGAAAGAACCCTCTAATGTCCATTCTTATATTTCATTACATAACTGAAACCGATTTAGTCGGGGAGGGTAAGAACTGAAAATATGAAATAAACACACGTAAGCTAAGACTCTAAAAAAATAGCATTTGTTCGGCTTTTCATTTCGCCATTTGTTGATTCACTTGAACAGCAAGTAACGTAATATTGGTCAAGTGATCAGTTTGATATCAATCTTTCGTGATTCACCGTCATATTTACATTATTTGTACGGTACGAATGATTTGCTTTGGTACCTGGTCAAACTTAAGCTCTCCTTAGTATGGCTGGCTCCGTTTCTCCAACAGCGCACTCACAGGCAGCAGCTGCCCCGCCCCCTCGCTCAGTCGCTTAGTGCCTGAGCTCGGATCATACCAATATCAGGGGGGATTCACGCACAGTCGTAAATTCCCACAGTGTGCACTATGTGCTTCGAATATTGTGTGTACTTTTTGTTTTATACAGTTGTCAGCCAGGCATCTAACTATGAAAAAATTACACTCCAAAAGACCCCGGGGTTCTGACAAAACAACCCGGGCTTAAGCCCAATAAGCCACCCCCACGCTCCGCCCCTGGTGTAAACCCCTGAAAATGACCAGTGAGGTCAGTGGACAAAGGTACAAAGCATTGCTCCAATATGTAAACCATGCAAGTAATGGAAAACAAAGGCCTCAAATATTACATTTAAACCAGCCGTCATGCAATTTACCTGGACTTTAGCATAACTGCAATTGAGAGCAACACCATTGACGTGGTCTATGAAGTGAAAAGTGCAGCATGTGACTCACAGAATCATGTGCTTGTTATTTTTGACCATTGCAAGATATGAAGTTGTTGTTTCGTTGTAAGCTTTGTGTTTGTTTTAAATGGTCTTTATTAATCAATTTAACAGAACCACTTTCAACTCCATGCTCTGATCAGACCCTAATAAAACTACAGAATGGTATCTGTTTAAAAGTGGATACTCCAAAGATTATCCCCAGTCGAAAGAGAATTTTACATCCAGAGACTGAACTGCAGAAGATGTGACTTATTTTATACACAGGGTGATGGTAAATGAAGGTTAGATGTGGTGCGATTTCTGTGAAAATAAACAACATTTTTTAAAAAAATGGAAGGAATAAAGGTGAATAGAACTGGCTTCAACCATTCTACTTGCTGTGTAAGAATAAATTCTCAACAATTCTCAAATGTACCAAAAGGTGGCACTCCAACAAAAGCAGTGAAATAATATTGGGTATTTTTAAACACAATAGGCCAAATCCTTGTTCATCAGAATCAGAATCAGAAATACTTTATTAATCCCGAAGGAAATTGTGGGTTACAGCAGGCAGCCCAGTAAATGGGGCATGTGCACTTACAAAGGAACCATCTGACCAAACATACTTTGCAAAAACATCACATTGGGGACACATGTCAGAGAGGTAGGCTGATAGGGAAAAAACAATGAAAATACACAACATGAGGTGAGAGGAGGAGAAAAAAAAAAACTCCACTGAGAATGAGCTCCTAATGGGAGAACAGTTTGAGAACAGAAAAAAAACACCCAAGCACAAAAAGCACATGACAGTCAATACACCACAGAAACACAACATAAGCAACAGGTGGGTAAAGTGTAAGAGAGAGCCGGTGTAGACAGCGCATCTGGTCCTGCAGCATGTCTGCGCCAATCCAGTCGACCTGCCATCTGGCCCGGGAGGGGACAAGCATCGAAGGCGTTTGGAAAGGGAGGGGGATGAGTGTGTATCAGTGTATGTGTATGTGTATGCGTGTGTGTGTGTCCTGAGTTAGAGTATCCTTCGCCCAGCCAGGCTAAGTAAACAGTCTTCCAGCCGACCCAGGTGGACTTGGACTTATAATAGGAAGGAACAGTCTAAACACCGTCTGTTATCAGGGTGAGCCTTGAGACCACAGCTGGTGCAATATGGTAGCAATGAAATGATGGTAGTATTCCTTTAGTGCGAACAACTGCATGTCAGTTTCACAGCCGATCTAGCAGTCCGTCACTGGTCTCTCAATCTCCTGTTGGAGAGATTGTTCTTGGTGACCCACACAAGAAATACAGGTAGTGCTGTTCACTTAGTTCATCTGATCTGAATGCCCTGCTGCGCCAAACGCATTTGCATTGCCAAGAGAAACTCTTTGTAAGTTCCACTTGTTGAAGGGACTTCCGTTACTGATCTAACCTATCTTTAAATTTAACAGCCAATTGTAAATGAATATTCATACATGCCTCTAAAAGGAAAAGTAGAGTTCTGATGAGCATTTTTAACAGCAGATTTATTTATTTTTTTAGATGAAGCTTATTTCATGACAGCGTTGTTGTTGTTTTTGTTACTCACTAATGACAGGGCAAAATTGCAATTTTGTAGCATGCACTGTGTCACATTTAGTCTTTAGGTGTGAGCAAAATAAAAAATAAAACAAAACAATTGTCTACAAAAGTTTTTATAGACACTATACTGAGGGCTCTAAGTGTTAAGTATGCAACATGGTCACAACTGTGAAGTGGGTAAAGGGTGTTAATCTATGCCACCACAGTTTTAAGTGCATGTTATTTTATTTTCATTTATAACATGAAGAACAGCCCTTTATTTACTTCATTTATTACAATTTGTTGTTACATTGAAACACTGTATGCAACCTAAGTTCATGTTTCATTCCACATAAGATGAACAACACACAAAGCAGCACTGCTCTTCATTCAGCTTTTAGTGATGTGCCATGTCTTTGCAGGTACAGAGCACACTTGTGTTTGTGAATCATCTTTTTATCCAGATTAAATAGATACCTTGTTTTTAATTTATTTTTTCCATTTAAACTTTAGAGAAGCCTGAAGAAGACCACAGGTCTATCTTGGTGTTCAGAGGAGGCTCAGTGACGTTGACTTGCAACATATCCAACATAAATGCAAAACAAATCTCCTGGAGCAACGGCAGATCTGCTTTCCAATATTCCGTTGTGCTGAATCACACCTCTTCAAATTTTTCATTTTACAAACTGAAAATAAATCACGAGTTACCCAGTGAGATAATTATTTTTAGTGCTCAACCTGAGGATGAAGGACTTTATACATGTATCATAAGTGGCCTAGATGGACTACACAGCATTACATAGAATTTGACTGTGTGAGAACCTCAAACTTGGGTAGAAAAAACAAAAACAAACAAACAAACAAAAAAACAGTTATAATGACTTCCAGTAAACAATAAGCAATTAAAATTAATTGGCTGCTTGTTTATGCAGAATCCATTTCATCAAAGTATTTCTTATATATACTCCCATCTGCAATTGGATTCTTTCTACTTAAAAGTCAAAATCAGCATTTATTTTATTTGCTAAAATACATTTTGTTTAGTGTTTAAGTATGTTCATGTTTTTGATGTCCAATCTAAAAACAGTTATCATGTTTGCATAATAGTTTCAAACAGCATTGGCATGTTAACGAGTTACAGCAAACACACCATATGCAAAGATTTTACTGTTGTGCTAAAACACCACAAATTCTCAAAATGTTTTGCATTTCATGTGGTCACTGTACGATTTACAATCTCTTTATGAACCTACACTGATCTTATAATGTCCCTAAAACACCTCCACAGTACTAAGATGAGGGGTTTTATTATTGGTCACTGCATTTTCTCTGAAGAAAAATTATGATGAAGAAACGGAATCAAGGTCCAGTCTGCAGTGAGATGCCTTCTGAGTCAGAGGAGGGCAGAAGATCTCTGTCATCTCTAAAACTCTCTGTAACACTCTCACATGTCTCTGGTCTAATTTCTCTCATGTTTTGTTTTTGCACCTTCTAGCTTTATAGTTGGAGCTCCATCAACCACAGGGTCGCACTGCTCATTGGAAAAATAACAAGCGGAGGAGTCAGTATATGGAGAACCTGAATTCAATCTATGATCACTTCTAAGCTGATGAGCCATGCAGTTACACAGAGACATGGACATGCAGGAACTGCATGAGAACACATCAGAGGAAATGAAAGAGAGCTACTATAGCCTCTTTAGCTCAAGCATGCAGCTGTCTGTGAGCATAGCAGCTCCAGCATTTTTGACACTAAACTACAGTACGGAGTTTTTTCTCTCACATCTCTGATTTATCTGCAGCAGAAATTTTACTTGCATCCTGAATCATGTGTGTAAAATGTTCATAACTTTGTAGTATTCTAGTTTACTGTTCATATTTAAAATCCTCCACTCAGCTTCTGGTGCACCGATCAATGTGACTGTGAATCAGATGTTGCCATTGCCACCACTTTCATGTGAGTACCTAGTTAAGGTAAACCTGGGTTTACTTACCAAGCTGATATTTGATGTTGATCAGCTGATTTTTTTTCCATGAAAAAATAAATCACGAGTTACCTACAATTATTTTTAGCACTCAGCACAACTGATAAAAGTGGTCTACACAACGGTGTGTGCAATTTAACAGTGTCTGAATATCTCAAAAGTAGGTAGTGGCAATAAGCCGGATCAATCACTTCCAGTGAAGGTCAAGATAGAAATTTAAATTAATTTACTACTAATTTTATACAGAAACCTCTTCATAAAAGTATTTTCTATATATATTGAGCTATGACCATTTCATCTGTTACACCTGTGTTGTCTTTTGAGGTAGAGTTAAACAACAACATGTTTTGTTGTTGTTGTTGTTTTTCTTGTGTTATAAAAGAAATTTGATCATACCTGTGGCTCTCAGTAGCACATAATAATTAAGCACATGATTGACTAATTAAGATGAAGCGCAAGTTTAATTTAAAGTTCAAAGAGAACAAAGAGAACAGCATCTTGAGTTGTGTCCAGTATGACATGGGAGGAGATGTTAGAGGAACTTTGTCTTTACCCACGAAAAGTCCTTCAGTCTTATATATTTATAACCTCATATGAGCTTTCTGTACTTTGATTGGTAGGTGACCATATTTCCATTTCAGTTGTGTCTTCCTCCTTGTCTTATTTTGGTAGCTGTTTTTCTGTCTTGTGCTTAATTTTTGTACATATTGTCTAGATCTTTCTTTGATGGATTGCCTGAGTAAGCAGCATGATTCTTCACCTTATTCCCAGTGCTTCCTATAGTATTGCTAGAGTTCTGTGATTTTGCATCCTCTGACTCGCTCTTTATTTTCTCTGGATTGTTGCTTTATGTTTGACGCTTCACTCCTGATTCCTGTGTCCATTTGCAAGGTTTTGTTTCCCTGTCCCAACTTTTTTGAAATGTGTTACTGCCAACAAACTCAAAGTGATTTAACATTTTTCATGTAAGAGTAAAATGTCCAATGGTTAAACATTTGATATGCTTTCTATCTTCCATTGTTTGAGATTGCATTTTGTTTTTATTTACATTTCACACAGTGTCCCAACATTTTCAAGGATAAGTGCAGACGTGTTTTTATTGATGTCCACTGGTTCTAAACTGCAAAGGATTTTTATCCAAATATTTAAACACAATTCTTTAAAATCCTTTAAAATGTAAAATAATGTTGGTTTGTTCAGTTACTTTTGAGCCTCTTTAAATAGGAGACGGTGCATTATAAGTATTAATTATAATACTTACTTATAATATAATGCTTATTTACATATTACCCATATCATATATTGATATACTAAGTTATCCTGTGTTGCAGTCTGAACAGAAATGCAACTAAAACACAGTATAGCATCCAAAGGAATTTACACACAGAAAAATGCCTCAATGCCACTAAAGAAAAATAACCTTCCATATATTTCTCCATGATTTTTTGGATGGGAAATTTTTTTTTCTTAATTTCTGTTCAAATAACCAATAGATTTACTTTAAGGCATACCTGCTGTCTTCTCAGCAAGTGATGAGGTAAGAGAAATTAAATCTATTTGTATGCCATCATATGTGCAGTTACTTTGACTAAGCACTGAAACGATACAAGATGGAATTGGATTTTACATAGATTAAGTTGGAAGTAAAGGCACTTAGTATTTAAAATAGAAAGGAAATTGCAGCATTGGTTCGACATAGATAAAAAAAAAAGATAAAAAAGTTTGATTAGATAGGATTAAGTTAGGACTGAGTCATGATAAGATAATAGGAAAAAAGAGAAGGGAAGTAATATTTTCCAAAGTCTTTAGAAGATGGTGTAGCTTGTATTATGGAGTCTTGTATTACCATTCAAGTCCAGAAAGTGGTGCTAATGCAGCTATGTGATGGTTGTCAGCCATCAAAGAAGAAGACAGCCCCGCTTAGGCTTTGTCTGTAGCCTCTGAGTGCTGTGAGGGGTCTACAGTGAAGGAAGTTGATTAGAAAAACGGTTCTAAACCACAAAGCATTTTTATCCAAATATTTAAACACAATCCTTAAATTTCAAATTATGTTGGTTTGTTCAGTTACTTTGGAGCCTCTTTCAATGGGGGACTGTGCATTAAAAAATGGTTGTAATTCCTCCACAGTACTTTGGGGGGAAATCTGCCTGAGTTTACTTGATATTGTATTTCTCTAAAGAACTGTGTATGAATTGTGGTACTGTGATAATCCTTGGTGAGACGGGGGGCTTACATTCAGGAATTGAGTTGTAAGACATTCAGTTTATACATGAATTTATATATGAATAAGTAATAAGGTTAACATGATTGGCTTCAAATACCCACATTATAGACCTGTTAAGGAATAGTCGTATTTGTACGATGGAGTATTTGTGCCACATTAAGAAAAAGAATAGTGTCTTTTCTCAAAACGTACAATTCATATTTTTTTTCTGCCTGAATACTCCTTTGTATATTTGACTGTACAAAAATACAAAGGATATATTTTGAATAATTCTTAAATGTGCCACAAGATGGTACTCCAGCACAAGGAATAAAAGCATCTATACTGAGCAGTAGTCAGACTACCAATTAGCCTCTAAATACCGGGAATATGACTTCATAACACCTCTGCTTAACACAGTCACATAATAAAATGCTCAAATCCACATTAAAGATTAAAAGAGACCAAACAATTACAAAACAAATCATTTGAGTGATAGGACAATTTTAAGAATAATGACTAATTAGTTAGTTAATTAATAAGTAACTCAAATAAGCAACGCTAAATATACACCAGAGTGTCAGTGTAGCAGTATTTTTAATATAATACAATCAAATTCATAGTCTTAAAGGAGACATGATATAATGATAATAATGATGATATAAAGACTGATACTACTGAACTAAAATATGCAAAAACCTCCTGAGATAAAAATAGTTTCATTGTTTTAAATAATAAAATACCCCCACCCCAGAAAATAAACAAATGGTATAAAAGGTAAATGAATCCAATCCATGTCTCCATCTTAAATTCAAATTAATCTTTACCACTCTTGATATAACCTAACAGTTGCAATGAACAACATACCGTATGTTGTTCTGTAGCACTTGAAATGCATTGCTGTAAACCTCACTAGTACTAGTACCAGAAGGACTCACTAGTACTGCAAAACACACAGTTTAGCCTGCCTAAACTGCTTAATCATGCAAATGTTGAATAACACAAAATAATTATCCTTTGATTTGTTTTGCAAGACACAGCATGAAAGTACACAGCTTCAGCAACACAATATATTTAATCCAATATCTAATTATAAAAACTCTAAATTGAATTATGTGGAAATTACATGTAAGACTTATCGGTACAGGTTTGGGGAATGAACACATTCAACTAAGCTTATGCTGAAGCTTAAGCTTCAACTAGGTAAGACAGATTTACAACCAGTTACCTGCCCATCTAAGAAGCAATTCCTCAACAAATTGTAATAAAAATAAAGTAATAAAAATAAAACAAAATGTAATAAAACAGAAGTAAAAATAAATAAAAAGCAAGATCCAATCTAGTCTTATTAATTATAGTCTTCTAGAAAGGTAGCACAGTATTGGTATTTATTATTTAAATGGTCTTCTTGATTCATTTATAAAGCAAACAAACCAAGAAGAACTAAGTGCAGAAATTTACATATATTGAGAGAGAAAGAGAGAGTGATGGGGTTGAAAATGATCATGTAGTATCTTGTTTTTGTACTTTATTTTATTTAATTGTTCAAAAATAAAGTATCTATCTAATTACATGCAGACCCATTTCTGCCAAATAATGTGATCAGGCTGTGTGTATCAGTTACACTTCACCAATAACTTATTACTTTGATAAACACCTATCTAATCAGGCTGAAAAAACAGTTTCAGCTGTCAGTTTCACAAAGTGTTGTGTTGTGGTATTTCTGTCAGTGTGATCATCATAAAGATTTAATGAAGACTTAGGTAAATGGATACTGTTGGTCAGTGAGGAATAAGATAATTTCAGCAACCTTAAAGCTACTGGAGGAAAACAGACTTTATGTGTATCAACGTCCTCATGAAGACAAATGTTTCCAATGAACTTTGTTACAGTAGCTTTTAATTTCTAAAACCAAGATTATTAACAAGTGCCTGTCTAAACATGACCACCAGTAACTGTCATGGACCGTGCAAATGTATGGGGTTTTTTCCACTGTGGTCCTACCATCCTGGCCCGGCTCCCAGGACGGGGTTTCCATCCCTCACCTGCCACAGCCCCTTGCAAGCCTTTAAACAACAATCAACTGTGGAGTACTTCAGACCAGTGCTGACTTCCACTCTCCGCCAGACCGTCCTCTACCCCATGGTTGTAACTTGGCTCTCATATGTTTGAATCTTGGAAATCGCTGGACTACCCTATTTTCACTCTCTGGGATACTTGCACAGTTACCACCTCCAGACCAATGAGATTGAATAAATTTAAGTTCATTGTACTTACCTGTTGTTCATTGAGCCTGCTTTTGGGTTCTGCCTACGTACCAGTCTTGTGGCCCATGACAGTAACACATCAACTTTGCCTTTTATTGTCCTTATTTCTCAAAAAGATTTTTTGTAGTAAAAATGATGCACTTATATTGGGACCTGTATAGAAGTAACATTAAAGTTCACCGAAAAAACTTAAAACAGGTTCCAAAGCTTGCACAATTGGAACTGCATTACCCACCAGCCCTTACCCAGGACACGGGGTGTTCAAGCTGCTGCCATCTGGCAGGAGGTTCAGGCTGCTGAGGTCCCGAACAAATAGACTCAAGGGCAGCTTTTACAACAGGGCAATAGCCCTGATCAATGCAAATAGCTGACCTGACTGGCTACCTACCTGGACTTTTTTTGGGGGGGGGGGGTTAACAACAGTAAAAACAGTAATAATAATAATATTTATATTTATAACAAGGTGCAATAATAATTAATGTGCAATAATAACAGTGTGCAATACAAATACACTTATTCTTCTTTTTTATTACTAAGTTATTATACTGTGTTGTGTTGTGATGTGTCGTATCGTGTCGTGTTACATGTAGTGCCGACGTAGGACAGTTTTCCAATTTCATTGTACTATTGTACTATGTATGACTGTGCAATGACAATAAAGAGTTATCTTATCTTATCTTAGCTAATAGCCAAGGTTAGCTCTGAAGCAGATGCCATGGTGAAGTAAGTGAACTGAACATCCTTTATTTGTTAAGACTGGTATGACTCACATCACATTATTTTTAATATATTATGATCAAAATACCATTTATTTTGTCACTGTGTTGTATATTTATCATTACTCTGTTTAGTTACTTATTACTTGACTTACTTGACTACTATTAGTTTTTACCTTGATATTTATACCTTGATGCAATTCATTAGTATGATGTCATGTGGGTTTTCACCCCTAACTATAAAGGGAGACTGTGTGGAGAGGGTGGCAGACTTTCGTTTTTTGCGAGTCCACATGGAGGAGAACTTGTCCTGGAGTATAAATACCTCTGAGCTACTGAAGAAGGCCCAAAAGAGACTGTACGTCCTGAGAATTCTCAGGAAGAATAATATCACAAAGAGACTGATGGTGTCCTTCTATAGAGCTACCACTGAGAGTGTACTAACTTATGGCATAGGCATTTGGTACACTGGCTGTACGGCAGCTCAGAGGAAAGCACTCCAAGAGGTTATTAACACCGCCCAAAAGATCACTGGCTGCCCTCTCCCTATGCTGAAGGATTTACATGAAAGCCGTTGCTTAAAAAAAATTCAGAACATCATTAAAGACACTTCTCACCCCGGCCATTCCCTGTTGAAACTGCTGCCCTCGGACAGACGGTATAGGACAATCAAAGCACGAACAAACAGACTTAAACACAGGTTCTACCCAACAGCAATATCGTATTTGAACATCAGCATTAGCAACTGTACCATGTTGTGGAATAATATGCAACTAATTGAGGCATATGTATTGGAATGAATGTAAATGTTCTGTTGTTTTATTTGTATTTTAAGGTTTTTAGCACCGATCGAAGACAACTTTTCAATTTTAATTTCGTTGTTCAAGCGACAATGACAATAAAGATATTCAATTCACTTTTTCCGAATGTTATTTAGTAAGAAAATTGATTCTTTAAGATGTAACCTGTGAACCTCGAGCTTGGAAGTCTTCCACAAACGTTCTAGCTTGCAACAGTATCTCCTAAAATTACGAATATTTTCATTTATCCAAGGATGAGATTTCAAACATAGGACAGGTGCCACTATGTCTAAAATAGAGTTACACTGATTGTTAAAGGATGATACAAATGAGTCCACACCACTGCAAGCCATGTCAGCATCAAACATGGCAGAGAACCTTTCAGCAGCATCCTGGTTTATAATTCAACTTTGAATCATCAGTTTAGGAGCCGGAGGATCCAAATACAATGATAAATTAAAGAATATGCAGCTATGGCCACTCACATGGGCATCCTCTACACAAACATCATTTGTATTTAAACCCAGGGAGAAAACAAGATCCAATGTGTGACCCTTTATATGTGAAGGGCCAGAAACATGCTGCCTAAAGTTAAAAGACTGCAACAGTGATGAAGTCAGTAACCATGTTACAGGATGCATTGTCAATATGAAGGTTTAGATCTCCCAGCATTACAACCTTCTCCAATTTAATAATGGATGTCGGAAGGTCACTTTGCTGCCGCTTCTCGGTTAAACAAATAAAGTTTAGAGATTCCTTCATAAAGAGAGTTGAGGCTCGGGTGTGAAATTTATGGTTTTCAGGGGTCTTATCGTTAACTCGGTTTCCCTGGGCCTTTTTTTGAAAGAAATGTTTACGTGTTACCATAGCAACCACAGAGCATTAAGCGACAGAGAGAAAATGCTCCTCTTTAAATGCGCAAACTCTCAATGTTGATGGCACATTTCGGAAGGAAGCTGCTAATAAAGTTACACAATTACACAGTGAATTCATGTTTATTATTATATTTACAAAATACCGCAGTTTTTGTCTTGGTCGTATCATTTTATTTTGTTGTATTTATCCGTGACACCTTAAAGGCCGGTCCGCGAAAATATTGTCTGACATTAAACTGGTCCATGGCGCAAAAAAGGTTAGGGGCCGCTGGTTTAAAATAAATGATTTGTTAGTAATTGAGCAAGCGTTAAGCAGGGCAAACCATATTGATGACGTTTGGTTGGTGCACTCAACATCTGACTGCAGTGGTACTTGAATTAAGCACCTGTGCATACCTGTACACCTGCCATGCCGGGCGGTGACTCCAAAGCTAGTCGATGCTAGTATCCATGATGGTACATCGCTACTGCAGGTAAAACGGCGGACAGATGAAGGACATAGGGTAAGCATGCTGCAATTTAGCCGTGGATCCCGGGCTGCAGACTGAAGGGTGGCGTCCCTACCAGATGGCAATAGATGAACTGGTCGCAGGCACCGGGAATCTCCCCACAACCAAGAAGCTAATCTTCGGTGCCTTCTCAGTCTCACCTGAACACCGGCCCTGGTTCCCCTTTTCCTTTTTTTCAGATTGAATCCAACTAGTATGTACAGTGGCATGCACTCAGGTGCGGAGCACACAAAAAGGGGAGGAAACATTCTCCTGTAACTGTTCCAGCTGTCAAAGTAGCTTTCCATTGAATCTTTAATGTGAAACAGTGTGCCCCGATCGTAAATTCTAGCAGGAGAAACAAAGTCTAGACACAAAAAAGTAAAAATAATATTGCAAGCGACAACAGCCGCCAGTGAGAAACTATACCAGTGAGCTGCACAAGCGGCGAAGCCAAACTTGTAGCTGTCCACAATGTCTGCAATGTTGCCTTCTGGTAGTGCAATCCCCTCAGTTCTGACTACCTTCCTTCTCTACATTACCATTCAACTACACTTCTCCAATCTGAACGACATTCCGATTGTCCTTACTGTAGATCCTGATGGTGTGGTTCATACTGACTTTTCCTATGGGCTTGAAGTTGGCTTCTAGTGTTGTGCACCACATCCCCCATTGAGTTCCTGATGAAGGCTTTTAGGATCCTGTTGATCTTGTACAGTTCTAGGCATTCCAGGATCCAGGTGTGGGGCATGAAGTCATGGGCCTTCTTGTAATCAATCCAGGGAGCGCAAAGGTTGGTTGGTCATTCTGGCCTTGCAGTCTCGGGCAACTGTTATGTCTACCAGTAGCTGGTGTTTTGCTCCTCTGGCATTCCTGCCATTTCTTTTCTTTCTTTCAATAGGGGTTTTTTAAACAAACAAAAAAAAGACTTATTTTGATCCATTCACTCTTAACCATTGAGATGTATCTAGTAAGCACTCCCCCCACCCCTGCTTCACACCCAGCATAACTGCAGCCAATTTCTGTACAAAATGGCTGGTTTACTTAAACTATTTGGTAGCAGACACTAGTAAAGTAATCCAGTGACTTCAAATGTGTCTGACACAACATGTGTTTGCAATTTTGAAAAAAGTTAGATCACTGATAGCAAAGATTAAAAACAAAATAAACAAAAAAAAACTATTACCAACTTTCAAATTGACATCCAACTATTGTTCAAAATAGTTTAAAGATGAATGTAGATTCATAAGTGACTGATACTAAAATATCTTAAAATGGCTTTTTCTTCTTTACCTGTATTGCACTGTAAAATGTGACTGTAACTTGCCTTCACTTAAGAAAGTATTAATATTCATTCTCTCAAAAAAATGAAGTAACCTCAAGTGAATAAACTTGAACTTATTTTTAAAAGTGCAGTAGAATGATTACAAGATTTTAAAGAGGGATTTATTTATATATCATTCACAGTGTTGGGTAAGTTACTTTAAATTAGTAACTTAGTTACATTACTAGTTACTTCTATCAAAAGTAACTCAGTTACTTCAAGTTACTCGTTACTTTCAAAGTAACTAGTTACTAGGGAAAGTAACTTTGGTTTTACTCAGAATTCTCTTGTTAATGTGTTGCTTCCATAACTTTGCCAGTCTTCTAGCTTGCTTACTTGCCACAAGTGCACTGTGCCACCTACCAATAGAAAGGAAAAGATAATGTGCATATTTCCACGAGACAAATCCCACGCCTGGACCGTCATTGACTACTGCCATGATTCTAGCCTACGTCACAGCGTCATGTGCGCCTTTTACATCCAACACAAAAACTGCAGTCGTGGTGCTTTCGATTGTACTCAGAACTCTGAAATTCTGCCTTCTGAATAGGAAGATGTAGGTAACACCAGACTGCAGATGAGCTGCATACAGAGCTGGACTGGGACAAATAAATCGTCCCGGGCATTTTGACTAGAGACCGGCCCACCATTATAGGAAAAATCTTAAAGCTTTTGAATGAAAATAAACACTGTTGTGACAGTGATGTACACTGTTTTGATGGTATATATGTATCAATTTATCAATCGTTTGTTGTAAGATTCAGATAATTATTTTTTAAAAGCTAGACATTTTAAATGAGAATAAGAAAGAAAAGTATTTCCTTGTGCCCACCTCTCCCTGTTAATGCCCTACCTGCCCCCCTGGCAAAACTTTGCTAGATCCGCACCTGCACAGTTACCAGCTGTCAGCTACTTAGAAAAGGATCCTGGTGTTATTTGTCTCTCAGAAACAGTTCATAACTTCCCTTCAACTCATTCATGTCACCTAAAAGGTAAACCTGTTTCTCCATCACCTGTTCAGCTCTGATGATTCAGTAAGGACATCTCCTGGTTTCATCTTCATGTTTCCCTCTCACCACATAACCAAACGATATCATGACCAGCAGCTTTTTTGCAGCTGTGGCTCCAGCAAACATCAGCTGATAGTAGAAATTAATATTAAATAAATTCTAACAATAGCTGATCAAGCTTAAACGTGCTGCTGTTGTTTAGCGCGACATCGGCTGGTTTCCTCTTTCTGGCGCAAAGTGGGCGATAAACAAACAAGAGAGCCGATCAGCTGATTATTGATCAATTTCAGGATTGAAGTAGAAACAGGAGAGGGAGGGGGGAGAATGAAAGAAGAAGAGGCAGCTGTGCAGCAAAGACACAGAATAACTCCAGCTTTGTGCCTTTTTCATTGTAGCTGAATTACGGGACAAACTGTTCCTTTTCACCTCAATAAGAAACGCGTAATATTTTCTCTGAATACCAGACGGGACGGTTGGCAACTCTAATAACTTATGAACAAAATAAAGTTCAACATTAGTATCATAGCATCCACCCAGCTGTATAGAAACTCCGTCATGCTAGCTAGTACGCAGTACGGGAAAAGTCAGAATAGCGAAAATAAACTCCAACTAAACTTGGTTCATATCTGACCCGGATAGACTGCAGGTCATAACTTCTTACCTGAAGTTCAGTTCACACTTGGACCGGCGGCCGCCTCGGGTCTCTTTTCCTTCTGCGTCCGCTTTCCATCCTCCACCTGCTGGCCTCCACCACTTGCTAATGTTACTGAATCTGTGGAAGCTCCGCGATAGCCACCACACGAAGTAACGAGTAACGACCCTATCTAAATCCCAGTAACGACTAATGCGTTCCTGATTTTGGAATAATAACTAGTTACCGTGCTTGTTACCACAATAATAACGTAGGGTCATTCTTACTATTCGGTGCCATTTGAGTCCTAATGACATAATATGGTATATTTAGTGTAAAACTTGTCTAATGCTTATTTCTAAACCATTTTCTTGTATGTTTAACCCCCCTCTACCATAGAACACATTGATATATACACAGGATAAATACATTAAAAGTAAATTACTTTTATTTTAGCACAAGTCACTAAAGTACTATGTCCCCAGTCATGCTTGCTCGACTTCAGTTACAAATATAACTTACAAAAAAAAAAAAAAAAAAAAAATCTAGATTTTTCATCATTTCTGGATTGGCTTATTTCTAATGTTCCTCATCAAATGTTCTTTTTTATTATTAATGCATGTTTAATACTTAAAATCTTTAAAAAAATTTGTGTCCCTGAATCAACTGTCACCCCTGTTACTCTGATAAGAATTCCATAGAACACATCACCTGATTATTCTTTTAGTCACATGACACTCCCGGATGTAACATATTTTGGAGGGAAAACTTTCAAGAAGAAGACGAGTAAGTACCACTCTTTAATCAACCCTTTTTTCAATGTTTTAGCAAGATTTTGTAATGTGGCAAAGCATAACACGTCCAACCTGTTACGCTTATTAATAGTGGAAACAATTTTTTTTTTGTAATTTTTATAATATGGCTAATAAACATGTTAAAAATGGTTCTTAGTGGTCACCATGTACTAGCTTGTTGTTCATCATACTAGTAGTAATGGCTAAGTTTAGCATAAAATCTCCCTCCTGTTACCGTCACCCCTGTTATTGCTATGCACTGTAACAGGGGGGACACATGGTAACAGGGGGGACGTAAGATGATAGAAGTTTAGTGTTTAGGGTTATTTATACAAGTGTGTATTGGTAATTATTATTAATCTGTATATATATACTTTTAGAAGATTTTGAATAGTATACATTTTTCAGGGAATGGCACCAATGTCTGCTGCGGAGAAGCAGCGGCGCTACCGAGCACGTCGTGATGCTGACCCTGAGAGAAGACAGATATATCTCAATAAAGAGAAAGAGAAGTGGAGAAAGGACAGAGAGGAAGGGGAAAAAAAGAAAGTGGCAGATCTCAGTGAACGACAGAAGAGAGCACAGAGAAAGCAGTGGCGAGAAAGGAAAAGAAAGCAGAGGGCTAGTGCCAAAGGCAGGACAGAATTTGAGGCTATGAATACTCCTCCCCTAAGTCCAGAATATTCCCTAGAGCCAGAAAATGCCCCGCAACCAGGACCCTCAAGGTTAGAAGAAGATTTGAGAGGAAAGTAAAAGAAATTATTGATGGACCAACACTTGTGCCTGTCAAAGGAACCATGAAAATCCACCAAGTACTCAGTTTCTCTCCAGGAACAATAAAATACAGGGACATAACCTGCCTTTGCCAGGCAGACAAAGGTGTACTGGACTGTGAATGCTATGGCCTGAAGGAGATAAGCCTTAGTCAAGAGGCAAGTCCACATTGTACTGAGGGACCAACCCGGCCTGAGAACATCACAAAAGATCATATTAGTCAGTGGTGCATTATCAACTACAATGGTGAACCCTACCCAGGAATCATTCTGGAGGTTGAAGAGGATGTTAAAGTGAAATGCATGCACAAGAACGGGACCAACAAGTTCCACTGGCCAAGTCCACGTGAGGACATAACCTGGTATAGGGATGACCAGGTTGTGTGTCTGATGAAAGAACCAACACCTTTGAATAAGAAGTCAGTTCAGCTGGAGAGGAAAGTGTGGGATTTCCTTGAAAAAAACTGGAGTTGCTGGTCTGTTGCATAGGTAAAATGTGTGAGAAAAATGTTCATTATGTTGGGTGTACAGTGAAAATTTGCTTGTTTAATGTGGACATGTATCTACCTGTGTTGGTTGGACGGGCATGGTGAAGGTGTTCAAAGTTTCTTTAAGGTGGTATTTTTTGTCACTGATGTTATGTCCACCCTGTTACCTCCTGTCCACCCTGTTTCTCCTCTGTCCACCCTGTTACCTGTGTGTTTCTTTTGTTAATTAAATCAAATCAACAAACATAATGCATGTCTCTTTGGTTATTGGGAGGGAATGAATCAGCAAAATTAAGTTACTTAAAAATGGAGCCAATTTTTTTTTTATATTCCCTTTGAATCTAAAAACAATCTTTTGAAATTACACTGTGTCTTAAAACTGAACCTGTCTTCTTTCAATATAATGCTTGTTTAAAATACTTCCTTGAAATTTCCTTGCAGATTTTAAAAAGGGACATTGTAGCTTTTAGAAAATGTAAATATTACTATAACTGTGTATTCAAAACAGTTATTAATAGAAAATTGAATGTCCTGTAACAGGGTGGACATTTGGCACGTCATGGGTAAAGACTTTGATTTTAAAAAATATTATAATATAATATCCTTAGCTGGACCAATACATTTTTCTTATAGGTTGAAAATCCCTCTTTTAGATGAAATGTTAAAATAATTCAAAATTTTGTATTTTTTGATGAAGAGTGATCACACTGAAATGGCACCGAATAGTAGGAATGACCCAGTTACTGTAACGCGTTACTTAATAACGCGTTAGTCCCAACACTGATCATTCATAACTTCATAACTTATTTTTATATTTATTTGTTTCTTTGTACTAATGTTGTTTTGTCCTGGATTATGGCTTTGTCACTCACTAATCTGTGTCCTACAGCTCTTTCCCTTGTCTCTATGTTTCAGTGTGCTGAACATTGGATGGAATGATTGCGCTGTGAGGAGTTTGTGTTTTGACAGTGGCCAGGATGTTAAAGCTAATATTTGATGTATTTAATGACCTGACCAGTAAAACTTGTTTTAATGTTTACAGTTGGCCACATCCTGTTTTGCATCTCTGAAGAGATAAAAGTCAAGGACTTCTGAACAGAGAAGCAGAGCACAAAAGTGCAAAGATGAAGTCATTTGCAGTCCTCATTCTGGCAATCGGCAGCTGTCTTTGTGATTCTCAGATTAAAAGCGATTGTGACAAAATTTGTGATGTCTGCTCTTTCACTCGTATAACTCAAGACCTGGGAGCTGTGGGAGAGAAAGTCACAAACATTGCGGATAAAATAACGCTTCTAGAGATCAAGCTTCAAAAAACTGAAAAAGAAGTCATGGATCTGCAGAAACGTATTGGAGGTAACATGAGTCAACCTGGTTTGATTAATTGTAAGATTGAAATGTAATTTTGTTCTGGAAATTCTTATTAAATTTGTTGCTTTCAGGCATTCCTCAGGTAGCCTTTTCTGTAGCCCTCCTTGATTCTGGCTTTGGAAATACTGGCCCTTTTGACAGTCCTACTCCACTGCGGTACAAGAACATTTTCTCCAACACAGGCAGTGGCTACAATCCTTCAACAGGTATTATCTCTGTAACAGAGAAAGTGTTGCATGGAGTCATGAAAACCTGTGAAATCTCACCAGCTTTAATTTTTTGACAGGGATTTTCACAGCCATGACCAAAGGAATGTACTTCTTTCGATTCTCAATGTTTAACAACCTCAACTCTGTTCCCAACTCCGTTGTAAGCCTCATGAAGAATGGTAAAAGACTGACATCCGTCTGGGATACCAGTGGAAGTGATGCCAATGACATGGGTAGCAATGCTGTGGTCATCCCTCTCGAAGTGGGAGACAATGTGTATGTGGAGCTCCAGGCGAACAGGATTGTCTATGACGACAGCATGAACTACAATACTTTTAGTGGTTTTCTTCTGTTTACACTGTAATGTAAACAACATGGTTATATGCTTGCATGACTTCTTATGAGGTAAGATAAATATATGCATTTTCTCGGCTTTTTTCCAAAGGAGTTCAAAGTTTTCAATGTTTTATTATTATTATTATTATTATTATTATTATTATTATTCCTTATTTTGTTTATTGAGTAGTGGAGAGTTCAGAAACCAGTGGTTTCTTAAGGATCTTTTATGAGCTCCTGGATAAGTTATCAGAGCCATCAAAGTTCACAGAAACTCATTAATAGATAAATCCTCATCCATACCTGTAGGCTGTAAACTATTCAAACAAAATATCAGAATGCTTCTTTTTTTCTGATAAAATTAATATTGCCACTTCTTTGACTAGGTTTAATGGCTTTAATGCCGATAAAAAATAAAGGTGAATTATTTAATTAAAATGTCTTGCAACAGGACTGGTTAAATCATTTCTATTAATCAAACTTCTGTGTTCATTAATTCATTCTTTTAGAGGCCAGGATGTTTCTCTTATATGTTTCTTTTGCATGGGCACTGTGTCATCTAGATTACATTTTTAGTTTTGCAAGTCATAAAACCCTTTATGTCAATGAGCTTGCCGCTAATAGGGTGTTTAAATCATTTTAGATTTTTTGTGTATTGACAGTTTATGCAAGACCCACATTTGAGATTATCTTGTAGGTTATGATTTATCAAGGTTATTTCTGGAGTTTTAGGGTCCTGGAAAGCTTTGTCAAGCATATCTCTAATGTTTTTACCTCTCTAATCATTAGTGGTTCTTTAAAAATCCCTGGTAAGTTTGGATCACTTTGAAGGATATGCCAATGTTTTAAAATTATTTCTTTAATGTTCCTGGTGTTTGGTGTAAAGGTTGTGCAAAAGACAAGATTTAATTTAAGTTTTGGTTCTACCAGTCTGAGAAATAACCTCAACATCTGGTTTGGGATTTATGAGGAAGATTGTGTGCGAGAATATTTTGTTTTTGGTATTTAATTTTCTTTTAGATTGTACCTATTTATTAGATAAGATTGAAATGGATGAATTAAGAACTAGACACAGTTTTGGTGATTTGCATTGTAAAATGTCTGAATGGTTATTATGAAATAAACTAATTTTGTCTGAATGGTTTTGTCCACTATCTGTCTAGTTTAAGTGTTTATATTTTAATGGTTACATTACATTTAATGTGGAATGAATAAATAAAAGTATATTTACAGTGGCCCCTAGAGACAAAGCACATACAAACTTCAAAACACGTAAAAACTCCAAAGCACGTACAAACACCAAAGCACGTACAAACCCCGAAGCACGTACAAACTCCAAAACACTAAAAACTCAGACGCACGTAAAAACTCAGAAACACGTAAAAAAATCCAAAACACGTACAAAACACAACAGAAGTGAGTGAGATGACCTGATGTGCAAAAATCATTGTTACTGTTAAAATAGGTCAGCTGTTCAAGAGTCTGATAGCAGTGGGGAAGAAGGAGTTGTTGAGTCGAGATGTTCTGGATTTCACACTTCTAAACCTTCGTCCTGAGGGCAGAAGTGTGAACAGTCCGTGTTGGGTGTGTGTGGGGTCTTTGAGGATGGAGGCAGCTCTCCTCTGGACTCGTCACTGGAAGATGCACAATATAATGTGAATGGAGCCCGAGTTGGGCAAAAACTGTTATAGCGGCCATGTAGGTGAAACTCCTCCTGATCAGGACAAGGAATCTGATGCGAGTGCAGAAAATATATTGTCATATTATTATCAGTAGTAGTAGTAAACTACAATCATACAAGAACTTTTGGTACATGTCCCAAGTCCTTAGAAAAAGAAACAGAAAGCAATAATAATAATTAATAATAATAATAATAACATAACTTTTACACATAATGTTATGGTCACACACAATGGTCCAGTTAGGTTTAAGAGAAATTAGTAACACTGTTTTTTCATTGCAAGAATTACAGAAAAAACTATGGAAGCTATGAAAAAGGTGAATGCATGACTGAAAACACTGTGAGAAATGAAAATCTGAATAATACAACGTTATTCTAACCTTTCCTCCAAGCTGTTTTTGTAAAGGTCCTTGTTCAGGCACCTGGTCTGGCTTTTTCTGCAAAAGTAAAACTGTGACCATGCAGCGCTTTATTTCACATGTTTTATGAATGACACTAAACTTTGTTCTACAAACTAAGTTCTGATGGGATGCTATTTAAATTGTAAATAAAAACAGGATGCAAAAATTTCCACATCTCATAAACTCAGATTTTATTGACAGTAGAAAATTAAAAATGCAGGAGTGTTTAAATGAATATTTTACTTTTTCATTTAAAAAACAGTTAAAAAAAAACTCATTTTGAATTTGATGGTAGCAACGTATTTTAGAACAACTGGGATAGGGCCACAAGATGTGGCATATCTTCACTGTTGTTTATACTGCAGTATACTATATATGGTACTAACAGGGTCTTGTGACAAAATGAATGTCATATGGCCAGATGGGTCAGTGGTTTGTGTTAATGAGTTTAGGTCTCACTTTAAATTACAAGACATTTTAAAACAATTCCAAGCATTCCTTACTTCAATAACATGATCTAAATAAAAGCTGACTAGATAACATGAATACCCTGATGGGATGTAATGAAGTCTTGGAGGACTGTAGCATTAATCAAGAAATTATAACCATCTGATTTTATACACATTTAATTACTCATGATTACTCATGAAAGTGGCCACTTTCATGAGTAATCACATATAAGTTTTTACTATTTCTTTTCCGTATGGGATAATGCAAACTTTCTTCTCATTGCCTGCTTCTTCTAAAAACAGGGATGTGAAGGATTGAAACTGCCATGCTCGAAGCCAGAGATGTGCCCTTGAGCTGAAGAGGCTACAGTAGCGATGTCCTCCCTCTGATTGTGTTCCCTTGCAGTTCCTGCTTTGAAACAGAAAAATGTCCAAGTCTCGGTGTAACTGTGTATCTGGATGTCTCGTCAGCTTAGAAGTGACCATAGATTGAATTCTGCAACTCTGTATATTGACTCCTCCATGTGTTATTTTTCAAATGAGCAGTGGTACCCTGTGGTTAAGAGAGACCCACATACAAAGACAAAAAATACAAATAAATATTAGGGGAGATTCTAAGATAGGAATTAAGGCAGAGATGTAAGAATGCTAAAGATACAGTGGGGCAAAAAAGTATTTAGTCAGCCACCGATTGTGCAAGTTCCCCCACCTAAAATGATGACAGAGGTCAGTAATTTGCACCAGAGGTACACTTCAACTGTGAGAGACAGAATGTGAAAAAAAAATCCATGAATCCACATGGTAGGATTTGTAAAGAATTTATTCGTAAATCAGGGTGGAAAATAAGTATTTGGTCAATAACAAAAATACAACTCAATACTTTGTTATTGCCAACAAAGGTTATGTTACAGAGGTCAAACGTTTACTATAGGTCTTTACCAGGTTTGCACACACAGTAGCTGGTATTTTGGCCCATTCCTCCATGCAGATCTTCTCGAGAGCAGTGATGTTTTGGGGCTGTCGCCAAGCAACACGGACTTTCAACTCCCACCACAGATTTTCTATGGGGTTGAGGTCTGGAGACTGGCTAGGCCACTCCAGGACTTTCAAATGCTCCTTTGTTGCCCGGGCGGTGTGTTTTGGATCATTGTCATGTTGGAAGACCCAGCCTCGTTTCATCTTCAAAGTTCTCACTGATGGAAGGAGGTTTTGGCTCAAAATCTCACGATACATGGCCCCATTCATTCTGTCCTTAACACGGATCAGTCGTCCTGTCCCCTTGGCAGAAAAACAGCCCCATAGCATGATGTTTCCACCCCCATGCTTCACAGTAGGTATGGTGTTCTTGGGATGCAACTCAGTATTCGTCTTCCTCCAAACACGACGAGTTGAGTTTATACCAAAAAGTTCTACTTTGGTTTCATCTGACCACATGACATTCTCCCAATCCTCTGCTGTATCATCCATGTGCTCTCTGGCAAACTTCAGACGGGCCTGGACATGCACTGGCTTCAGCAGCGGAACACGTCTGGCACTGCGGGATTTGATTCCCTGCCGTTGTAGTGTGTTACTGATGGTGACCTTTGTTACTTTGGTCCCAGCTCTCTGCAGGTCATTCACCAGGTCCCCCCATGTGGTTCTGGGATCTTTGCTCACCGTTCTCATGATCATTTTGATCCCACGGGATGAGATCTTGCGTGGAGCCCTAGATCGAGGGAGATTATCAGTGGTCTTGTATGTCTTCCATTTTCTGATGATTGCTCCCACAGTTGATTTTTTCACACCAAGCTGCTTGCCTATTGTAGATTCACTCTTCCCAGTCTGGTGCAGGTCTACAATACTTTTCCTGGTGTCCTTTGAAAGCTCTTTGGTCTTGGCCATGGCGGAGTTTGGAGTCTGACTGTTTGAGGCTCTGGACAAGTGTCTTTTATACAGATGATGAGTTCAAACAGGTGCCATTCATACAGGTAACGAGTGGGGGACAGAAAAGCTTCTTACAGAAGACGTTACAGGTCTGTGAGAGCCAGAGATTTTCCTTGTTTGAGGTGACCAAATACTTATTTTCCACCCTGATTTACGAATAAATTCTTTACAAATCCTACCATGTGAATTCATGGATTTTTTTCTCACATTCTGTCTGTCACAGTTGAAGTGTACCTCTGGTGCAAATTACTGACCTCTATCATCATTTTAGGTGGGGGAACTTGCACAATCGGTGGCTGACTAAATACTTTTTTGCCCCACTGTAATAAAGATCTTATGACCTCTTCTGACTGAGGAGGAAATTGATCCTCGACTGGATCCTGATTCAGTGTCCTCATCATAAATTTTCTGTTGAGAAAAAGCAGTGACCATATTAATGCTGTCCAGCAGGTGCTTCAGTACTTTATTCTATGACAGCTGGTTAGTAAAGGCACTGTACTTATTACAGTGTATAAGAAACACAAGCCACCAGTCTCTTTGAAAAGTTGCTAATAGTGATAAGGATAATTATTTATAATTGTATTTTGATATTTAAGTAGAGGAATGAATTATAGATGTAATGTATGAAACCATGGTTTTAATTACACGCACCAACATGAAAATGTGAAAAAAAAATATGCGTGTCTATAATGACAGTGGATTTAAATAGTTGCAAATACAGTATGATTACTGTTTGTCAGTTCTTCTAGTTTGTTTTGTATTTTGGTTACTGCAGTAATAGGGTTTAATTTTGCGATATTCTGAAAGGTCTTGATGCATGCTCAATTATCTAGGTAAGGAAATCCCAGAAAGTTGATCCTGTTCTTCTGGATCTAGTGTTTTCATTGGGACAAACATTTCATCACTCATCCAAATGACTTCTTCAGTCTGAACTGACTGCAGGTTTCCCCTTATAAACAGTACATTTGCACGATGACCAATACTAGCATCACTGGTTAACACTGGTCTGTCAAAAAATAAACAAAATAACTGACGTCTCTCAGTCTGGAACAGTTACAAAGCCATTTCAAAGGCTTTGGACTTCAATGAACCACTGTGAGAGCCATTACATGCAAATGGAGAAAACTTGGAACAGTGGTGAAGTTTCCCAGGAATGACCAACTTACCAAAATTACTCCAAGAGAGTTTTTTTGTCGCATTTTTTTGTTTTGTTTTTTGGTATTTTAAAATATGATGGCCAAAAGTAGTTAGGTTTAAGTATGAAAGTGTTAAGCCTTAAAATACCACATTGGTGTACTTTTGTGGTTGTAGAGTGAAAACAAGCAGGTTACCACAAAATAAAAATGGCTTCAGAGTCAGTGTATTAAAACTGCATCTAACTATTTTTATGCTAGTGCCATTTCCTCTTTGCACCTTCGACTCTATAGAGAAAAAAGCCATGAACATGCTGGGTACACCTGTCAAACTTAGAACTAGTTTGCTGTACTTACAAAAATACCAACCAAACTATGCAATTACATTTTCTTTCTTTAATTGTCAAAAAAAGCATTTAGGTTTACTCAAACCTTTGATTATTTTGTAAACTAATAACTAATGAAACTAATAATTCAACTGGTTATGAAATAAAATATTAATTTTAGTAATAAAATAACCTTCTGAGCTCAGTGAATTCTTGGTCTGGTGTGAGCATTCGGCCTGTGAAAACTAATGTAATGATTTTGTTATTGAACTGAATCGAAAGATATCAGTTCATTTAGACTTTATGAATCTGGATTAATCTGCAATGCAGCATATATTTTCTTTATTAGCATTACCTTGCAATTTAATATATGCAATTAAATTTAAATCTTCACTGTGATATGAGCCACAGAAATCAATGCCAATTTCCCTCTTTTTTTTTCTTATTTGATGCACCCTTTCGATATTTGAACACCTGGACATAAACAAAATAAAGCTAAATGGTATGGTAAACATAAGAATAATCATCCAAGGAGACACAATAGAAAATGGCATGTCAGTTTTATGATCAAATCGTTCTCCCCAGCTGACAATAAATGTACAGCAGCACAAAGAAGAGCTACATTCTTCTATCCGTTATGAAGTTAAAAAGGTTTTACTCACCTGCAGAGGAAAACAGCCAACATGATGCCGCATAGAAGAAATCCAATTGCAGTTGACAGTATGGATATAAAATACTTTGAAATGGATTCTGTAAAGCAGCATAGATGTAATTTTCATTGGTTATTGAAGCTTTACTAAAAGTGATTGGGAGATGTTTTTGTTCTACCCACCTTTGGGCTTCTCAGACACAGTTAAATTCCACGTAATGCTCTGTAGGCCATCTGCGCCAGTTATGCTACATGTATAAAGTCCTTTATCCTCAGATTGAGCACTAAAAATAATTATCTCTGTAGGTAACTCGTGATTTATTTTCAGTTTATAAAATGAGAAATTTGAAAAGGTGCGATTCAGCACAATGGAATATTGGAAAACAGATCTGCTGTTGGTCCATGAGATTTGCGTTGCATTTGGCTCAGATATGTTGCAAGTCATTGTCACAGAATCTCCTGTGAACACCATCATATTTCTGTGTCCTTTTCCAACAAACTCTATTGTTTAAAGGAAAAAAAATCATTACAAATATATTTGTATTTGATCTGGATAAAAAGACATAAATATACTCTGTACCTGCAAAGACATGCCACACCACTAATAGCTGAGTGAAGAGCAGTGCTGCTTGGTTTAATTTCAACATCATGATCATCAGACTGAGACAGAAGCAGACTTGAACTTCACTTTGAGCTTTATTTGTATCTGAGGAGGAGCCACCAAAGAGGAAGTGTTCTGCTGCTGTTTTGCTGAACTCAAAAGTCGTGAGTGTGTGTGTTTCATCTTTTGCGGAATAAAACAAGATGTTTTGTGGGAATAATGCATTCATTAGGTTAACAAGAAATTGTCACAATTTAAGTGATTCCCCCACTTGAAATTTAGTCACTCATGTTATAAACGGAAATATCAGATGCACACGATTAAAGGAGAAATTTTCTAGTGCAGTAAAACCACATCTGCATGGTTTATCACACTTTACCCACAAGAGAATTCATAGCTGTACAACATGTTGCATACTTGATCATGTAACTCAGACCTTCCCAAAGTGTGGGGCCCACCCCCTGGAGGGGGGGGACACTGCTAGCACTGGGCGCCCACACAAACGCAAAGCAGGAGATGAAGCATCGCTGAATATGTTTCCAAACCAACTTCATTCTAAGCCAAAGACTAGAAAATAGGGTGAAGCATATCTTCCCTTTGGTTTCACCTGCACAAGTGCCGAGGTAGGTCTCCCCTGCAGAATTGGTTTTCCCTTCGTGGGGAGCAGCACTGGGCTGTTCAAATCACAGACAAACAGTATCCCACATTCTTGATTTTTAGTTCACAAACACTTGTTGTAATGACTAACTACTCCTCACATTTTGGAGATGTTAGCTCTTTATACAGTAAAGTTACAGTGGGATACGAATAACATCAGGCTGATCCTGCCACAATTTGTCCCTCGGTTCTATGGTTCCCTCGAGAGGCATTTTTTGAAAAATGCATTGATAGCAATGTTGAATATTATTACACAGGGAAAAAAAAACAACTACACTTAAAATAATCACACCGTGACGCCTCTGCTTTTTCAAAATGGAGGGACAGTAACTGCATCTGTACCGGTATATGTAAACGTGTAAAACCTGAAGATAGAGACAAAATACTGTTAATCTGACTATCTGCCATTCTGCAATTCATCTCATGTAAACAATAACGTGGTGCACCGCATGACGTGAAAAAAGGCACATACCTTTAACGTTGCGTGACGAACTCTGTATTCCTCGTCCACACGTAAACGCAAAAATCTCAGTTTTCGGTGATTTGAAACGCCGTTTACGTGTGGACGAAACAGCTGCGTTTTCAAAAATAACCGTGTAGGTGCGGACCTAGCATACAAGAGTTAGTAGTTTATTTTATAATTTATTGCAGTTTACTTGTATTTGCTTCTAAATATTTGAGTTGTGAAATAATGCAAACATCTGGACAAAGAGAGCAACTGTACTGGAGGAGGTAAACCCAAGATCATATAATGTGAAACTCAAAAGACAATGGGATCATCGGAAGGACAGTGTGATGACAACAACACACCACCTGTGAAGGACAGTGTGGAGCAAAGAGACCAGTCACCCATTGTCAGAAGATCAGCACGCTCTATCAAGCCACCTGATAGACTAAACCTTTAAGCGTGTGTGTGTGTGTGTGTATGTATATATACACATACACACATACACACACACACACACACACATACACACACACACATACATACACACACACACACACACATACATACACACATACACATACATACATATATGGAACTTTCTGCATTATTGTGTGTTCAGTAGTTTACACTGTCACAAATGTTTGTGATGTAATTCAAGCTATGCAATGTTAGGTATGTTTCCACAGTGTTGTTCAGCAGTTAACATCTAAAGAAAAGGGGATGTGTTGATAGGAGTTATGTGGGTTAGTTCAGCTTCACCACTAGGGGGGTGTCTAAACCAAATTGTGATATATACTGTGTCGTAGAAGCAGCGGCGGTCTATGTTTACATGCATGGATGTGAGCCACGTTAAAATAAAGAAGCTTGCTCACTACTACTGATGTTTTATTAAAAACACGACAGGGGGGTCGGAGGGGCGCGAATATTTTTCTTGTAAAACAAAGGGGGGCCTAGCAATAAAAGTTTGGGAACCACTGATGTAACTGAACTTGTTACTCCTGGCCTATCCTAATTTGGAATAAACATGGAATGGTGAAATAAAGACTTTCTTTACAAAGTTCTGATGTTTCACTGAAAAGTGTGATAACTTGCCCTCACTTAAGTATGAACAATGACTCAACAGTTTTAAAGAGAGGTTTATTCATTTATCATTCAGAACCTCATTGATAGACTATTAAAATAAATAAAATAATAAAAACCACAGTGAAATGCAATATTTCTCATTCTGTTTTTTTTTCTTTTCTTTTTTTTAATAAACTAATGTACTCATGAATGCTTCATCTTAGATTATGTTTGCTTTTTGATCCTCATTGTACTGGACTTTGGACGAAATGTTAGCACTTTGAGGAGTTGCATGCAGTACTTTTTTATTTCCGTATCAGGGATCAATTACATGGGCAGGTTTTAATGTTTACAGTTGGTGAGTCCTGTTTTGTATCTCTGAGTGCAAAGAGGAAGTCATTTGTGGTCCTCATTCTCACAATAGGCTGCTGCCTTGGCGATTATCAAAGTAAAATTGATTGCGACAAAATCTCATTGCTAAGGATCAGCCTCAGTGCTGTGATGTCTCCTCTCTCTGGGAGCGACAAATCTGGGAGCAGTGGGTGAGAAAGTCACAAACATTATGGTTAAAATAAGACTCGGAGAGACCAAGCTGAAAATATATCTTTTATATCAGTGGCGTAGCTCAGAAAGGGACTTCTCTGATACACTCATGATCAAGCTTAATTAATTATATATTGTGAATCAATGGAAAATAAGCTAATTATAGACACAAACATATACACTATGCTTAAGATGCCATACTAATCACCACCAAAATATCTGAATGAATGAATGAATAAAGTGGCCATTTGTATAATATTGATAAAGAAGATTGTAGGACTGTATTATCCATTCATCCATCAATTCCACTTATTCTTATGAGAGTCGTGGGTGTATACTAAATAAGAATGTAGTACCAGGGATGGGACAAAAAATCAGCCTGGGCATTTTGACTAGTGACCGGCCCACCATGGTATTATGGGAAAAGCCATAAAGCCTTTATAATAAACTTAAACCTACACCATCCTTCCTATTCTGGTATTCTAAACAGTACTTAGCAAAAATATAAAACGAACTAATTTATAATTACATATACCTAACTAATAGGGTTGCCAAAAAAATAGGGAACCCCCCCGCCTCAAGATGCTTAACTGACAAAACCGATTTTAATTTAATGCATGTATAAAACAAACGCACAGAAATCTATTATTTTTCTCCAGTAATTAAATAGATTCAACATCTTTCTTCAACAGAATTGCAGACTGCACAGATGGTACCTTCCCAAAGGAAAGAATACTATAACTTACAATAATGGATTTCTATACATTTTACATCAGATGAAAACTTTGGTTGTAAGATAATTATTTATTAAAAGCTAAAGACTTTAAATGAGAATAAGAAAGAAAAGTATTTCTTTGTGCAGCCATATGGCCTATGGTTGCCTGCTCATCCCAGCTGGTTAAACCAGTGCCCTACTTTTAAACACCTTTAAACTAATATTTTCTTGGATTTAGTCCAAAAGGGTTCAAAGTGCTGTTGTTTTATTTTATTTCTGTTTTGTTTTCTAAAATAACATAAATTTACTCCAGCAGCATTAACATAGGCAGATGAGTGACAGAGCGGTGGTTGTAAGCAAACTCCCCTGTGGAGGTTATTATTTATTCGGGTGTGTAACTTAGGAGTTAACCCACTGAAAGACAAACTGTCATTGTATGATATGTTGAAACCTCCCTTTGTCAATGAAAGATAATCCTCAGAGTTTACACAAGACAATTTGTTGTGTGTGTTCCGCTTTCTTATTGGCAGGATTTCATCAGGAGCCACTAATGATGCAGTTCTCTTTGACTACATGTCAATCAAGCTAAACAGCTAAAATAATGACGTGCTTCTTATGCTTCTGCTTCTGAGATTTAAGAACATATATATATATTTTTTTTTCTCACTACAGCTATGGGACCCAGTTCACTGTTGATGATCTCATGAGCACATCCTATGGGACCTGAAGTTTCTCTATGTGAGTTTCTAATACACTTTTTATTATGTTTCTAATTTCTAGCTATCAGTTGGAAATTACTTACAGTCATGGAGATTATTGTGTAGAATACCATCAGTATTATGTTTATGTTTTAGGAGGTAAATCAGCTTTAGTGTAAGAAAAACTAAATACTTTTTTAAAGCTCATTTACATTGTTTAGTTTTTTTGGTGTTTGTTTTAAACAACAACAACAAAAAGATTTATTCCAAGCAGTTCATGTTAACATCACATTAAAAAGTGTGCTTTTTTGTTTCGAATCAGATAAACATCTGACAAAATAGCTGGTTTAGTTAACCTGTTTGGTATTAAACGCTAGTAAAGTAATCCAATGAATGTGTCTGAATTTGCAATTTTGAAAAAAGTTAGATCACCCCTCTTACTTTTCAAATTGACGTCCAGCTTTTGTTCAAAATATTTTTAAAGTCCATGTAGATTCCTAAAGTGACTGATAATAAAACATATTTTAAAATGTCTGTTTTGCCTTTTCTTGTATTAGAAAATGTAACTGCAACTTGCCTTCACCTAAGAAAGCATTGAAAAATCATTCCCTCAAAAGAATGAAGCACCCTCAAGTAAATAACTTTGTTAATTAATAATTGATTTGTTAATTTTTTTGACTTCATGTTTAAGGAAATAATAACCTGTTAGATTAAATACATAAATAAAAGTTATTTTTTGTGATCTTTCATTATGCAATCAAAGCAATATCATCAACATCATATGACCACCTTAACCTGAATGTAGGACATAAACCACGCAAAATTTGTGGGAAAGTGTCTGAATCCTAAAAAAAAGAATGCATAAATAAACACATTATAAACAGTAGTTTTAATAATATTTGATGAATGAATGGATTTTGTCCTTTAATAATATTATTGAAATCACAGATTTATCTCATTTTAAGATTACTGTTGAAATACCGTTTTTTTTTTTTTTTTTTTTAATTATATCTTATTTGGAATGGACAAGAAAAATCCATCAAACTAGCAATATATGAATAACATGAAAACAGAGTCCCTCCAGGTTTTTAGAGTTAAGTCCAGGACAGCAAATGATATGATATTCAATGACTCATATAACATAAGGATAGAACACATTATATGGAGAAAAGTCTGCAAACTTTGTGTCATCATATTGAAATTATAACATAGTTTAACTTAAAAGTATTCAGAAGTAATTTCAGCTTGGTGGAATGATGTTGTTATGTCCGCTCAGTCATAGAAACAGGTTTCAGCGCAGAGTTGCATTCATGATTGCGACATCAGAATATCTCTCCTTTTATCTTGGGGTGACTGTGTGAGCATGTACTCGTCTCCTTGAAACAAATTGTCAGTTTCAAAAGAAACAACAAAAACTGAAAATCAAGTAGGAAAACCCTACATTTATAAAATTCACACAGTACTCTGGAGGGCATTTTTTGGTAGTGTTCTAATGTCCCATTTTCTGGAAGGGAACATGAGGTTGCTTCTGTTTCCTCAGTCCTGTCACATTAACCCCCCAAAAAATGCAGCCCAAACAGCTGATAAGTTTACGCACTGTTGGGGTTCTTTTTATCTAAGGCAAGAGAGGGTCTCAGTCCCAATCCAAATTTTCACTCATTTACTGCCTCAAGCAGTTAAAAAAAAAAAAATTATGTATATGGATTTCTTTCCCATTAAAAAAAAAAACCACAGTCTGCAGGAGTTTGCTGTAGCCAATTTCCGGAAGACACGTAGCCCTAATTTGGCAGTAAAAAAATATATAAACAAGAATGTGCTTCTCTCTGATTGGTCAAAAAACCATTGGGGAGGGCCATAGTTTAGACTTAAGCCCCCTGTATTGGCGCACAGGTTGATCCTAACCTCTTGGCGCTCTTCTTCTACTCCATTGGGTGCAGCTTCACTGTCTGACTATCTCTTCTTACGCACACACACAGACACACACACTGGCTTGCCTCTCCTTTACATGTTATCTAGTTTCGTACAGCAGAGGCATACGCCTGAGGCAGCTGTTGAGAGCTATCGAGCTATTGTTTGTTTGACCTCATCCTGGTTCACTCCCACATTCCTGCAGACAGGAAGTTTTAGGTAGTGAACCATTGGTGTACATTAACATTAGCAGAAGTAGACAATGAAAGTAGGAAATACCCGCAAACTGGCATTTCTCATTATACAACGTCAACAAATGCAAATGAATAATGCTTTGTGAACAGACCAGTTTCTGTCTTCAGAACAGTGTGTATGTCTATTAACTCTCAACAACGTTCCTGCATATGAGTTGTTTAGAAGTCATCAATACATTTTAGCTACAGATAATAATGTGGATTATACAGTGATACATTCACATTATGCCATAACATTGTGATACCTAGACTGTCTGTTAAATGGCTGTTTACAAACTGACATGGAGCAGTGTAATACTTAATGTTGCTCTTAACTACTTAATATAATACTTAGATAAAGGATCTTGTTCCTCGAACCAGTAATCATACAGGTGTGTATTGGTGTTACGCAAGAGCCTTCCAAGCTGGTCAAAAGTTAAATAATAGACAATTAATGTGAGCACCCTACAGCAACTTTCAGTCAAAAAAGTTGATATTTATATGTATCACAAAATTGGAAATATATTTTTTTTGTACACACGTGTAATTTAGTTGCACTCAAGATCAGAAAAGGCAAACAGGTATTCACGAAGCCTTAGGACGGTTAGGAGTCTTTCGCAGGCAAAACAAAGGTGTGGAGAAAAAAAAAAAAAAAAAGGTGTGGCTGCCTCACAGGTAAGAGACGTCACACAATGCCATGGTTACTCGCTCAGCCTTAGAACAGTCATAGGATGGGCTGTTAATCCCCTGGAAAGCTTTAACAGTGCTTGGTGTCTGCTCTAGTCTGTCCCTGTGAAACAAAATGCCAGCGTTGACATGAATTTTTCAGCGAAACAACATCTCCTCAGTTTTTTCTTTGTATAACTGGACAAGGGGAAAAGCTTACATTTTTAGAAAACTGAATGTTAACATCCAATGAAGGTATGTAACCTTTTTAAATGCATTTTTGTCTCTCATGTCTCTCAAATAAGGGAGTAGGAAAGAAAATGGTCACTAGTTGAGAGATATTTCTATAGAAAATTTGAATAAATATGAAGCTAAAACATTACTTTAAGGTTTTATCCATTTAATGATTCTGAGGGATCCTGAGGGATCATTAAACTGATAAAACAGCCCATGTGAGGTAATGGCACTCTAATAACTTGCATTTAATAATTGGATGAATTGATTTGTTTGAAAGCAAAACCACTGACAGAAAGATATCTCAATACCTTATCTCTCCTCTTAGCCAAGAAATGGTGGAAGGTGTGAAACCAGCAGAGGATGGGAGGTGGTGCAAGTTTTCCCGGAACAAGTATTTCGTCTTTATTCTGGTATTTGCTGGTCTGTTCCTGATTTACAACAGAAATACAATAATACCAGATGAAAACCCAAAAAAGTGGATGCAAAATCCATCAGCAAATTTGTTGAATTTCTTCAGTGGTCAGAGACTAAACATATCCTCACTAAACACTACAACTAATGACAACTCCATTTCTCAAAATACAACTGTACCACCAACACCTGTTCCTTACGTGTCTCCTGGACCATATTTAGTTGAATACCCCCATGACTACCAGTACATCATAAATGAGCCACAGAAATGTGAACAGGAGAAGCCATTTGTGGTTCTGATCGTTCCTGTGGCCCCAAACAATAGGCAACACCGTGGCATCATCCGCAAAACCTGGGGGAGTGAAAGTCTTGTCCTGGACAAAGTGGTGAGGCTGTTCTTTTTACTGGGGCTGCACACCGGGGAGGAGGTGGAGCAGGTCCAACAGCAAGTACTTCAGGAGAGCAAAGAGCATCACGACCTGATCCAGAGCAACTTTGTGGACTGCTACAAGAATCTCACCATTAAGACCATGGTGATGCTGGAGTGGCTAACTGCACACTGCTCCAGCCCCTCTTATGCTATGAAGATTGATTCAGACATGTTTCTGAATGTACATAATCTTGTCAGTATGCTCTTGAATGCTCAAAAAGCAAACTATATGACTGGGCTTGTGGCAAGAGGCGGTACAGTACTGCGAGATCCAAGCTCTAAGTGGTACCTACCTCATGACATTTATGCTCCGCCACAGTACCCCCGCTATGCTCTGGGCCTGGGCTACATTTTGTCTTTAGACCTCCCAAAAAAGCTCGTTGAGGCATCCAGACATGTTAAAGCAGTTTACATTGAGGATGTGTATTTAGGGTTGTTAATGCAGCACCTGGGCATTCCTCCCACTGACCCCCCAAACTGGGGTTACTTCCATGTATTTCCTTTGCAATATAGTCGATGTGCCTTCTCCGGGATAGTAGCCACCACAACTTATCCAAACACTAACCGTGAGCAGATCTGGAATGACTTTAAAAACCCAGGCCCATACTGCTAACCATAAACTGAAAAAATAAAATAAAAATGCAACATGAAACAACAGGGCAGACTTTCCATGACTCTTTAAAAAAAAATATGTATTTTTATATTCACATATAGGCTATTATGATACTCATGTAAAATCCCCTAATCTCAAATTTTATTGAAACTGAACTAGTATTGTTCCACTGTATATTTAAACTACACAGTCAGCCGTTTTATGTAGTTTATTATTTAAAGAGTGACATTTTACATATCTGAGTCTTTGTTAATCAAGTTTAAAAACTGTCAAAGTGAAAACGTGCAGTCACACCGGTTCTTAAGACGTTACAAAACATGATCCCTGACTGTGTTCTCAAGTTACAGTCCTCTCTGTGTTCACAGTTTCTGGGAAATGCAAGGTACACATGAAAGAAACAGATATCCTTAAGCATATTGACCTTACAGTGTATTAAATGGATATTTTGAAACAGGTCAGTGTATGATAGAATTTATTTCTCACTGCGATTAAGAAGTTGAGAATTTTCCAAGGTGCATGAATAACATTATAAACAACCTCTACCTTTGACGTCTGTTGCATATGTCCTATCAAACGGTACCCATGCATCAATTATGGGAATATACATAACATAGGGAGTGAAATAAATTTATCCCTGTGGCCCTAATTTTTAATTACTTTTTAAACTTTAGTGTAGAAAATTATTTCAAACATGAGATTTCTGTTGATGTGTGTAGAAAATAGTTTAAGGCTTGAAGGACGTTCTTCTTGCTTTACTCCTTCTGTTCATGTTCTAGGCCTCATCTTTACTTACCATACTGTATATATAGAGGAAGTGATGTCTTCCAAAAAAAAACAAAACCAAAAAAAAAAAACCCCTTTTTTAACGCCTGTCTGAATGTTTCTTGCACTAAAAAAAACAGGCTAATATCAACCAGGTCACCACTGACATATCTAGAGTTTTTGTTTTAAAGGTTTTGTTTTATGTTTAATAAATAAACTGTCAGAAACTCCACTTACATTTTTATGAACTTTTGGATATTTAGTGATACGAATAGGATAAAACATTAAAAAAACGACTGCTGCCTACACTTACCTTGGATGTTTTGAAATGTTTTTTGCACCTGGGCTAAAGACCGCTTGTGGTTCTGTACAGTAAATACAATTTTTTTTGTCAAAAGTATTTTTATTGAATTATAATATATAATTAGAATATAACTTTAACAGGTACATTATGAATACATTCCATGTGTAAATATGGTTTTATTATTATTATTATTATTTTTAAAGTTTACAGGGCAATATTAGTTTAAAGTAACTTCTATGAAAACAGGGTTTTTTCTGTTATTACCACTTAGACCAGGGCTGGGTAGTTCCAGGCCTCGAGGGCCGGTGTCCTGCAGGACATGTTGAGGAGCTAATTTAGCCATTTAAATCAGCTGTGTTGGTTCAAGGACACATCTAAAACCTGCAGGAACACCGGCCATCGAGGCCTGGAGTTGCCCACCCCTGAGTTAGACAAATATTTACAACTGCTGACTATTACATTAGGCTCTTCTGAATATCTGTCTACGTTAAGCATTGCAATTAAGTGACCAATAACTGCTTAATGTATTTTAAAGTAAAGCTGTACATGAAGGTACTGAATAGATCTTTTTTACATTTACAATTCTGACATGTGAAGTGTGTAACAGTGAAAATCTTAGACACTTTGTGGCTATTTTGTACACCGCAATTAAACAATGGGATGAAATGGAACGAGTTGAACCTGTATGTCGACTGATTTGTGTGTGCAATAAATAACTGATACAGCTAAGTTTTAGGAAATGTGTCTGTTATGTGTATTTTTTTTTTTTTTTTTTTTTTTTTTTTACATGTATGTGTGTACTTTCATGGCTCTTTCATCATCCACTTACCTTTCATCTGGAACTCAGTTATGTTTTTGTAAAATTTGCCAACAGCTGTTAAAAATATCTCTTTTCATTTTAAATAGAACAAGACTTAATTGATTAATATGGCAATGTTATCTACAGACACCCACAGTAAGTTAACCTTGTAACTTAGTGGCAGCAGGTCATACAATATTACAGTTGTGGTTACCTTGTTCTCCTTAGACGTTTCCACAGATGAAATCCAGAAACAGCTGTGAGAATTGGCTCAGAAAAATACACGGAGGTGTATTTTCTCATATGTAGCACACAGCAGGATACAGTTAAGTTAATACAAGTTTTCACAACCACTGACAAGGACCTTGTACTTTTGATTATCAGCTTCCAGCAAACTAAGTTGGGGGAATGGGAATGGTATTCTGTAATGTACATGCATGTTAAATTTAACTTTTAAAATAAAAACAGAAGATTTGCTCCTTCGTAGGGTCTCCCAAGGGAAAATGGTCCTGTGTAAGGGGCCCGGCAAAGCGTTTTAGAGATGAGAGAAAGATCAAGGGAACATTTAATCATTGTAGGGGCTCACCATGGAGCCAGGCCTTTTCTCTCTGCTTCATTATGTATCAGTGGTTATTGGGGGACCACGACACTGCTTCGAACTTACAGGTCAACTATGTACAGACAGTTTTCACAGTGTTTCACACACAGATTTTTCATCCATCTCCTCTGCTCTCCTTCCTTTTTTTGCTCAACGTCACAGGTCTCACCATTCTATTAAGATCAAATTGGAAGTGATGACTTGCAGCTGTGGCAGCCAGACTCTCCTGACTCCAACCCTGAACCCTCTGCTTCACCTCTCCCCTGCAGTTGAGCCACAAGCCACACCCTGTCACCACACTCTGCTTTGTGGACTTTTCCTTCTTTCCCCTCTTTCTGTAAGGCCATTTCTTTGTTTTTGTCTTTGTCTGCTTGTATTTTGCCAAATGGGTCATTGTAACCCTGGGCCAATGGAAGAAAAGATTCTACTCCCTGTAGTAAAACAGTCGACTCAGTAAACTCTGTTTCACTGAACTCTGCTTTTCTCCTGAGTATATTTTTTATTGGATAAATATATAACACATTTCACCAAAACGTTAGGGAAGGCATTTTTACAATGAGCCAACACTGCTTCCATGGTGTAAAACCCGAGATTACAACATTGACTTAACTTGATTAGATAACCAGTACTTCTTGTTCTTTCGTTTACAAGTTTGCATGCGTAATCAACACAGCACAGATTTCCAGACTTTTCTACTTTTATCCTTTGCCGTGCAACAGATTTGTGGACTTAGAATGATTTAGACCCCACTCCTACAAAACTGCTCAAAAAAGTCCTGCCGTTGATTGATGGTTCAATCTCTAATAATCAGCTATGTACTGCAGGCCTTCAAGCTGGCAGTAGTTAAACCATTTCTTTAAAAAAAAACAAAAAAAAAAAACCCACCATCTCTGGACTATTAAAACCCAATTCTTTGATCACCATGATAGAACAGAGAAAACCCGACTCAGAGTGGTCAAAACATTTATATTTCTTTATTCAATCATCTTCTGGAAGAGAGAGCCCTGCACAGCCCCAAAAACCAGTTGAAGAAACTCTAACATTAGAATTTAAAAATGTGTCTCATATAGGTGTTATTTTCGTCCTAAGAATATATTTATTACATGACAGAACCCAGCTGTCTTAACTAATAATAGGACAATCTCCAACCTTCCTTTCACATCCAAAATTCTTGAAAGAGTAGTTGTCAAACAGCTAACAGATCATCTGCAGGGAAATGGCTTATTTAAAGAGTTTAAGTCAGGTTTCAGAGCTCATCACAGCACAAAAACAGCTTTAGTGAAGGTTACAAATGATCTTATGGCCTCTGACAGTGGACTCATCTCTGTGCTTGTCCTGCTTGATATAGTGCAGATTAGATTAGAGATATCCTTTCTCAGAGTGACGCTGAAAAACTAGTTCATGCATTTATTACTTCCAGGCTGAACTACTGTAATTCATTATTATCAGGATGTCCTTAAAACCCCCTGAGAAGCCTTCAGTTAATCCAAAATGCTGCAGCAAGAGTTACTGACAGGGACTAGAAAGAGAGAGCATATTTCTCCTGTATTGTGTTTCCTTCATTGGCTCCCAGCTGAATCCAGAATTGAATTCATAATCATGCTCCTCACATACAAGGTAATAAATAATCAGGCCCCATCTTATCTTAATGACCTTGTAGTACAACATCACCCTATTAAAGCACTTCACTCTCACACTGTGGGCTTACTTGTTGTTCCTAGAACCTTCAGTTCTCAGGCCTTCAGTTAGGAGCCTTCAGTTTGTGTGCCCCTCGTCAATGGAACCAGCTTCCAGTTTGGATTCAGGAGACAGACACTATCTCTACTTTTAAGATTAGGCTTAAAACCATCCTTTTTGCTAAAGCATATTAGTTAGGGCTGGATCAGGTGACTCTGAATCCCCCTTATTTATGCTGCAATAGGGCTGTATCCCAATTCAGGGTCTGCAGCCTTAACGGTCTACAAGGGCCGCGTACTCAAAGACAGCTAAGGCTGGAAGTGGGAGGCTTGTGAAATGGGACAGTCCAGCCTACAAAATTCCGTCACCAGCTGGACACGCCCTTACCACTTCTCCGATGGATGCGGAAAACATACTCGCTACAACAAGTCCCTCGTCACAGACGAGTGATTTTGTTGCGACTAATCCAAAACCACGTTCAGGTAGAGTGGAGGGGGAGAAAAAAAAAAAAAAAAAAAAACACCACACACCACATACTGATACTATGGGCAGAAATCTGTGCCATCAGAAACTGAATTTGAATAAGTTCAATTTGAATTGCTCAGATTGAATCTGAATTGTAACTTGAATAAATGCTTTTGAAAACTGAATTTGAATTAGTCTAATTTGAAATTGAATTTATGGTTTGAAAATGATCATCACCAAATTGAAATTTAATTTTATATTTTGAAAATGAATTGATTTGCTTTGAAACTGCATTTTATCCTTTAAAAATTCAGCTCTCGAATAATTTCAGTTTCACTTCTCACCATTCAGTTTCAGTTCTACAATTCAATTTCAGTTCCAAAATTCAGTTTTTTGGAACTTACATCCGGTTCCGGTTCAAGCGCAGATTAATAGAACTACGTTTTACTAGCGGACCGAAAGTGTTACCGACGGGAATCTACAGCGTCTTGAGCTGAATTAAGACTTCTGAAGTCATTCGTCATGTCGAATGACCAGCGGATAAACTCTCAGGTTAATAATAAATGTATTACATGTATAAGAACAAGCATCATGTTAACAATTGATAGCCGTACAGTAACTGTTATGCTTATTGCAGCTGTTAGCTAAAAATGCTAATTTAGCGTAGTTTGCCCTGAATTCAGCTTTGACAAACAAATATGATCGACTGTTTCTAGTAGAATTCCAAAGTTGTCATCTTGGACCCTCTCAGAGTACCCCCTCTGTATGCTTGCAGAGACCCCCACAGTAGGGAAACATGCAAAACTGTGCCCAAACCTTTGTATTTTAGCTTTATTTATGCCTTACACAGCATCCCAACTCTTTAGCTAAAGTTATTAAGTTAGCTAAAGTGAATAGTTAGTTTATCTGTATATAAAATGTATATACAATGCTTGTACATCACTTGTTGTTGCTGTTATTTTATTGTATATTAAAAATTGTAATATTGCTGCAGTAATCGCGGCCAGTCTGCCGTAGCCATACGAGAGTGTGCGGCGAGCCATTTGCACTGATACAACACCGTTGTTTCCATTCAGGAAATAAAGTGGCAACGATCGATCAGAGACTCCTTGTCTTTTTAAAAACACTACACAACGCAGAGTCGAGGAGTCTGTTTGGGCCGAACTGTTGCAGCGGGATGAAGCAGAAACCGGTTACACTGGTTTGTAACCGGTTGTACAATGTATATACAATGCAGTATATACACACACACAATGCTTCGAACCATGTTGTACAATGTATATACAATCTGTATATACAATGCTTCGAACCATGAGTCGACCAGTTGGTTAGACAATTGGTCGACTCATGGTTCGAAGCATTGTGATGATTCATTTGCTCTACTGCGCCATCAAGTGGACAATTCAAGTGAAGCGGGCTCTGTGATTATAATGATGTGTAAACCTCTAAACTGAATAAATAAATTGTTTTCTTGGTTATTTATCCCGAATATTGTCTCAGTATGTGTGAGACAAAAGAGAAAGTGAAAAGTATCAGGACAGCGTTTTGGTATGATTGTGTAACTGTTAGCCTCAGACAGTCAGTCAATAGTATAATTCAGATCATAGATCAGCATATTTGTATAACTATAAAAAGAAAGCTGACACTTTCGAGACTTTATCTAATGTGTAAGCATCACAGCAGATGCCTTTGTGTCAACATAGCTGAGGCTAAAACAGAAAAACAATTTTATAAAAATATTCAGCAGTAGATCAAAACCGAAAGAAAACCATTAATCAACAAATGAACATTACCTGATGCTGCTGAATTGAAACAGAGCAATTAGAGGTTTTATTAGAGACACACCTTAGCGTTTTGCAATTTTGCATAATATTAAAAAGTTTAAATTATTTTAGTAGCCTATTGAACGGCAGAAATTAGGTTTTCTTTTCGGAAGTATTTAAATGGGAAAGAACAGCGGCTGACAAACAACGGAGGTCTTATGCGTAACAAACAAGCGAATAATGCAGAAAACAGATTTTTAGACGGGAAACTGTTCTTGAAGTATACTGTGTGTGTGTGTGTGTGTGTGTGTGTGTGTGTGTGTGTGTGTGTGTGTGTGTGTGTGTGTGTGTGTGTGTGTGTGTGGAGTGTGTGTGTGTGTGTGTGTGAGAGAGCTGTGCATTTTATCCTGGTGAAAGCAAAACAGCAAAAGTCAGAGGAAATTCATGACATGTTTATGTGAAGCCTAGTTTGGATCTCCTTTTTCTGCTGGTTCGGTCAATATTGTTTGAAGAGAAATAAAACCTGCAGCTTCAGAATCAGCGCAAAAAATGCATAAACACGAAGCACGACCCGCCGACTGATTAGAATCAGTGAACTGTTGGCTTTCAGCCCCGACCGTGTCCGTGCTGTCTGGTGAGACAGGTGACATCTCACTGATTCTGATGCGTCAGCGGTCAGCGCCTTGTGTTTATGTCTTTGTGCAGAATCTGTGTACCTCCTCTCATTTACTGTTTGGTGGTGGAAATGTAGTAATATTTATATTAAAAATCGATTCAGGATTTTAATGAATTGATATCACGTTATCCAAGCTGGAATCGATTTTAATCGATAATCAAAACCTGCTCCTAGTACCTGTGTAATCATGCTTTATGTACATCTGGATAATGACACAAACTAGTGTTTGGTGCTTCACTTTTTAATAAACTAAAAGACAGAAATCAGATTATAGGATGTGTAGTGTTGTTTATTTTAAATTTTGGTGTTTATCATTTGTGATATTTATTACTGTGTGCATACTTTATTAGGAGAGACAAAATTTTAAAAAAAAACAAAACAAAACAAAAAACAAACAACAACACCACATCTCTTCCTTGCTGGTTCCATCGAAGAAGAAATGCACAAGTAACTATGTAGCACGTACGTAATCCAATTCCACAACACAGTGTGATGGGGAATCAGATGTTTTTCTGCCCATTTTATTTCGAATCTGGCGCGAACCGGTGAACCAGTCCCTGAATCAGTCACATGGTACGGACTGCCCGCGAGGCCTCGAACGTCAATGCATACGTAATCAAAGCAAGCCTCGAGACGCGCTTCGCAAAAACGCCCCCGAGATTACCCGACACACGAGTCGACGCTTCGACACATCACTAGGATACAGCCAACGCTCAGAGCCCCTGCCTTAAGAAGAGCACGAGAGCAACTGCAAATCACCGGTGATTAGCTGCAGGCGCGTATGCCAAGGGCAGGAGCCCCATCTGAGCTCCGAGAGAGAGAGAGAGAGAGAGAGAGAGAGAGACTATTTAGAAAAGAGTGAAAAAAACGATACTCAGGGTTGAGTAACCCCGAACTGTCCAAGTCGGAATATTGGGTTTCAGAAAGGCTGATAACAATTAGTTCAATCAACTCGGAGTTACTTTAACCCCAAGTTAAGCGCGCGCGCGAGGATACATAAAGCCCTGATTAGTGGAGCACAGATTAAGCGAGTCACCATGGAGACTGAGGGAAAGAAGGCGCGGTCAATGTATTTTACAGCGCTTGAGGCCGAAATTCTGATTGCAGCATATGCCGATAACATGCAAATTCCGCGGAAAAAAAAAAAAATAACACAGCCTCAGCTGCAAAACAAAGGGAACATGCATGGCAAAACATAGCCGACAGAGTCAATGCGTGAGTGTTAATTTAAACATTGAGCTAGGGATTTCCACCCATGTAACACGTTATTTTATTATATTTTATTTTATTTTTTATTCCATACATTTTATTTTGTGATGTGATGTGAGCGCAGGTGCAACCCAACAGGCCCCAAACGTTCCTGGCAGCAAGTAAAAATGAAATATAAAAATATAGTCCAAACAGGTAAGGTGTAATTGTATTATTTTTTTCTCTCCTCGGGTCTGGATGTTTTATTTTTGACTGAGACATGGACCTCTCCGGGTGAGTTCATCCCCTTTTCTGAACTTCTCCCTTCTGACTGTGCCTTTTTTAGCTCATCGAGGCTTACTGGTAGAGGTGGTGGCTTAGCCTCGGTTTTTAGAAATAAACTTGAGGCACGGCTGCTACCCTCCCCAACCTATTCTAGCTTTGAAGCTCAGCTATTGGAATTGACTGGCCCTCGAACTACTCTGTGTGTCGTGGCTTATCGTCCGCCTAAATATCATAAGATGTTCATCTCTGAATTTGCTGATTTTTTGGGTTCTATTCTTTTTAAATATGATTCTGTAGTTATTTCTGGTGACTTCAATATTCATGTTTGTTGCATGGATGACCACCTGTCTAAAGATTTTTCTGCATTGACTGACTCTTTTAATCTTACTCAATGGGTAAATGAACCTACTCATGTTAAGGGTCACACCCTTGATCTGGTTTTTTCATTTAATGTGGATATATGCATTAAGGAAATTAGTAATACTGGACTTTCTGATCATTCCCCGGTCATCTTTGACGTTGACCTGGGTATCACTGACCCTTACTTGGAGGTTCCTCTCCATCCTACTCGGACTATTAACGCCGATACTGTGGTCAACTTCTCTACATCTTTTGTTAATTCTTCATTTAATATGTCGGACTGTTTTATCCCACACACACTTGAGAATTTTACCAATACTTTTTTAACTACATGTTCCTCGAGTCTCAACACTGTTGCACCTATCAAACACAAACGCCCCAGAACCTACTCGCAATGCTGGTTAAACGACTCTGTCCATGTTCTACGGCGTTTGTGCAGGCGCGATGAGAGGAGGTGGAGGAATGACAGACTCCAGTCATCATATGACATTTTACGTATTAGCCGCTCGAAGTTCCAATCTGCTGCCAGAATGGCTAAAGCAGCCTTCTTCGCTAAGATTATTACTTCTAATGGTGACAATCCTCGCATCCTATTTAAAATTTTTAACTCAGTGGTGAATCCTCGTCCCTCTATGCCACTCTCGTGCTCCCCAGGTCTCTGTGAAAAATTTTCAAACTACTTTCTAGATAAAGTTTTATCTCTTAGATCTACGCTTCCTTTGGTGGCTGACAGTATGTCTAATCCTGACTGTTCTGCTGCCTTACATCAATTTGAATTAATCTCACTTCCCACTCTGAAGCGTATAACTGAGAAATTAAACAATACTAATTGTGTACATGATGTTCTTCCATCTCGTATAGTCAAGGATTGTTTTAATGTAATTGGACCCTGTCTATTGTCTATATTGAACCTGTCCTTGCTTTCTGGTTATGTACCTTCAGTTCTTAAACATGCTTTTATTCAACCCGTTTTAAAGAAGAATAACCTGGATCATAGTGATTTTGCCAACTATAGACCGATTTCCAAGCTTCCTTTCTTGGCTAAAATCCTTCTCAAGGATTTTAGCCATCTGCATTTGATATGGTTGACCATAACATCCTAGTCGCAAGATTAGAGCACTCTGTTGGCATTAAGGGCACTGCCTTGGACTGGTTCAAATCTTACCTCTCCAATCGGCTCTCTTCGGTACATCTGGCCTCATCTTCCTCTCCCCCTGTACCTGTTTGCTGTGGTGTCCCCCAGGGTTCTGTGTTAGGCCCGACCCTTTTCTCACTGTATATGCTTCCTTTAAGTGCTATCTTTGAGAAATACCACATTGCTTTTCACTATTATGCGGATGACATCCAGATTTATTTTGAGTTAAATGATGATCTCGCTTTATTTTTAAATAACTTTCGTGAGTGCATGAGTGAGGTCAAGAAATGGCTGTTGGCAAATACTCTTATTCTCAATGAAAAAAAGACTGAAATCATGATTTTTGGCAGTAATGCCCTTCGCGCCAAACTTCAAGATGCCTTTGGCTTTCTTACTAGTTCTTTCTCTGATACTGTCAGGAATCTGGGTGTCTTGTTTGACAGCTCCTTTAAACTTGATAAACAGGTGTCTGCTGTTGTCAGATCTAGTTTTTATCAGCTTCGTCTTATCTCCAGGGCCAGACACTATATCCCGTATAATGACTTAGAAAAGCTCATTCATGCTTTTGTAACGTCAAGACTAGATTACTGTAACTCACTCTATTCTGGTCTCCATGGTACCTTTCTACACAGATTACAGACAGTTCAGAATGCTGCGGCACGTATTCTAACTAAAACCAAGAAGTTTGACCATATTACTCCTGTTCTTGCTGAGCTGCATTGGCTGCCTATCAAATATCGCATTCAATTTAAAATTTTGCTGTTTACTTTTAAAATTATCAATAATACTGCACCAACCTATCTTAAGGAACTTTTAAACCCTTATGTCCCTGCCAGGGCTTTAAGGTCATCCTCGCAGTTATTGTTAGTTCAGCCCAGATCTCGGTTGAAATCTAGAGGCGATCGATCGTTTGCCTTTGCTGCACCTGAGTTATGGAACAGCCTCCCGATTGGCATCCGGGAGTCTGATTCTATTTTTTCTTTTAAAGCACGCCTTAAAACTTATCTTTTTGAACTTGCCTTCTCTACCCGTTAAATGCTGACTTGTTAACTGCGACCTATTGCATTAACTTTTTACTACTCCTTCATTCTTGGTGTTCTCTATCATGCGGCACTGGGTCTGCTATAATCTATGTGCTGCAGTCTATTTTATCAGTGGCTTTTTACTGTGAACATTGTCTGCTGTTCTTATTATATTGACATTAATTGCTCTTAACTGTATTATTTTATTGTTTTTTTTTTGTAAAGCACTTTGGTATGCCTAAGGCTTTTAATGTGCTCTATAAATAAAGGTTGTTGTTGTTGTTGTTGTTGTTGTTATGAGCCATAGTGCTTGGTCTGTTTGTCCTACGTAAATCAATTGCAGTTAGAGGCTACATTAATTTCCCCTCTGTAAGCACTTATTGAAATTATCTGAGCACATTACAAGTACATATTTGCTTACTCTGTATGCTCAAATGTGACCCGTTATAGCCAACAGAAAAAAAAAGCGGAGGCCCGAAAAACAGGTGGGGGTCCTCCACCACCACTCACAGAGGCTGAGCAGTTGGCTTCCACATTTGTGATAATGTTGGCAGCATCACATATGATCTTCACAGTGCAGAGAACACAAATTAGCATCCATTACTATAATGAAATAATTTGTTAGTTTGAAATGCTACAGGGAACTATGTACTTGTACATTAATGCTGTGGAAAGACTTCCTGTTCACATAGTCTCCTTCATTTACTGAAGGAGCAATGATTGGAATGTGAGTGCCATCTATACAGCCAATCACGCCTGGGAACCGTGAGAATAAATGTAAAATTTAAGTAGTTCAAGTATCACCACATCATGAATTAAGTTTTGTTCATCCTGATACCTGCAATTTTGTGGAATCCCTCTTTGATAAATCTTGTGGGTCTATGACCGGGGAACACCACAAACGAGTACAGGAGACGTTTCAGTGCAACTGTAACATTCCTGACTGCCCGACAGACGGTAGCCTTGGAAATGTGCTCAGCGTCACCAATATTATACAGAAAGCTCCCGTTTGCAAAGAACCGAAGTGCAATACAAATAATATATACAGAACAGAGAATGTCCGCGATGTGTCACATGAGCAATATTAGGCCTGAGGATGTTATTCAAATAAATTATAGATTGTGCTGAAAAACTGTAACGTTCACACAGAAAATCATCAGGAAATGATAAAATGTCCAAACGCGCTCTAATCACTCTCCCCCGGCGGAGAGCTCTGCGGAGAATTTGGGCTTCAACATCTACTGGCTCTTCAAGGGAGGGGCACGCCATGTCTGACACTTCCTACAGTCAGGTTTCTGACAAAGAGGCGGAGAACGTCAGGGTTAGTTGAAGCTAACCTGCTAGGGGGCAGGTTAGCTTCACGGAGTGTGTCATCATAGTAAGTCACTCAGAATTAATCTAAACTCGCTTTGTGAAACCAAAAACCCAGAGTTTTCGTTAACTCAGGGTATACTTACTCAGAGTTTGCGCTAAACCGGCTTCCTGAAATAGGGCCCTGGAGACAACGCACACAGCAGGTTGAGGGTACGATGCGACAGGGAGCACAGGAAAACACAGGGCTTATATACACAGGGGAGTAATCAGGGAATGGGCAACAGGAGGGAGACACAGCTGGGAGAAATTAGACTAACGAGACAGGGGAGAAGCAAAAATGAACACACTGACAACAGACAGGGGCTATCAAAATAAAACAGGAAACCATCACACTAGGATGCAGACACAGAGAGGCAGACAGGGAAACAAAACGATCCAACATTCAAATAAAGCCTATACACAAGAACTAAAAATACTCGGTCGAAACGAATCAGAACCATGACACAAACACTACAAACAAAAGCAGAGGAAGATACAATATGTTCTATTTCACCTGCAACCAGGTAGTGCCAATATTTTTTATGTCATGGAAATAACATCACCATCAGATATTACCTGTAGATGTAGAAATTGTCACCAGAGATCGCTGTTCAGATCTTTATATTCCAAACTGTAGAGCGATTCATCCAGTGTGTCTTTTCTTTTGCACACTTTGTTTCCTGTTCAGTTTTTCTCAGAACTGTTTTCTTGTCAGCTGACAGCTTGAACTGAGCCTCTCAACGTAATGACCACAAAACATCCTCTAAAAAACAGAATGTATTTGGCGCAATGCAGAAAAACACAGAGCTAACTTAAACAGGTATTCCAATTATCACGAACCTCCAATTCTGAACATCCGAAGTATTCATCTTAGATACACAAAGGGTTAAGGCCCTTTTTAGAATCACACTTGTTTCAGTTAGTGCTAACCAAAGTATCAATTTAGTTACATATCGTGTCATAACATATAATCAACCGTCACCATCTGCTGGCTTTTTAAAAGCATTACATGTGGTTCCACTATGTGTTCTGCATTTATGCATTTAACTTTGTTAAAAAAAAACAACTTGCTAATCAAATCTTGTTTGGCATTATGCATGTTAATATGCATGTTGGTCAAACTCATTTTAAACTATACTTTTCTAAAAAAGCACAGGCACCACTGCTATCCCTGCTATCCTCAGATCTTACTTTGGTCCAAGAGATTATTGTTTTATTTTTTTATTAATATGGTGCAAGTCAACATCAACAAGTCTCTTCTGGACACAGCTCTGTACTTATATATGCCAATCTCTAGAGATTGTTTTTCCTGCACCAGTCCTCTCAGTGTTCCACATCCTTCCTGTAGCCAGTCTCATCAATGTTTGTGATGCAACCAACAACAGCTGTGTTGTCCGCAAACTTTACAATATGACAGCCTGGATGGATGGGTGAGCAGTCATATGTAAGCAGCGTGAACAGGAGGGGACTTAGCACACAGCCCTGAGGGGAGCCAGTGCTGAGGACTATGGAAGATGAGGAGACATTGTGGATCCTCATAGACATATACATATTCATATACATATTTCATCAACAACAATTAGGCTTTGTTTCTATTCAATAAACCAGCTAAGAAACTAAAAACTAATTTTCACTGATATTCTCCACTGAAAAGATTAAAAGGTTTAAAATCATTTTTCTTAATTCTGAAAACAACCACCTGTTGTTCTCTCAAAGCTCCAAGTGGATTCTGTTCGGTTCATCCATTATTGCCATAACATGGATATTTATTCACTTCACCAGATAGGTTGTATTTTGGTAGCATTTGTGTATGTGCATGTCATTCTGTCTGTAATCACGATAACTTAAAATGTGTTGAATTAATTTGTTAAAACTTGTATTAGTGTAAAGTTGGGTCATGTTAAAAACGCCATTAAATTTTCTCTTACATCTAGCAAGGCCATCAAGTCCACTTAATGTTTTGTTTTTCACAAAGAGACAAAAAGCCCTATAACTTTGATGATTTCTTGTGGTATGCATTGTGAACATATAGAAAGTACCTCTTTCCTGGAAACACTGATCTAAAGGTGAAAGTGATAAAAATGTTTGAGGTATTTTAAACCATGTTCATTGTTGCCATTGTCTGTACTGAAAAAAATACTGACATATCATCAAAGATATGTGGGGATTGTAAATATAGTGTATTATTTTATTATGACTTTGTTATGTACCTTTCAGTAACTGTTATAGCCGTTTAAATACATTAATATACAATGTTCCTGCACTGAAAACTTTTTAAAAATGCTCCTTCTGTCTCTGAAACAGCATGTTCATGTCCTTTCTCTAGTCCTTGAATCCAACATTTCTTTGCAACAGTAGCCCTGCTGTCCTCTTTCTGGTGGGGTTCCCCTGCAGTTTCAGCTTTCAAGTTGAAAAACGTCCATGTCTCTGTGTAACTGGAAGACTGATCAGCTCAGTAGTGGCCATAGATTAAATTCAGCCTCTCCATATACTGACCACTCTGTTTGTCGTTTTTACAGTGAGCAGTGCCACCCTGTGGTTGAGAGAACGCTGCCTATGAAGACCAAAAAGGTGCAAATAAGAATTGGTGGTGAAACTAGGAAAGAAAATAAGGCAGAGACATGTGAGAGTGTCAAAGATGACAAAGATCTCCTGACCTGGTCTCCTGAATTAGGTGGAAACTGATCCTGGACTGGATCCTGATTCAGTGCCCTCCTCATCATTTTTCTGCAGAGTAAAAGCAGTGACCAATAATGACCACATCTTAGTTATATCCACCTGTTTCGGGTCCATTATCACATGAGAGTTGGTTAGTAAATTGTAACAAACTCGAAATCTTATAGTGACCACAGGAAATGCAAAATGTCTATCACTGTGAGAAAACCCAGACAATGAAGGCAGTCACTATTTGTAGCTATATTTTTTTAACATGTTAGATAATGAACTGAATTATATGTTGAATTGTTTATATATTAAAACATAATTTGGAAACAACACGAACTGAAAATTCATACCAATAGAAAACATGAAAACTGTCCTTGGAAGCCTTCCTTTTTTGTATTGTAACACTTTGTAATACAGCTCACTTTGATATATATAAGTACAATACTGTAACTATATACTGTTACACTCCTGTTCTTGCTAACGCGCTGTAACTTACCACAAGTTAAACATAAAAATACCAGGCCATACCTGGTAAATGTTTGTGTTTAGTTACACCTATGATCCAGTTATCCTCGAGTTATGAATTCAGCATTACAATTTTGTTGTCCTTCTTATTGCTCGATCCTGTGTTGTTGTTGGATTGGTTACCTGTGTACCACACCATGATTACAGTACTGAAACATAAAAACTAATACCCAGACTCATGGATTGTTCTTTTTTCTTTGTTCTCCAAAAGCTTTTAAGTATGATGAGCCTCTGCAGACTGGACTCTGAGAAAATAATTAGCTGGGATACTTTTCTAGTTAAAAAAAGGAACATAGAGGTTGTGGTTGGATAGAAAATGGCCCTTGACTCAACTTTGACTCTAACCACAAACACGTCCTCACTACTGACATTTCCTCTTTTCATCCTCTACTGCATAGAAAAATAAGTCAAGCTAAAGCACACAGGGCTGATTCACCTCTTTTAATTTAGATTAGATTTGTGGTGTTTGCAGAAATAGTGAACACACAAAAATTCACAACACGCTGCATTTAGATGCTTCAAATCCTCAACATGTACGTAAAATTAACTGCTCGGTCAACTAAAAAATAATCATTGGTAATTTGAGATGAACTAACTCTTTCAATGCAGGCATACACAATAAAATTGTTGTTTAATAATGAAATCCGTCTTACAAGCACTTCTGCAACAGTTCTGCATCAGCATAAAAAAGAGCAACATTCGTGCATGCATCATGAAGTTATAAAAGTTGTACTCACCTGTAGAGGAAGACAGCTAGTGTGATACCACACAGAAGGAATCCAATTGCAGGTGGGAGTATGTATAGAAAATATTGTGATGAAATTGATTCTGTATAAAATCAGCAGAGAATTCATTTAAATGGCTTATTTGACCTTTACTAGAAGTGATTCATCTGCCTTTTTTCACTACCCACCTTTGGGACTATCAGACAAAGTTAAATTCCATGTAATGATGTTTACACCACGTTTGCCTGCTATGCTACATTTATAAATTCCTTCATCTTCGGGCTGAGCACTACAAATAATTAGCTTTGTAGGGAGCTCATGATTTATTTTCAGTCTATGCAATGAGAAATTTGAATAGGTGCGATTCAGCTCAATGGAATAATGAAAAACAGATCTGTTGTTGGTCCAGGAGATTTGCGTTGTATTTGTCTTGGATATGTTGCAAGTCAGCGTCACTGAGTCTCCTCTGGACACCATCATAGCTCTGTTTTCATCTTGAAGCATTACTGAAGTTTAGAGGGAAAAAATATCTTAATATAAAATGTGGATATCTCTAACAGTGTATGAAGTTTAACGGCGACAATAAGTCAATATAAATATATATCGGTGTCTAATCTAGAAAAAAAATAATCTTAAACACAAATGTAGTCTTTACCTGCAGAGACATGCCACATCACTAAAAGCTCGATGAAGAGCAGTGCATGCTTGGTTTAGCTTGAACATCATGATCATCAGACAGAGAGAGAAACAGACCTGAACTTCCTGTCAGCTTTATTTGTGTCTGAGGAGGAGCCACAAAAAGGAAGTGGCAAGTTGCTTTATTTCTGAATTCTGAACTAATGTATGTGAATGTGTAAATAATAATTAAATAATATAACATGTCAATGTTAGACAATGACTTTAAAATTAGAAGGTTGATTCAAAGTTTAAAGGTTGATTTAAAAATATATAATCTCACCACTAGGTGTCAGTAGATTGCCGTTTGCAGTCAAATGACCTGTGTGTTGTTTCGTTCGCTACCGACACATCACTAGTCCATTGCACTAGAAAGTACACTAAAAGCAAAGGAAACTATTTCACTTACCCGTTATGTTCAGTGTGTGTGTGTGTGTGTGTGTACACTGGAATTAACGTGTTACTACTTTTAGGAAGAGAAATCTATTTAATTGTTCTCACATAAATAGCCTACTGATCTATGCCACCTGCAGCCAATTAGTAACAATATTGTTTAAATGACCAAGATAACATTGCTTTCAGATATTACCTGCAAATGTAAAAATTGTCAGCAAAGAGCACTGTTGAGATCTATTTTAGTCCGAACTGTAAAACGATTGATCCAATGTGTCTTTTCTCTGGTACACTTTGTTTTCTGTTCAGCTTTTCACAGAATTGTTTTCTTGCTTTCGTCACAGCTTTAACTGAGCCTCTCAAAGTGATGACCACAAACCCCCCCCACTTTGTTTTTAAAAGACTTCCTGCTACAATGGGCTCTAAATGGGTTCTATAGAAAAATGGGCCAACACAAAGCATAAATGGCTGATTCATCCTCTGGGGGAAAATAAATAAATAAATAAATAAATAAATACAATATTCTTTTTCACACTTCATTTCAAAGTCCTGCTAGTTTCCCATATTTACAGTTCACCTCACAGAGCTAAATTAAATAAGTATATCAAAACAGGAGATTGAAGTGTTTGAGAGTTTGCTTTTAATGTAACGCGCGGCGACACTAAAGCGGTCGCGCCAGAATGTCACGCTAAAAAGAAAGATTCTTTAAAATACAAGGGGGAGCAAGCGAGTCAGATACCACGGGCACAGAGAGGAAGCAGGTCTGATCAGAAACAGTTTATTACTAGGCCAGGGAGCACAAATAAAAACACCCTTAAAATGTACGTAATAAATTGTTGTCCATCTACTAAAACTAAATAAAACAATTCTAAAACCCGTAAAACTACCATTTTCTGCATTCACTAAAAACCCCCCCTGCTATAATTATGCCACATGTTCATTATGGGTCCATCAGCAGGCCAGGAATTCCTTCTTTAGAGCAGAGTCCACGCCAGCCTCGTCTTCGGCAGACAAGAAAGAGCCTCCCATCTTCTTGTCCTTCCGCTGGCCCATCACTTCCCAGCCCAGCTTGCGTTCTGCACCCGAATCCATCATGCGACCACCGCCACAGCTCCCCTTGCGTCGGTGCCCTGTAAAATAGCAAATAGGGGCCAGAACAATGGTCCCAGAAGCGGCCCTGGCTCATGGCCATGGCGACCCTCTCCCAATCCAGCTGCACCCAGTAAACAACAGTAGAGACCCTACTCACAAATGCAGGCAGAGGTAAACCTCTGCCCTGCTGCCAATCACACGCGTTGTCTCTTACTGTTGCCGTTCCATGAGGTCAGGACTGGGTCGCTGCATCACGCTGGCCAGCTCGCATTAACCTTCCAGTCTGGGGCCTCTCTCCTTCGGTGCTCAGCTAACCTGTTTTTAAAAGGTCTTTACACAGCTGATAGGCCACCTCCGGACACACCCCTGCAGACTGTTCACAAAGCTGAGAGATCTGGGACTTAACAGCCGTCTGTGTGCATGGGTGTTGGACTTCCTCACTGGCAGAACTCAGGTGGTGAGGGTGGGCAGGTGCTTCTCCAACAGCATCACCATCAACACAGGAGCACCTCAGGGATGTGTCCTCTCGCCACTGCTCTACTCCCTCTACACTTCAGACTGTGTGGCCACCCATGGCTCCAACACCATTGTGAAGTTTGCTGACGACACAGTGGTGTTGGGTGCCATCTCCAACAACGATGAGGCGGCCTACATGGATGAAGTGAAGAATCTGGCATCGTGGTGCCAGGACAACCACCTCCAGCTGAACGTCAGCAAGACCAAGGAGCTGGTGGTGGACTTCAGAAGGGGTCAGCACAGAGACTACAAGCCCATCATCATCAATGGAGCTCCAGTGGAGAGGGTGCAGTCCTTCAAGTATCTTGGTGTCCACATCTCCTCAGACCTGACATGGTCTGCCCACATTCAGGTCCAGACCAAAAAGGCTAGGCAGCGCCTGTATCACCTACGACAACTGAGGAAGTTCAGGGTCTCTCCAAAGATCCTCAGGATTTTCTATACAGGCGCTGTGGAGAGCATCCTCACACAGAACATGACATCGTGGTTTGGGAACAGCTGTGTGAAGGACCAAAAAGCTCTCCAGAGAGTGATCCGTACAGCAGAACGCTGCTGCAGGATTGCTCTCCCCCCGCTTCAGGACACCTACACCAGGAGATGCCGGACTAGAGCAGCGCAGATACTGAAGGACCCGTCCCATCCTGGCAACAAACTGTTCCAACTTCTGCAATCTGGTAGAAGTTTCCGCATCTTCCGGGCAAGGACAGAGAGACTCAAGAGGAGCTTCTATCCCCAAGCCATCCGTGCCCTAAACACACACACCCGCCCTCTCACATCATCTATAATTGACTGAGACAGGACTCTTCCAGACACTAAACCAAGGCACAATGTACATTTCAAATTCCTTTAATTTTAAATATGTTTATATTGTCTCCTGTAAAATAGTCAGATGTCTATTCATATTAATATACAGAATTCACCTGCTTGCTGCTACTACTACACATTCACCCAGTGTATATACTATATGTCTGTATATATATATATATTTATATATATATGTTTCTTCCTCTAACACCCCCCCCCCCCAATTTTTGCACATGTCGAGGAGCGTGTCAGCCTACATTTCACTGTGTTATACTTGTATAACTATGCATGTGACAAATAAAGAACCTTGAACCTTGAACCTTGAACCTGCCTCAGCAGGTGGTCCCTATCAGCTAATTTGTCCCATGTGCCGCCAGTCCACAGTGGATAAAAACCATGTCACATAAAACACTAAAAACCATGCAATAGAAACAGAATAAAACCATGCAAATAAAACAACACTCATAAATAACCACTAAAAATCAGAATAAAAACAATATACAAGATAAATACAAATTTCCACTGTGTGACATTAACACTGTCACAAAATATTTTCTAAATATATTATACATAAAATGCTTCTAAGTTTGTTTGAACTCAGTCATCACATTTGATGTTATCAGCCAATAATCATGAACCTTTAATTCTCTAAATGTAAATCCCAAGTATTCATCTTATTTTATTCAACCTTTATTTAACCAGGAAGATCCCATTGAGATGAAAAGCCTATTTTTCAAGGGCAACCTGGCCAAGATAGGCAGCAGCAAGTATCTCACAGTTACAGAAATTACACAATTAAACACAGACAACAACAACACACTCAAGCAAAAATAAAAAAATAAAAATAATAATAAAATAAAATTTGATAAAATTACAATTATTATATAATTTACAGTGACAAGCAATCCAATTGAAACAGTTTCATGTTATGGAATTGCCTCAAGGATTCTTAGTTTAGTTTTAAAAGCACTTAATGAAATTAATTCTTTCATTTTCCAGTCGCTCTGCAGCTCATTCCAAAGCCAAGGATGCTAAATAGACAAAAGCTCTTTTGCTAAGTTCAGTTCGGGCAAATGGAAAAGAATGCAACAAGTAACATTGCAGACGAAGAGAATAACGACCAGCATGTTTCATTGCAAGCAGGAAACATGTATAGGAAGCCAAAAATCCAAGTATTGCCTTATATATAAAACTGTGTAGGTGAGAGTTCCTCCAACTGGCCAAAGCAGGCCATCCTACCTGAACAGTATAACTCACATTAGTGAGTCTGAAACTTACGATTAGTGATGAACCTTAGAGAAGCATGAGAGACAGTATCAACCATTCAAAGACATTGAGCAGAAACATTCAAATAGAGAATATCTCCATAATCCAGCACAGGTAAAAATGTTGCAACAACAAGCCACTTCTTTGTATAAAAAGAAAAAGATAACTTATTTTGAAAATAAAAACTCAGTTTTAACTTCAGACACACAAAAGTTTAAGGCCATCTTTTAAATCATGCTTATCAACATATCAATTTAGTGACATATTGTGTCATAACAGATCCAATTCAGTTTTTTGAGCTGGAACCTGAAAACAGACATTCACACTCCCATTCACACCTATGTGCAATTTAGAATCACCAATTAACCTAATATCACTAACAGCAAGCCTTTGAACTGTAGGAGGAAGTCAGAGTATCTGGAGACAACATTCAAACTCCACATAGAAAGATCACGGCCAGGTGGTGTATTCAAACTCATGACCTTCTTGCTCTGAGACAACAGTGTCAGATAAATAACCAAAAATATCAAACGTTCAGATATTATTTGCAGATACAGAAAGTGTTAGTTGTAGCAGCACAAATGTCAGTCCAGATCTCTTTGAAAATCACCAGCAAGTTACCTGGAGATCTTTACACAACAGTCATAATTAATGACTGAATGACTTTAGTTTTATGCTTGTTATATACTTACTCATGCTACTTGGAAATTGTATATATATGTATATATATCCATTTTCAGCTTTATGAAAATAATCAGGTAATAATAATAATTAATAATCAAGAGCCAAAGCCTAACTTAATACCTTTATGACAAAAAAATAATAATTTTGAAACAGAAGAAACTAGCAAAATGTAACAAAACAGTCAAAATTAACAATGAAAATCAAATGTTTTTACATAAAATTATACACAAAAAGGGGAAAAAAGAAGTCTATATGAGGTTTCAAAGAAATGTGTAATGTTAACTCAATGTGACCTTTCTCCTGAGCTCTCCTTCCACTCTTTACCTTGTTTCCTTTTCAGCTTTTATCTGGACTTTCTTCTTGTCAGCACACTAAAAGCCACTGATTGAACTGAGTCTCTCAAAGTGATTCCTGTCCTGTACACTGCGAAACTTTGAGGTTGTGGAGGGACCACCTATGGATTGAAATTGTACGTAAACTTAATCTTTAAAAAGAAAAATAGCAAGCATGAAGGTAGGTAAGAGAAGATATGAGTTGAAACACTTGAGAAATGAAAATCTGAGTAATAATAAAGTTCCTCTAACCTTTCCTTCCAGCTGGACATGATACTGTACAAAACTCAAGATCTCGATCTCATGAAGGTCGTGGTTCGGGGTCCTGGAGCAGAATCTAATGAAAAATAAGTCAGAACTTTATATATGACTTATATGTTTTTTTTGTTTGTTTAGGGGCTTTTTTAGAGATTTGTTTTCTCATGTATTCAGCATTCCGGGTGTCTTTTTGAACTAATTTCCTGTGTACCAAGCCTTGATTTACAGCTGTGAATATCATCAATTTGGGGAGTGCATCTCAGTAGTTTTGTATGTTCCAGTAAAATCTTTTCCCCAAACCGAGACACCATATAAGCTCTGGTACCAAGACTCAGTGCTTCTTCTGTGTTTTTAACCTTTCATGCATGAATTATGACAACCTCGAGGCATGAAAAAAAGAAAAAATGTTCATTTTTTTCAACATGTCCTATTCAAAGAGTTTTTTACATGTCCACTTTGGTGGACAACATACATTTTGAGTTGTGAATTTGACAAATGAATAAATAATATACATAAAAATAAAAATATTTTAAAATACATTTTAAATATATTTTGTAACAATATATATAAAAAATATAACCCTGCCACCCACTGGAAGAACTAAAGGTACTTTTCTAGTTGCAGAGTGGAAACATGAACGTTGAAGAAGGTGTACCACAAAGAAAATGTCCCCAGAGTCAGTGAATAACTCTGAGCACTTTAACCACTTTTACCACTTTTTCACGACTTTCATTTCCTTTTCTCTCTCTCAATGTATACAAAAAGGGCCAACAAAAAGCACAGAGGGTGATTCAAATCGTTAAATTTAGAAGTTTACAGTTCTTACAGAAATAAAAAAAAAATGTAAACTTAAAAAATAAAAACTATTTCAGCTCAAACTTGATAATTCTGGTGTTCTTCAAGCCTTGAATAAATTTGAAGGAAAAATAATAAAGTATCTCAATATGAAATGATAAGTTGGTGAGTAATAAAAGAAACTACATACATCCAGACACATTTATTCTGTGTTTTATTTTTTATTGAACACACTCGCTGTCGATGGATGCAGTTTTGGTATTTTGCTCCATCACAGTTTGCCATGTTTACTGGCAGAGCTGGAAGCGATGAGAGATTTTTCAGCTGCGTTCTTCTTCTGGTATGAACATTCAGCCTGTGGCTCCTAATATAGTGATATTATTATTTAGTCTTTTTCTTATTTGGTGCAGCCTCCAAACGTTTCAAAACCTGGTCATAAAAATAAACTAAACTGCATGGTCAACGTGATTTTTTTTTTAAATTTTAATTCGGGCAGACACAATAAAAAATGGTGTTTGAGCTTCATGGTTGAATCAGTCTTACAAATACTGACAACGATTCTACAGCCAAACAGAAAAGAGCTACGTTCATGCATTCATCATGAAGATTTTCTTACCTGCAGAGGAAGACAGCTAGTGTGATGCCACATAAAAATAATCCAACTGCAGGTGGGAGAATGTGTAGAAGATACTTTGATGAAGTGGATTCTGTATAAAACAAAAAAACCCAGCAGTGAATTCATTTAAATTGGTTATTGAAGTGATTGGCGGAGTTTTTTGTCCTACCTACCTTTTAGGTTCTCAGACACAGTTAAGTTCCATGTAATGCTGTATATGCCACTTCTGTCTGTTATCTTACACGTATAAAGTCCTTTATCTTCAGGTTGAGCACTAAAAATAATTAGCTTTGTGGGGAACTCGTGATTTATTTTCAGTCTGTGAAATGAGAAATTTGAATGTGTGCGATTCAGCACAATGGAATAGTGAAAAACAGATCTTTTGCTGGTCCAGGTGATTAGTGTTGCATTTTTCTCAGATATGTTGCAAGTCAGCATCACTGAGTCTCCTCTGAATGCCAGCAAAGCTCTGTGGTCATCTTTAAGAATCTCTAAAGTTAAAGGAAAATAATACATTTAAAATTATACTTGGATGAAGTGGATTCTGCATAAAATCAGAAGTTAATTAATTTAAATTTCTTGGTTGACCTTTACTAGAAGTGATTCATCTGCCTTTTTTTGCTACCTACCTTTGGGGTTCTCAGACACAGTTAAATTCCATGTAATTCTGTATATGCCACTTCTGTCTGTTATGCTACATGTATAAAGTCCTTCATCTTCAGGTTGAGCACTAAAGATAATTAGCTCTGTAGGGAACCCGTGGTTTATTTTCAGTCTATAAAATGAGAAATTTGAAAAGTTGCGATTCAGCTCAATGGAATATTGAAAAACAGATCTTTTGTTAGTCCAGGAGATTTGTGTTGCATTTTTCTCAGATATGTTGCAAGTCAGCATCACTGAATCTCCTGTGGACACTAGCAAAGCTCTGTGGTCGTCTTTAGCAATTTCTAAAGTTTAAAGGAGACAATCAGTCAATATAAAATTATATCTGCATTTAATCTACTTAACAGAAAAAAACCCACACAAATGTGCTCTTTACCTGAAAAGACATGCCACATCACTAACAGCTGAATGAAGAGTAGTACCACTCGTTTTAGCTGGAATATCATGACTGCAAGACAGAGAGGGAAACAGACCTGAACTTTACTGTCAGCTTTATGTGTATCTGAGGAAGAGCTGTAAAAAAAAAAGAGGAAGTGGTTTGTTGCAGTTGAAACTCAACACAAATGTATGTGAATGATGTTTTTTGAGAAAATATTTTGAAAGTAATATATACAATATTTCAGGTTCACAACAAATTGTCATTGTTCAAACATGGAAAGTGAAGTGGGAATATAATTATACGACAAATAATTGTCTCCTATACTTTAATCACTCATGTGACTCACTTGTGTAGAGAGGCAACTTTGAACTGCAACACTATATCACCACCTCTGAAAATGACACCTAAACACTGTGGTGTGCTTTATATTGTAAAGTTGGACTGATTGGTTCACTGCAGTAAAGACTGTGTACTTCACACAGTTGTGAAATTTCAGAAAGTTTGATTTTTGAAAGCAAAATGAAATGACCCAAGGTTTCCCAAAGTTAGATATCATATCAATCACCTCTACCTTACTACAGACATTTCTTCTTTTCAGTGTCTTCCTTGGCTGATTCATTCTTTTAAATATACAAATAGTTTGGGGTGCTCACTAAATTAATATATTTATTTTATAATTGGAGAATTTCTTGAGTTTGAATATTTTATAAATAAAACGAAAGTTCAATTTACCCATTTTATCTGCAGTTCATCATACATATTATTTATTAGTATTTTTATTTTATTTTATTTTACTTGTATTTGTTAACACTGTACCTCAAACTCTTGTTAGTTTCTTATATTTACAAGCACCCCCAAAATTTGCAGGCTTGCACAGAGATGGTAAAACTCTGATGACTGATAATGGAGACGAGGACAGGGAGGAACAGGGGTTAAAATGAACCAAGGAGACAGTCAGAGAGAATTCGGGACAACTGGAGACATTTAAGGATGCAGGGACTGACAGAAACAGGGAAGAAGTCTCATCGTGACGAGTAAAGTTTATCTTGCCTGGCTGGGCAGTTCTCTGGGTGCTCAGCACCCTCAAAGCTCTGATCCTAGAATCGCCCCCGCCTGCCACGGGGTTATAGTGAGCCGCCTGGAAAGCCATTTCCCGGCGGCTTTGCAGCACCAACAACTGGGGTGTGTCTCCTCCATGGGAGTGTCAGGCAGGGGTGGACCTAGAAGGGTGGCATGTGGTGGCAAGTGCCACCCTAAAATGATCTCTTGCCAACCAAGTGCCACCCCAGTTTTGCATATGACAGTGTTGATTTTTAAAATGAAATAGCATGAACATTTTGAGCGTAGTTACAGTTAACAGTGTATAGAAATGCTAAAACTGAATTTATTGCATAGTGTTACCCCCCTCCACAATTAACAAATGGTTCAGCCCATAGCGACCAGCTCTTTTCTTGTTTTCAGTAGCAACCAATGCTTATGATTGTGCCAGAGCACATTTTGAACAACACCATGGGGATTTCAGATTTCACACTGGTGGTTGGTTGTTACACTCTGGAAATGGAATGAAGGTGAGTGTTATTAACCCTCTGGGGTCCACAGACACGTTGCACCTCCAAATCACTGATTTAAGCATAGCAACAAGGTGCAGCCACGATGAGTCTCTATTTCAACCCGTGTTGAAAATTCGGACTGTAAAGTATACACCGGTTTTTACAATTTAATTACACCACATTTACTCAGGGCCTTCTGAAGGCCCTGAGTAAATGTGGTTATCCCAGCTGGACTTTTGTCAAAGCTGGGAAGGCACCTAAAGAAAGCTCCAGCCGATCCAGGAGAGAAGGACAACCGCTGCCCAAGCGAAAACCTGTAGTGATCTCGTATGTGTCAGGAGTATTGGAGCAGTTGAGACACATTTTTTCTAAACACCGGATCTCTGTGGCTTTTAAACCCCAAAACACGCTGCGCCAAAAATTGGTCCACCCCAAGGATCGGGTCCCCGACACAAACAGAGTAACATAGTGTATGCTGTTAAGTGCCAGGAGGATTGCCAGGATTTATACATTGGGGAAACCAAACAACCTCTAGCGAAGTGGATGGCACAACACAGAAGAACTACCTCGTCAGGCCAGGACTCTGCAGTCTATTTACACCTACAGGCCAGTGGACACTCTTTCAATGATACACATCCTGGACAGGGAGGAACGCTGGTTTGAGCGCGGAGTCAAGGAGGCCATTTACGTGAAAAGGGAAAGACCATCTCTGAATCGAGGAGGGGGCCTAAGGGTACATGTTTCGCCATCTTACAATGCTGTGATTGCAGCCATTCCCCAACTCTCTGTGAATGGTACTCATGGCCATTGGTCAGTGGTCTTTGATCAGTGGGTTTTGGTCAGTGGTTGTTGATCAATGGTCATGAGAATTTGCATAATTAAGATTAAGGAACTGATCTCCCAGCCCATTGTTCCTTCAGTGGGCTGGTTTCAGTCATTATGCAGATGCACTGTTTACAAGATTGGGGAAACCTGCAGTCAGCTGAGACTGAAGAAGTCACTTGGATGAGTGACGAAACGTTTCGCACACAAAACGCTACGACCAGATAAACAGAATTAATTTTTGGAGAATATAATATATCAGTCTTAGAAAGTCACTTTAAAATTGGGAGGTTGATTTAAGGTACAGTGTGTATCTGTAATCTCACCACTAGATGTCAGAAGATTGCAGATTGAAGTCAAATTAATTCTGTGTTCTTACTCCTCTCATTTCAAGTGCAACTGGAGGGGTAGTGTGAATGCTGTAGCACAAATACTCGACCACTGTTCATCTGCAGTGATTCTAGCAGAAGGAAATAAAAAATCCAAATCCAAAAGATTATTGTTTTATCTTTTTTTTATTGGATATGCTGCAAGTCAACATCACCAAGTGTCTTCTTGACAATGACACAAGTCTGTACTTGTCTATAAAAAATATCTAAGATCTAAAGAAAAAAAAATAAATATAAAAATACAAAATGTCAAAACAGAATAACTAAACTCCAAAAATGTACATTAACATAAAAAACTTTTGTTCATTTGCTATTTATTACTGAATATTTAAAGAAACCTTACTAAGCAAACATGTACTACATCCACATTAATGAACTATATAAAATACAAATAATTATACTCAAGATTATTACAAGTATATTAAAAAGCAAAAGTCTGCACTTTGCACTTTATTTTTTCTGCAGTGAAACTTCTTTAAAAATGCTTAGAAACAACAAAGCAAACAAAATAAATAAATAAAATTACAACAGTGTTGTACAACACTCAGAGAGGGACCTGCCTTGGTGGAGTTCTGAATTTCCTGAGGGCTTATTGTAGGAAAATGGTTTAGGGAGCTTGAAGTCCTGTATAAATAAATATACTTGACACCCTAAAGACATCCATTATGCCCATTCCCTGCTCACATTTTAATACTTAGACTACTGAAACCGGATTCACAGTTTCAAATACTCCTCATTTATCTGACACTGCGCTTTGGTGCAGACCTGCAGTTTATTTAGTTTAGTTCTCTTCATCTTCCTTTGATGCAAACTTTCTCCTAACTGGGTGCTCCTTGTGAACACAGATTGGATGGGAGTGGTTGGAACTGCTCTCTTTGTGGCTCAGAAACACATCTCAGAAACACATCTCTTTGTAGAGATGTGTTTCTGAGTTGAAGAGGATATTGTAGCCCTGTTGTCCTCCTGCTTCCCTGAGAAACATCCAAGTCTTTGTGTAACTTGAAGGCTTTTCAGTTCAGAAGTGACCACAGATTAAATCCAGCCTCTCAATACTGACTGCTCTGCTTGGTATTTTTACAGTGAGCACCGCTGCCTATAAAGACAAAAGGCTAAAATAAAATTTGGTGCTGACTCTGAGATAGAAAATAAGGTAGAAACATTTGAGAGTATTAAAGATGATGACAATCTTCTGATCTCTTCTCTTGACTGAGGGAGAAACTGATCCTGATTCAGTGTCCTTATCATTATTTTTCTGCAAAGTAAAGCAATAATGACTCTGACACTCACTAGTCTCCTTCATTCTGCTTAGTGCACAATCCCAGGATAAGGTGAAACCCTCCATGCATGGTATGGATGGACTTGTAGCTGTCCTTGATGTCTACATTGTTGCCTTCTGCTAGTGCAGTTCGCTCAGTTCTGCTTTCCCTCTCCTTGTTACCATCTCACTACACTTCTCCAGTCTGCATGACATCACAGTGTCATTGCTGTATATCCTAGTGATATGGATCAGTGAGTCTATGTCTCGTTCACTCTTGGCATACAGTTTGATGTCATCCATGTAGGTGTGGTGGCTGATGATTGCTTGATTGTGTAGTTGATATCCCTAGCCAGTCTTGTTGATGATCTGGCTAAGGGGATTCAGACCTTCCACACTTGACCATGCACTTGGCTTCAAGTTGGCCTCTAGCATTGTTCACCACATCCCCATTGAATTCCCGATGAAGGCTCTTAGGGTCCTGTTGGTCTTGTATAGTTCTAGGCATTCCAGGATCCGTGTGAGTCATAGGCTTTCTTATAGTGAATCAATAGGTTCACAGTACATAGGTTCGTGAACCTGGTCTTATAGTCTTAGATAAAGAAAAAAACTTCTGTCAAACTAAGTGCTCTCAAAGTTGTTAAAACAAAGATCATTGAGATATAAAAGCTCCTTGTATGGTGATGGATGGTTGGAACTGCTGTGCTCACAGGCAGAGTCATTTGTCTGAGCTGAAGAGGCTGTTGTAGCCCGGATGTCCTCCCTCTGATGGCGTTCCCTTTTAGTTTCTGCTCTGACACTGTTCATGTCTGTCAGTAACTGGAAGGTTTTTCAGTTCAGAAGTGATCATAGATTGAATTCAGTCTCTCCATATACTGACTCCTCTGCCTGTTGTTTTTACAATCAGTGCTGCCACCCTGTGGCTGAGGGAGAGATGTCTATAAAGACAAAGTAAAAATAAAAATCAGTGTAGAGTGTACTAAGGCAGAGACAAGTGACAGTGTTAAAGATGGCAACAATCTTCTGACCTCTTCTCCTGACTGAGGAAGAATCTGATCCTGGACGGCATCCTGATTTAGTTTCACCACATTTTTCCTGCAAATTAAAAGAAGTGACTGATAATGAAATCTTAGTACTCTCCAGGTGATTCAGACATAAGACAGAATAATCTTGATGCATGCTCAATCATCCAGGTAAGTAAATCCCAAAAGTTGATTCTGCTCATCTGGATGTAGCATTTTCAGTGGGAGAAACATTTTTTCACTCATCCAAGTGACTTCTTCAGTCTTAGCTGACTGCAGGTTTGCCCAGCCTTATTAACAGTACATTTGTGCAGTTTATGGCATTCGGCATTTGTGCATTCTCAACATATTTTGAGAAAAAAATCTATTTATTTTCCTTCAGTTATGTGAGTGATACTTTTCGCTTTTTAAAAAAATATATTTTCATATTTCATGAAATGAAAATGCACTACACTACTATACTATACTATTGTGTAAAGTGCTAATTAGAGTAGCACTAAATGTCAAAGCTTAATACTTTAACACTAAAAAAATATATATATTAGCACAGACGGGAAAGTAAATGTTGTTTTAGATTTTAAAGTACCTGAGGCTTTTTTCTGATTCAACTGAAAAATGTTTGTAACATTCAGTTTTCTGTTACAGTATTTAAATACTGAAGTCTGATAGACATTACTTGGACACAACACTGAAACAGCCTGATCAGTAGTGTTCACCAAAACACCTGTGACCAGAGCACTTGAGCTTGTTCTGGCACCTCAGTCCTCGATCTGATAAAGATCTGGGCAAGTTTGAAGCTAGATGAATATCTGAACATATTTTTTTGAGTTTTTTTCTTCAAACTGAGTTATTTGAAGATTTTCTTCAGAGCTACCGGTGACTTATTACCAGGTTTATTGTTTGACCTTTAGCTCCCTGAGTCCACATGTCAAATTGTCCTTGAGCAAAGGACTGAACCTAAATTGCCGTGTGTGTATCGATCAACAGTCAGTATATTACTGTAGATTTTCAATCATTGTTTTGCATTTTATTTTATTTTTTTCTGGTCCTCTTTTATTTTGTAGTCATCACTGGCTCTCAACTTTGATATTTCACTTCCTGTATTGCTGTGGTCCCACCTATGTGATTTTCTACCATAATGCGCTTTATACCTGCCTCTGTCTCTCCCCTCCTCTGTATATATAAAATACTATAGTATTATAGTTATCCTTGTCCTCTCTCAGATGGACTTTAGTGGTGAGTTGTGTACCAAACCTTGATTTAAAAAGAAAGATAAAGATTGCATTGTTGTCGCTATACATGGGTATTATACAGTGAAATCAGACCAGAGCTTACATTTCAGCAAACTAGCACACATAGATTAATTTGTGCTTTCACTCATCCATTAATTCTACAAAAATTCCAAATTCATCCATTCATTGTGAAGTTATGTGAAGCTTTTACTCACCTATAGAGGAAGACAGCTAGTGTGAGTCACAGTGACTCTTTAAATGCCATCAAACATAATAAAAAATGGTGTTTGAGATTTATGGACAAATCAGTCTTACATGTACTGACAACGATTCTACAGCCAAACAGAAAGAAGCAACATTCATGATTTCATCATGAAGATAAAAAGGTTTTACTCACCTATAGAGGAAGACAGCTAGTGTGATGCAACAAAGAAGGAATCCAATTGCAGGTGGGAGTATGTATAGAAAATATTTTGATGCAATGGATTCTGTATAAAATCAGCAGAGAATTAATTTAAATGGCTTGTTTGACCTTTACTAGAAGTGATTATTCCTGTTTGTTGTTCTACGTACCTTTGAGGTTCTCAGACACAGTTAAATTCCATGTAATGCTGTTTACGCCACTTCTGTCTGTTATGCTACATGTATAAAGTCCTTCATCTTCAGGCTGAGCACTAAAAATAATTAGCTTTGTAGGAAACTCATGGTTTATTTTCAGTCTATTAAAGTTTGAACGTGTGCGATTCAGCACAATGGAATAGTGAAAAACAGATCTTTTGTTAGTCCAGGTGATAAGTGTTGCATTTTTCTCAGATATGTTGCAAGTCAGTGATCACTGAGTCTCCTGTGGACGCCAACATAGGTCTGTGGTCGTCTTTAAGCAACATGTAAGATTGAAAGAAATAATAAATATATTTCAGTAGAAAATCTGGATAGCTCTGTGGTCTCCTCCAAAAATGTCTAAAGCTTAACGGAGATATTCATTCAATATAAAATTATATCTGCATTTAATCTAGAAAAAAAAGAATCTTAAACACAAATGTGCTCTTTACCTGCAAAGACATCCCACATCACTAACAGCTGAATGAAGAGCAGTGCTGCTTGGTTTAGCCTGATCATCATGATCAACAGAGAGAGGAAGAAACTGACCTGAACTTTACTGTCAGCTTTATGTGTATCTGAGGAGGAGCCACAAAAAGGAAGTGGTTAGCCGCTCTACTGCTGAGCTACGAAACTAATGTATGTAAATGTGTCACCATTTGTTCAAACAATAAGTTGGATGGATGTCATGAATGCAATGATTGAATTTAACTACAAATGTCACAGATCAAACACAGTTATTCAAGAAACTGAACACAATTATATTGCCAATAATTTCTTCTTGTAATTTAGTCACTCATTTCATAAATATAAGATGCACTGGAATGAAGGAAAATTTATCAGCTGAATCTTTGCCCCCAAGAGTTAAAGTAGCTCTCTCAGAAAAGGGGCTCCAATCCTATTCTCAGCTCTTTGGGGAATTAAACTAAACTAGATGTAATAATGCCAGTATTACAGATAAAGAACCAACTGAGAACCAAGAACAAGACTAAATTCACTAAGTAGTACAAAACGTCTTGGTCAGTGAGCAGCTAACTGTTAAAATAGCAATTTGTATAAAATGTCTTCAGAGTGGCCGTCGAATTTCACATTCAGTATCATGAACATGTTGGACACAACTTCCAGAATTATGTTTTTCACTTTTATTGTTGGCTAAAATCTCAGCAGCCACATTCAAAACAAAACTAGTTAAGTTCAAATGGAGGGTGTAAAAAGCATGACACATGTCTGGATCCTGGAGACAAACTGATTGGCAATTTAGAATTACCAATTAACGTAACGTGACTAACAGCATGTCTTTGAACTGTGGGAGGAAGTCAGAGTACTCGGAGAGAACATGCAAACTCCACATAGAGAAGTCCCAGCCAGATGGTGGATTCAAACCCAGGACACAAATGTTAGTTCAAATCTGTTTGAAAATCACCAGCAAGTTACCTGGAGATATTTACACAACAGACATAATCTGAATGAGTTTAATTTTATGCTTATTAAAAAAATTACATATATCCAGTTTCAGCTTTATGAAAATAATCAGGTGCAAAAAGCCTAATTTAATACATTTATGACAAAACTAATATATCTGAAACAGAAGAAACAAGTCAAAGATAAAAAAATAAAAAAAACCAGTCAAAATTAAGATTGAAAATCAAATGTTTTTACACAAAATTTTACTCGTGCAGATAGAAAATTAGGTCTACATGAGGTTTCCAAGAAATGTGTAACATTTTCTTTTCCAGTACAAGAATTAAACAGAAAACAATGTGAACTTTCTCTCGAGCTCTCCTTCTGGTCTATACCTTGTTTCCTATTCATCTTTTATCTGGACTTTCTTCTTGTCAGCACACTAGAAGCCCCAGATAAAAATGATTTTCTGAATGTGCTGCCTGTCCTTTATAATGCAAAACTTTGAGGTTGTGGAGGGAACACCTATGGATCAAAAGTGTAAATAAACTTAATTTCTACAAGAAAAAAGTTAAATAGCAAACATGAGAATAGGTAAGAGAAGATATGAGTTGAAACACTTTGTGAGGAATAAAAATCTTTGTGTGGAAAAAAATAAAATTCCTCTAACCTTTCCTCTCAGCTGAACATGATACTGGACAAAACTCAAAGTCCTGATATCATGCAGGTCCTTGTTCAGGGTCCGGGTGCAGTATCTAATGAAAAATAACACAGAACTTTATTTTTGTTTTATACTGTAACCTTCCCATATGTTCTCAAAAACCAGACGTTTTGATCTCAATTTGTCTGTTTATTCGGTAACACTGGTAAATGGGCCGTTGACTCCAAGTGCTTTATAAATAAAGGTGATGATGATGATGTTATTACGGTGTATCCATATAAATGGCCCACCCTGTATAAGAGATGTTGGTGCACTATAACTGAAGTAATGTTGTTAAGTCCTTAAAGTCATATTTTTTTATTGTCATGACTGTGTTTGAAGCTATTTTTATTTTTGTATGATACCTGATTTATATGAAATATGGCTCAAGTAAACTAAAGTCTAAAATACTTAGTCATTTGTTTAATAGTAATTTAACATTATATAATTCACATATAAAACTATGAATTGTAATTTTAAATGGTTTAAAAGCATGTAGAATAGCATATGTAGGCAAGTATATTTCTCCTTTTTTTTATCAAGAAGCAAAGACAAGAAGGAAAAAAAAAAAAGAAACGGGGCAGGATTCGGTGGTTGAATCATCCGTCCCCACCAATGCCAAAACCAAATCTACGCCCTTGCCCACAACGTATGATTTTTGAGCATTGATCTGGCTTTTGAAGTTTTAGAATAGTATTGGAGGCATATGTGGAAGCCTGTTAATGTGCATATGTCACACAGTGGAAATTTGTTTGTTTTATAGTCAAATTAGACAAATTGGTTAAAAGCTGCCACCATCATATGTGGCCTCCCATCTTGTTAAAGGACCTGTTTAAAACAAAAAAAAAAAGCACCAAAAAGGGAGAGAGTGCCCAGACTGTAGGAGGAAGGAGCGTGTAGAAGCCAGGAGAGAGAAGGGCATGCTGTCTGATCGCTAGGGAAGATGGCTTGTGTGAAGACGGGCGGACATCCCATTACCGGCAAAGAAACGGCAGCCAGTGGGAAACTGATCCAGGCAAGTTTTCCACTTTCAGTAAAACTTTTGGACTTGTTCTCATTTGGTATTCCATTCACCCACTGGTGGCGTTGTAGGATTTTCCTCACACTTGTAAAAGCTTTTGAGCAATTGCATCGCCGCCATTCTAGTGTGTGCGTGTGACATTATTGATTCCTTGCTCTTTTCCTTATAATTCCAACCACCTCGTGCTGCTACATTTCTTTAAAAATAGTAAATGCAAGTTACACTTCGGGTCTTGTTTCTGTGTGTGTGGTTTTGTAGCAGCTAATGTCTTAAACATAAAGCAGCAAATTCATTTCAAGTGCTTGTTTTGCATTAATAGAACTTGGTCCTGCTTTTTATTCTACCCGTCTTTGAGATTCTTATACACAGTTCAATTTCACATAATGCTTTATGTGACAATTCTGTTAGTTGGAGTATAAAGTCAGTCAGGCTGAGCACTAAAAAACGTTCTCTTGGGATTAGTTCTTGATCTATTTTTAATCTGTAAAGTGAAAAAAATGGTAAGGTGTAATAATTTTTGAATATTGAAAATCAGATCTCTATCAGTACAAATTAGAATTATTATTATTATGTAAATAATGCAACTTATTTAACATAGATACCTCTCAATCTCACCATTAAAACTTCCAGCCAAATATTCTTTAGCTCCTCCTCTTGTTTCACTAAAACATCAGTGACTGGAACAACTCAGACTTCAGTCTGATGGTGATCTGGAGGATATTGTGAGGTTTGCTGCTACATTAATATCTTAGGTTATTTCTTGTCATCTTAATATTTTCTTTATAAGTAGCTATGACTCAAAGTACAGTTGGTGCTCTTTTAATTACAGGGTCGATTATCTGAACCTCAGCTCACCCGGTCCACATGTCAAATCATCTTTGAGTAAAATGCTGAACCCCAAATGCTCTGGATGCATCAGTTGGCAGTTAGTGTGTGGTTTATTTTTTTATTTTATTTTATTTTTTAGTATATAATGTCCATCGGAGACCCTACCAGGACTGGACTTCTCTACTTAGCCTGCTTCCACTGCAAACCCAGATAAGTGGAAGAAGATGGATGGATGGTATATAATGTTTGAATGCAATTTTTTTGTGTATGAACACATTTCTGATTGTGAGTTGTGCACTCACAAGCACAGTGTGCTTGTGAAAACTCTCCAGAAACCATAAGTTATATTTATGGTTTTATATTTTGTCTTGCATTATATCTGTTCTTCCTTTATTTTGGACTCATCATGATCATCTTTAATTTCTGATTTTAACTTTCTATATTCCTTTATGTCCACACTGTACCAACCCTTATTATTGTGATATAGCACCGCTAGGGGGTGTTGTCCTACTATTGTAGCAGTTGGAGAGACTCCTTGGGTGTGTGTGAGTGCAGCGGCAGCCATTACATGCTGCTCGTGTATCTGTTCCAAGAGACCTCACCAGTAACAGGCTGGCACCGGCGACTACCTAACCCTGCACATGTATATACAGACAGAGTAAAGCCGTGGAGACCTGGCTTGTATGGTCTGCTAATGACAAATAAAGGTCTCTTGTTCTATTTAACTGACTGGCCTGAGTAGTGTGGCTAACCTCCAACCTTTCTCATGTATTCAGCATTCCAGCTTTGTTATCCTTCCTGTCGCCTCACCCTGTTTTGTCTCCGGGTGTCTTGTTGAACTAACCAAACTGTCATGGTTTGAAAGTCTCAGCCGGCTGACCTGCCTGTGGGCATGTTTTTCTTTGTGTACTGTTTTCGGCTCCCCTCCTGGTCCCCTGTCTCCTCTGTGTTTGTGTTTGTGTGTGTGTGTGTGTTTCGGTGTGCCAGTTTTAATGAATCATTAGGCCGGAAGAGTTTCCTGCACTGAAGTCAGCCGCACCTGTCTCCCATTTAGTCTCACCAGCTGCCATTAATTACCTTTGTCAGTGGACACTACTTAGCTGGGTGGGTGGGCTTTAGTCGACTCTGGATCGTTGAGTTATTGAGTTAGTGAACCTCGGGCTGTGAGCGGAAATATTGCGGCCATGCTTTTCGTGAGTTTGCCACTGATCTTCCCATTTTGTCTTACCAGGTCACGGGAGTGGAGCGATTGGTAAATCAAGTGTTGGGGAATTTGTCTGTCACAGACCACGAGCATGGAGCGAAAGTCGGGAGCACGTTCACGGAAACCAAGTTATTGAAACTGTTGCACATTGTTCACTAATTCTCACTGTAAATAAACACAAACCTTGATTAACAGCAGTGGATACAGTCTATTTGGGGAGTGCATCTTAGTAGTTTGTAGATTACAAAAGTAATGATCCAAGTTTTCTTTGTTTTTTTGTTTTTTTTCCATAAACGCGTATGTTTAAGCATCATAAGCATCAACATAGAGCTAATTCAAGCCTGTAAAGTTAGAAGTTTGCAGTTCTTACATAAGTACTGAACAAAAAAACTGCATTTTCTTTTTCTTTACCAAAAAAGACTATTTCAGCTGAAACACTGCAGGTGTTCTCCTACCTTTGAATATATCTGAAAGAAAAAAAAGTCTTCATATGAAATGAAAAAACGGTGAGTAATTAAATTTTTCTGGGAAATATTTTTACATGTCAATCTACATCCAGACACATTTTAACCATGCTTTTTCTTTCTTTTTTTTTTCTTCTAACACACTCCCTGTTGATGGATGCATTTTGCTTCATCACAGTTTACCATGTGGACTGGCAGCTGCATTCTTGGTCTGGTACGAACATAAAACCTGTGTCCACTAATATAGTGATTTTGTTATTTAACAGAATTAAATTCAAGGGGTCCAGCTTGGTTTTATGAATCTATATGCATGTTATTTATTAGCATTGTTGTGTACTTGGAATTTTCATTTTTTATAAAATGCTTTAAAACCATAATAGAAATGTGACAATTTTCATTTTTAAGTGTAATGTAAATGTATTTACATTTCCTTTAGTTTTTTCTTAATTGGTACAACCTCCAGACGTTTCAAAACCTGGTAATAAAAATAAAACTAAACTGCATGGTCAACATAAAAGCAATCATTTGTTATTTTTGTAAATTGATTCTATAAATCCAGGCAGACACAATGAAAAATGGTGTTTGAGCTTTGTGGTTGAATTATTCTTACAAGCACTGACAATGAATTAAACAGTCTATTTTTTTTCCTTTTCATCTTCTTTATCTGGACTTTCTTCTTGTCAGCACACCATAAGTCACAGGTTGGACTGAGTTTCTCAAAGTGCTGCCTGTCCTGTACACTGCAAATCTTTGAGGTTGTGGAGGGAACACCTATGGATCGAAAGTGTAAATAAACTTAATTCTTACGAGAAAAACATTAAATAGCAAGCATGAGGGTAGGTAAGAGAAGATATGAGTTGAAACACTTTGTGTGGAAAAAATAAATAAATAAATAAAGTTCCTCTAACCTTTCCTTCCAGCTGAGCATGATACTGGACGAAAGTCAAGGTCCTGATCTCATGCAAGCCATTTTTCAGGGTCCTGGTGCAGCATCTAATGAAAAATAACACAGAACGTTATTTTTGTTTCATTTTTATATATGGGTTTAGAAATGATTAAGAATTTGCTGATAGTAAAAATAATCATTATTTTTCAGTAGATATTTTGTTTTTGTTTTTTGACAAAGTAGAGGTAAAAATTTTGGTGAAATGAATGAAAACATATTTTGAGTTCATGAAAAATGAATGTAACATTCAGTTTTGTGTTACATTCTTTAAATAATTCAACTTATTTAACACAGTGAAATTCTGATAGATACTGCTCAGGCTCACCATTAAAACAACCTGCCCAATAGTGTTAAGCTCCTCCCCTTGTGTCACTAAAACATCATTGACTGGAACAATTGAGTTTGTTCTGAAACCTCAGACTTCAGTCTGATGGAGATCTGGAGGATCTTGTGAGGTTTGCTACTACATTAATATCTTAGGTTCTTTTTTGTATTCTAAATATTTTCTTTATAGGTATCTGTGATATAGGGTTGGTGCTATTTAATCACAGGGTTGGTTATCTGAACCTCCAGTCCAGTCCAATCCAATTTTATTTATAAAGCACTTTAAAATACCCAGCACAGGACCAAAGTGCTGTACAGAAAATATGTTAAAAACAATAGAATAACAGAAAACAGCAAAAATAAATAAACAAAAGACGTGATACAGGGAAAAAAAAACAGCCCTATATTAAAAACAAGATAAAACAGCATAGAATCAACTAAAAATAAAACCAACATCTCACACGGGGTCAAAGGAAAGGGGAAAGAGGTGGGTTTTTAGGAGTGATTTAAAAACATTTAGAGAAGAAGCCTGTCTAATCTCTAAAGGCAGATCGTTCCACATTTCCACAGAGCTGCTACAGCAAAAGCTCGATCTCCTCTAAGTTTACGCTGAGTCCTGGGTACCTTCAAGAGCAGTTGATCAGCTGACCTGAGAGAGCGGGTGGGTGTATAAGGCTGTAGCAGCTCAGACACATAAGATGGGGCTAGGCCACTGAGGGCTTTAAAAGCAAATAAAATAATTTAAAAATGAATCCCAAAAGAAATGGACAGCCAGTCAAGTGAAGCTAAAATATGGGTGCCAGTTAAAAGAGGAGCTGTGGCATTTTGCACCCTCTGTCGATGAGTAATGTATGATGCACTGATCCCTATATAAAGTGCATTACAGTAATCCAGCTGAGTGCTAACAAAAGTGTGGATAACTGTCTCAAAGTGTGCCGTGAAAGAATTGGCTTTATTTTAGCCAGCTGCCTGAGCTGAAAGAAGCTTGATTTTGCCTTAATCCGACTGTCAAGCTTCAGTTCAGTCCACTTTGACCCCCAGGTTTGTGACAGTTGGCTTAACATACTGGGCCAAGGTATCTAAATACACATTTGGGGTCTCAGTGGGGCTACCAAAAACCATCACCTCAGTCTTTCTGTCATTGAATTTTAAAAAGTTAAGAGACATCCAAGCCTTAATTTCATCAAGATACTGAAGTAATGGTGTGTGAAATATGTGCCTTTTTTCTTTAGAGGGACATAGATCTGACAGTCCTCAGCATAAAAGTGCAATGCAATGCCGTGTTTTCTCAGTATAGGACCAAGAGGGATCAGATATTAAAAAAAAGAGGAGGGGGACCTAGAACTGAGCCCTGTGGGACACCACAAAAGAGAGGAGTGGAGGACGACACATGGTAACAGAGACTGACACAAAAAGTTCACCCTGCCAAGAAAGAACTGAAACACTCCTAATGCCCACCCAGTGCTCCAAACGAGAGAGTAAAATGGCATGATCCACTATATCAAACACAGCTGTCAAATCTAAAAGCACAAGAACAACACAGTCCCCAGAGTCATGTCAAATCATCTTTGAGCAAACAACTGAACCCCGAAATGCCCTGGATGCATCAATCAGCATTGGTTTTAGTGTTATATGTTATAACTTGATGTAGTACTCATGATGAGTACTACATAAAGTTCTGATTTTTTTACCTCCTGTATTCCTATTTGACCACACCATTTTAAGTTCCTGCTATATTCCACAATATACCTGCCTCTGTCTCCTCCTCTCTGCATGTGAGCTAAATTCTTCTCGTCTTCTTTCAGATTATCTTTCTCAAGTATTCAGCATTCCAGCTTTCTTATCCCTCTTGTTGTCTGGCCCTGTTTTGTCTCCGAGTGTCTTGTTGAACTTATTTCCTGTGTACCAAACCTTAATTTACGGCAGGGAATATCATCTATTTGGGGAGTGCATCTCAGTTGTTTGTAGCAAAATCTACATGAAGCACGATGACCCTACGCACAGTGAACGCAAACTCTTTGAGAGTAACAAAGGTATTTTTCTAGTTGCAGAATGGAAACATGCACGCAGGAGAAGGTTTACCACAAAAAAAGAAAAAAAAAAGAAAAAGTCCCCAGTATCAATGTTAGCTTTGACTCTGACCACCTTTAACCACTTCTTCACGACTCTTATTTCCTCTTTTCACTCTCATCTGTATAGAAAAATAGGCCAACATAAAGAACAGAGGCTGATTTAAGCCTTTACAGATGTACTGAACAAAAAACTAAACTTGAAAAATAAAACCTATTTCAGCTCAAACTTGATAATTCTGGTGTTCTCCTACCTAAAACAATAAAGCATCTTCATATGAAATAAAAAGGTTGGGTTGAGTAATAAAAGAAACTACTGCCAGACACATTTATTCTGTGTTTTATTTTTTATTGAACACACTCGCTGGATGGATGCAGTTTCAGTATTTTGCTCCATCACAGTTTACCATGTTTACTGACAGAGCTGGATGCAATGAGAGATTTTTCACCTGCATTCTTCGTCTGGTATTAACATTCACCCTGCGTCAGTGATTTTGTTATTTAACTGAACTGAACTCAAGAGGTCCAGGTTGGTTTTATGAATCTAAATGCATTTTATTTTTCGATTGTATTGTGTACTTGGAATTTTCATTTATCATAATTTGCTTTGAAACCATCATAGAAATATGACAATTTTAATTTTAAACGAATTACTATCCTATAATATTAGCCATATACATTTATTTCCATTTCACTTTGTCTTTTTCTTATTTGGTGCGGCCAAAGAAATAAGAAGAACACAAAATAATCACATGCATGCATTCATTATGAAGATAAAAAGGTTTTACTCACCTGTAGAGAAACACAGCCAGTGTGATGCAACACAGAAGGAATCCAATTGCAGGTGGGAGTATGTGTAGAAAATACTTTGATGAAGTGGATTCTGTATCAAATCAGCAGTGAATTAATTTAAAATGCTTGTTTGACCTTTGCTAGAATTGACTGGATCTGCTTTTTGTCTACCTACCTGTGGGGTTCTCAGACACAATCAAATTCCATGTAATGCTGTGTAGGCCACGTCTGCCTGTTATGTTGCATGTATAAAGTCCTTCATCTTCAGGTTGAGCACTAAAAATAATGAGCTTTGTAGGAAACTCATGATTTATTTTCAGTCTGTGCAATGAGAAATTTGAATAGGTGCGATTCCGCTCAATGGAATAATGAAAAACACATCTGTTGTTGGTCCAGGAGATCAGTGTTGCATTTGTCTTGGATATGTTGCAAGTCAGCGTCACTGAGTCTCCTCGGGACACCAGCACAGCTCTGTGGTCGTCTTTAATGATCTCTATAGTTTAAAGGAGACAATCATTCAATATAAAATTCTATCTGCACTTCATCTGTAAAAAAGTGAATCTCAAACACAAATGAGCTCTTTACCTGCAAAGACATCCCACATCACTAACAGCTGAACGAGGAGCAGTGCTGCTCGATTTATAGTGAACATCGTGATCATCAGACAGAGAGAGAAACAGACCTGAACTTCACCGTCAGCTTTATGTGCATCTGAGGAGGAGCCGCAAAAAAAAGAGGAAGTGGTTTGTTGCAGTTAAACTCAACACAAATATGTGATTCACCTTTTTTGAGAAAATACATGGAAAAATACAGGTTACATGGGAGTAATTTATACCATATTTCAGATTCACAACAAACTGTCACAGTTCAAACATGGAAAGTGAAGTGGGAATATAATTATATGACAAATAATTGTCTCCTATAATTTAGTCTCTCGTGTGACTCACTTGTGTAGAGAGGCAACTTTGAACATCACCACCTCGGAAAATGACACCTAAATACTGTGGTGTGCTTTTACATTGTAAAGTTGGATTGATTGGTTTAATGAAGTAAAAACTGTGTATTTAGGAAATGAATTTCAGAAAGTTGAAGATCTCAAAGCAAAATGAAAGGACCCAAAATTTCCCAAAGTTAGAAATCATATCAGTCACCTTTACCTTACTACTGACATTTCTTCTTTTCAGTGTTTTCTTTGGCTCATTCATTAATTTTAAAAATACAAATAGTTTGGGGTGCTCACTAAATTAATACATTTTATTTTCTAATTGAAGAATTTCTCAAGTTTGAATCTTTTATCAATAAAATCAAAGTTCATTTTACCCATTTTGTCTGCACTCAATCATACATTTTATTTATTAGAACTTTTATTTCATTGTACAGTTGGTTTTCTTTTAAATCTTTCACAAAATATTAACTCAATATACTTCACATAAAATGCATCTCAGATTGTTTAAACTGAGTCATCACATTTTTGTGATGTTAAAAACCACTAATAATAAACATCTCGTTCTGTAAATCCCAGGTATTCATCTTAGACACACAAAGGTTAAAGGCCACCTTTTAAATCACATTTATCCAGTTATCACTAACCAACTTATCAACTTAATAATATAAATATAATCAACTGTCACAATCTGCTGGCTATTTAAAAACATTACATGTTCCACTTGTTACATATATTCATATATATATATATTCTACATTTATGCATCAAATGTCGTTCATAAGAAAGAATCTTACAGATCAAGTTTGAAAATATGCCAGTATGTATGTTAATATGCTAATGTGTATGTTTATCAAACTTATTTTAAACTATGGATTGCTTTTCTTAAAAAGCACATTTTACCTGTAGCATAACTTAAGCAGTTAAGTGAGGATCAAGTTCAGTCATATTAATAAAATATAAAGTGCTCAGATTTAGAGAGATTTACTAAAAAAAAGAATAAAATTGGTACTCAGTGAGCAGAAATTTGATCAAATAAAAAGTTGAAAGGCTGGATTAGTATCTATTAAATGTCACAGTGATTAACAGTGTATCTCGGTTGGACACAATTTCAAGAATCATCCTTTTCAATAAGCAATCCAATTGTAGGTGGGAGTCTGTATAAAAAATACTTTGATGAAATGGTTTCAGCATAAAATTAGAAGCGATGAAGGACTGTAGGTCACTTGTAATGTCGCATGTATAAATGTCCATTCCATCCATCCATTCGCTTCTGCTTATCCAGCTGTCATAGGGCGAGAGGCGGGGTACACCCTGGACAGGTCGCCAGTCTGTCGCAGGGCCAACACACAGGGACAGGCAACCATTCGCACTCACATTCACACCTAGTGGTAATTTTGGATTATCCAATTAACCTATCCCCACAAGTTGCATGTCTTTGGACAGTGGGAGGAAGCCGGAGTACCCGGAGGGAACCCACGCAAACACGGGGAGAACATGCAAACTCCACACAGAAAGACGCCGGCCTCATGGTGGAGTTGAACTCAGGACCTTTTTGCTGTGCGGCAACAGTGCTAACAACCGTGCCACCGTGCTGCACCATGTATAAATGTCTTCAGTGAATAAAATAAATTTAAGGATTCATGAAGTTTAATCACATAATATTTCAACATACAAATAATATGTCAGTCTTAAACAGTCACTTAAAAACTGGGAGGTTGATTTAAGGTACAGTGTGTAGCTGTAATCTCACCACTAGATGTCAGTAGATAGCAGATTGCAGTCAAATTAATTCTGTGTTTAATTCTCCTCTCATTTCAAGTACATTTAGGGGGGTAGTGTGAATGCTGCAGGCCAAATAACTATAACTGCTGTTTATGTGCAGTGATTCTAGCAGAAGGAAATATTAAAAATCCAAGAGATTATTGTTTTATCTTTTTTTTATTGGATATGCTGCAAGTCAACATCACCAAGTGTCTTGTTGACAACAACACAACTCTGTACTCATCTGTACCACTCTCTGATGTAAAGACAAAATAAAAAAATCAATACAAAACTACAAAATGTAAAAACAGAATAGCTAGCTCCTTGGTAAATCCCACACTTGACCACGCACTTGGCTTCAAGTTGGCCTCTAGCATTGTTCACCACATCCCCATTGAATTCCTGATGAAGGCTCTTAGGGTCCTGTTGTTCTTGTATTTCTAGGCATTCCAGGATCCGTGTGAGTCATAGGCTTTCTTATAGTGAATCAATAGGTTGACAGTACATAGGTTCGTGAACCTGGTCTTATACTCACAGATGAAGAAAAGCACTTCTGTCAAACTAAGTGCTCTCAAAGTTGTTACAGCAAAGATCCTTGAGATATAAAAGCTCCCTGGATGGTGATGGATGGTTGGAACTGCTGCGCTCACAGGCAGAGTCATTTGTCTGAGCTGAAGCTGAGGGTATTATAGCCCGGGTGTCCTCCCTCTGATGGCGTTCCCTTTTAGTTTCTCCTTTGACACTGTTCATGTCTGTCAGGAACTGGAAGGTTTTTCAGTTGATCATAGATTGAAGTGATCATAGATTGAATTCAGTCTCTCCATATACTGACTCCTCTGTCTGTTGTTTTTGCAATTAGTGCTGCCACCCTGTGGTTGAGGGAGAGATGTCTATGAAGACAAAGTACAGACTGTACAAAGGCAGAGACATGTGACAGTGTTAAAGATGGCAACAATCTTCTGACCTCTTCTCCTGACTGAGGAGGAATCTGATCCTGGACGGCATCCTGATTTAGTTTCATCATCATGCTTTTTCTGCAAAAAAAGAAGTGACCAATAATAAAAATCTTAGAACACCGCCCGGTGTTTCAGTAAGACAGGATGAGTAAACACTGCCTCATCATGACTAGAATAAACACAAAACATATTCTTTTTTTTGTTTCCTTCCTTTGAAAATTTTCTGATAGTGGATTATTTATAGTGAAAATTATAAATATCTGTTGCTGTTTTTTGATATTTACCAAATTAGAGGTATGAATTATGGGTGATATGTATGACACACACTTTTAATCGCACAATACATAATCTGACAGTTCATAGCAAAGAAAAATGTGAAAATTGTCTTTGAAAGTGAATATAAACAGTTGCGTGAACAGTTATTGTGTTTTTCAGTCCCATTACTGACACATCCCAGTTCTTTAAGTATTGTCATTACTGTGGTTATTGCAATAATAGGGTTGAATTTTGGAACATCCTGTTATAACAGGATATAATATTCCCAATACAAATGAAAACAGCTAAAGTAATACCACCAGTTCATAAATTACAAGCCTGTTTCTCTACTTTCACAATTTTCAAAAATACTGGGAAAAGTTTTCATTAATAGACTTGACAAATTCATTGATAAACTTCAAATAATAATGGACAGTCAGTATGGTTTCAGACCAAACAGATCAACATCCACGGCATTAACTGAACTAATTGAAAATATCACTAATAATATAGTTCAAAGAAAATGCACAGTTGGAGTTTTTGTTGACCTAAAAAAAAAAAAAGCTTATTATTTGATAGACAGACAACAATTTGTGAAGATTGGTGAATATCAATAAGAGTGCCTGGACAGTGTTTGTGGCGTTCCACAGGGGTCAGTATTGGGACCAAAACTGTTTATCCTGTACATCAATGATATATGTAAAACATCTGATATATTACAGTTTGTTTTGCAGATGATACAAATATTTTTTGTGCTGGAGAGAATTCACGGATTTTGGAAATTGTCACACAAGAAATAATTAAACTGAAAATATGGTTTGATAGCAATAAGTTATTGCTAAACTTGAATAAAACTACATTTATGTTATTTGGAAATTGTAAAAGAGATGCTGGAGCAAATTGTTGATAAATAATGTTGAAGTGGAGCAAGTTTCTCATACAAAATTTCTGGGTGTGATAATAGATAACAAATAGATAACATTATGTAAAACTCCGAAAAAAGCAATCGGGATGATTACTAAAGCAGGATTTAGACACTACACTAACATTATGTTCTTAAAATTGAAAATCCTGAGGCTTATGGATCTTATAAAATAAAAAACAGCAAAGATTATGTACAAAGCCAGATATAATATGTTACCGGGAAATGTACAAAGGATGTTTTTTGACAGAGAAGAGGACTATGATTTGAGGGGAACATTTAATTTGAAGACTCTTAAAGCACAGACAAGAGTTAAAACCTTTTGTATTACAATTGTGGAGTAAAACTGTGGAACAGTTTTCCTGTGGGTACAGCAATGTTCAAGCATTAGTCCATTCATAAAGATGTTTTGAAACGTGCTTTTGGAAGAATATGAAACTGATAAAGCTGATGAAGATAGTATATATAACTATGCTAAATTGTATCTGAATTATATCTATCACTGTAGCTATGGTTATACATGTCCTTCAGCCTGTCTTTATTGTGTGGGGTTAGTGATGAGGGGAAGTTGGGGTAACACCGAATATGTTGATTCAATATAGTGTTGAGCGTGGGGTAGGGATTAATAAGTATGTACATACGTCTTCCTACTGCATTTTGGACTTACAGTGGTATGCAAAAGTTTGGGCACCCTTGATCATTTTCATAATTTTCCTTCGTAAATCACTGGCTATTTGGATCAGCAATTTCATTTAAATATATCATATAGCAGATGAACACAATGATATTTTATTGTCACTGTTACAAGAACAATGAAAGGCAGTTTGGCATCTCTCCATGTGTGTGAAGTACACAGTAGCTTAAGTATTAAGTAAGTAGATGTTCCTTTTACAGAAATAACAGCCTCTAAACACTTCCTATAGCTTCCAATGAGAGTCTGGATTCTGGTTGAATGGATTTTGGACCTTTTGTCTTTACGAAACATCTCCAGTTCACTCAGGTTTGATGGTTTCTGAGCATGGACAGCCCGCTTTAGGTCACACCATAGATTTTCAATAATATTCAGGTCTGGGGACTGAGATGGCCATTCCAGAATATTGTACTTGATCCTCTGCCTGAACGTCTTAGTAGATTTTCAAGAACCTGCTGATACTGACTGGAATGCAACCCTCAACTTTAGCAAGATTCCCAGTACCTGCACTTCAGCCCCACAGCATGATGGAACCGCCACCACATTTTACTGTGGGTAGCAAGTGTTTCTCTAGGAATGCTGTGTTCTGTTTCCACCATGCATACCGCCTCTTGTTATGTCCAAATAACTCAATTTTAGTTTCATCAGTCCACAGCCCCTTATTCCAAAATGAAGCTGGCTTGTCCAAATGTGCTTTAGCATACCTCAAGTGACTCTGTTTGTGGCAAGTGTGCAGAACAGGCTTCCTCTGCATTACTCTCCCATACAGCGTCTCCTTCTGCAAAGTGCACTGAATAATTAAACCAGTGGTTCCCAAACTTTTTTTGCTAGGCCCCCCTTCGCTTTACAAGACAAATGTTCGCACATCCTCCAACCACACACACCCATATTTTGCTCCATTGCAGTTTATTTCACACCTCAAACATTTAGTAAACAATTAAGCAAATACAACTAATCTGCAATAAATTACAGGTAGTAAGGAAATAAACTACTAACTATTTTACGCTACGTCCACACCTACACGGGTATATTTGAAAACGCAGCTGTTTCGTCCACACGTAAACGGCGTTTCGAATCACCGAAAACTGAGATTTTTTTAAAACTTTTTTTGCGTTTCCGTGTGGACGAGGAATACAGAGTTCGTCACGCAACGTCAAAGGTATGTGCCTTTTTTCACGTCACGCTGTGCGCCACGTTGCGGTTTACATGAGATGAATTGCAGAATGGCAAATAGAGACAAAATACCGTTTCTGTTAATCTGACTATCTTCAGGTTTACATATATACACGCAGTTACTGTCCCTCCATTTAGAAAGGCAGAGGCGTCATGGTGTGATTATTTTAAGTGTAGTTGGTTTTTTTCCCTGTGTAGTAATATTCAACATTGCAATCTAATCAAAAAATGCCTCTCTGTGCAAAATGGGTTTAAAAACATAAACAACTGTGGGATACTGTTTGTCCGCGATTTGAACTGGGGGACAAATAGTGGCAGAAACGGCCTGATGTTATTTGTATCCCACTGTAACTTTACTGTATAAAGAGCTAACATCTCCAAAATGTGAGGAGTAGTTAGTCATTACAACAAGTGTTTGTGAACTAAAAATCAAGAATGTGGGATACTGTTTGTCCGTGATTTGAACAGCCCAGCGCTGCTCCCCACGAAGGGAAAACCAAATCTGCAGGGGAGACCTACCTTGGCACTTGTGCAGGTGAAGCCAAAGGGAAGATATGCTTCATCATATTTTCTAGTCTTTGGCTTAGAATGAAGTTGGTTTGGAAACATATTCAGCGATGCTTCATCTCCTGCTTTGCGTTTCTGTAGGTGCCCCATGCTAGCAGTGTCCAAGCGTTTTGTTTTTTTTTCCCCCTTTTCATACCACGCCCCCCCCTGCCATGGCTCTGCGCCCCCCCCTAGGGGGCGGGCCCCACATTTTGGGAAGGTCTGACTTAAACAATGCACAGTGACACCATCTGCAGCAAGACGAAGTTGTAGGTCTTTGGAGCTGGTCTGTGGGTTGACTCTCACGATCCTTCGCCTCTACTTATCTAAGATTTTTCTTGACCTGTCACTTCCAGCCTTAACTAGAACTGTGCCTGTGGTCTTCCATTTCCTCAATATGTTCCTCATAGTGGAAACTGACAGCTGAAATCTCTGAGATAGCTTTTTGTATACTTCCCCTAAACCATGATGTTGAGCAGTCTCTGTTTTCAGGTCATTTGAGAGTTGTTTTAGGCTCCCATGTAGCCACTCTTCAGAGAAGACGCAAAGAGGAGAAAAACTTGCAATTGGCCACCTTAAATACGCTTTCTCATGACTGGATTCACCTGTGTATGCAGGTCAAGGGCCAATGAGCTTACCAAACAAATTTTATGTTCCAATAATTAGTGCTAAATGTATTCAAATCAATAAAACATCAAGGGTGGCCAAATTTATGCACCAGCCTAATTTAGTTTAAGTAACTATTGCCCACTTTCTCTAAATCCTGTAAAATTCATTTCGCTTCTTAAATGTCATTGTGTTTGCATATATATATATATATATATATATACATACACATATACATATATATACATATATATATACATATACATAAAAACACCCAGCACGCCCCTGCGGGCGGTTTATCCTTCAAGCTCGGGTCCTCTACCAGAGGGCTGGGAGCTTGAGGGTCCTGCGCAGTATCTTAGCTGTTCCCAGGACTGCGCTCTTCTGGACAGAGATCTCCGATGTTGTTCCCGGGATCTGCTGGAGCCACTCGCCTAGCTTGGGAGTCACCGCACCTAGTGCTCCGATTACCACGGGGACCACCGTTACCTTTACCCTCCACATCCTCTCGAGCTCTTCTCTGAGCCCTTGGTATTTCTCCAGCTTCTCGTGTTCCTTCTTCCTGATATTGCTGTCATTCGGAACCGCTACATCGATCACTACGGCCGTCTTCTTCTGTTTGTCTACCACCACTATGTCCGGTTGGTTAGCCACCACCATTTTGTCCGTCTGTATCTGGAAGTCCCACAGGATCTTAGCTCGGTCATTCTCCACCACCCTTGGGGGCATCTCCCATTTTGACCTCGGGACTTCCAGGTTATACTCGGCACAGATGTTCCTGTACACTATGCCGGCCACTTGGTTATGGCGTTCCATGTATGCCTTGCCTGCTAGCATCTTGCACCCTGCTGTTATGTGCTGGATTGTCTCTGGGGCATCTTTACACAGCCTGCACCTGGGGTCTTGCCTGGTGTGATAGACCCCAGCCTCTATGGATCTTGTACTCAGAGCTTGTTCTTGTGCTGCCATGATTAGTGCCTCTGTGCTGTCTTTCAGTCCAGCTTTGTCCAGCCACTGGTAGGATTTCTGGATATCAGCCACCTCCTCTATCTGCCGGTGGTACATACCGTGCAGGGGCCTGTCCTTCCATGATGGTTCCTCGTCTCCCTCCTCTTTCTTGGGTTTCTGCTGCCTGAGGTATTCACTGAGCACTTGGTCAGTTGGGGCCATCTTCCCAATGTATTCTTGGATGTTCCTTGTCTCATCCTGGACTGTGGTGCTGACACTCACCAGTCCCCGGCCCCCTTCCTTCCGCTTAGCGTACAGCCTCAGGGTGCTGGACTTGGGGTGAAACCCTCCATGCATGGTAAGGAGCTTTCTTACCATACATACATATATATATACATACATATATATATATATATATATATATATATATACATACATATATATATACTTTTTTCCCCATTTTTAAATGGAACTACATTGTGCGTATGCTATATTTGAAAAAATAATATAATGACTGTACTTTTTGAAACTATTGTGTAAATGTCATTTAGTGAGCATTATGTAAGCTTCAAGATGGCGCCGAGTATGGCAGCCTCGTCGCGAGCTCCCCCAAGCAACGGCTTTCTTCTGTGTTTAATTTTACTTTTCCTTTATTTTTTCACGAGCAGCACTTGTCTCCTTGTGTACGACCGACAAACCTTACTGGACATAAAAGACGGTCTTTCTTATAACTTTCCGGAGTTCAAGTTTTGCAACACGGACGCTCCGTTTGCAGACCCCCCATTCATCTCACCTGAGACGCCTTTGTTCTCTGGCCCTGGAGGCCACAAACGCCGACGCAGAGGGAGAAGATCTGGCGTTCTGGTTCGACTGAGACGGCGCACTTACAGACCACCGTTACCCAGTTTATTACTGGCAAATGTGCAGTCTCTGGAGAACAAGCTGTGCGAGCTTCGGGCACGGATCTCATTCCAGCGAGAGATGCGGGACTGCTGCGTGGTCTGCCTCACAGAAACCTGGCTATCGGACAAAGTACCGGACTCCGCAATACAACTGCCGGGGTTCTCTGTGCACCGCGCGGACAGGTCACAGGATCTTACTGGGAAAAGCAGAGGCGGTGGTGTGTGTTTCATGATCAACAACAGCTGGTGTGATTATGCGAACGTGCACCCGGTCAAATCCTTCTGCTCACCGGACCTGGAGTACCTGATGATTAAGTGCCGGCCATTCTGGCTACCGAGGGAATTTACAGCAGTGATTATTACGGCTGTTTACATTCCCCCACAAGCCGACACTGACCGAGCACTCAGGGAACTGTACAGCGCGATCAGCAGCAAGGAAACCGCACACCCAGAGGCAGCGTTTATCACAGCCGGAGACTTTAATAAGGGAAACCTGAAGAAAGTCTCACCAAAACTCCATCAACACATCCTTTTTAACACACGTGGAAACCGGCTACTCGACCACTGTTACACCTCTTTCCGGGATGCGTACAAAGCCCTCCCCCGCGCCCCATTCGGCCAATCAGATCACTGCTCCATCCTGCTCCTGCCCGCCTACAGGCAGAAGCTGAAACAGGAAGCTCCAACCCGGAGGGCGGTGCACTGCTGGACGGACCAATCGGAGTCTGCGCTGCGGGACTGTTTTGATCACGCGGACTGGGAAATGTTTCACGTGGCCGCCAGAGACATTGATGAATACACAGACTCAGTCTGTGGATTTATCAGGAAATGCGTGGAAGATGTCGTCCCATCCAGAACAGTTAAATCCTTCCCAAATCAAAAACCCTGGATTAACGGAGATGTTCGCGCGGCACTGGCGGCACGGAACACCGCCTTTGCCTCCGCGAACACATCGGACTACAAACACGCACATTACCAACTCCGGAAGACGATCAAAGCAGCCAAACGTGAGTACAGGGACAGGGTGGAGCAACAGTTTGACAACCCTCGGAGTATGTGGCAGGGACTAAACACGATCACAGACTTTAGAGGGAAAACCAGCACACCGCAGACCACGGCCTCTCTGTGTGAGGATCTAAACGTATTTTACGCTAGATTCGACACAGCGAACACCATGAGACCGGACAGTGTGCGCACCGCGGATGACGTCAGTGCGCACACTGTGTCTGAGGAGGATGTGCGGAAGTGCTTCAGGAAGGTGAACGCGCGCAAAGCTACTGGTCCGGACGGGATTCCCGGCCGCGTCCTCAAGTCATGCGCGGCTGTCAGGGTTCCTGGGTCGGTGATCCAGTGTTTTCAGTTCACATTCACTGTTTACCTACTGCCTGTTCCACTTCCTGTTTTATTGTGTTAGCCTTGGTCTGTGTGTATTATGTTCAGTCCTCTTCCCATTATCATTAGTTCATTATGTTCAGCTGTGTACTCACCGGTCTCTCATTATCATCATTATCACCAGTCTGTGTATTTAAGCCCTCGGTTCTACCCATTCAGTGTCGGGTCATTGATGATGTCGTTCAGTTCAGTTAAGTCAGCCAGCCATTCAGTCGTCCAGCCAGCCAGCCAGCCAGCCAGCCAGCCAGCCAGCCAGCGTCTACCTCTGTTCTGTTCATCCACTCCTTATAATAAACCTTCACCAGTCTTCACCTACCTGCGAGTCCTGCGTTTGGGTTCCTTCCTCCTCGCCTCCACACAACGCCTGACAGAATGACCCGACCCGTGCCACGAAGACACGCTAGGAACCCAGCGGACTCGGACCTCTATGAGCGGCAGGAGGTAGCGCTCTCCTTGTGGGCAGAAAAACTCAAGGAGAGACAGCGGCTCTTCGCGGAGCGAGAGCACGTCTTCGAGGGCACTCGCTTGGCTCTGGGCGGGCCTCGGAGACGCCGCGTTCCCCCACCTGCCGCCTCACCTGCACCGGAGCATCTGCCGCGGAGAGTGGACGTTTCACGCCGCGCTTCGGCCGCTCCCTCTCTCGCCACTCCGCTCCACGCTCACACATCACCTGCTTCATTCACCGGACCTTCAACCTCGCCACGGCACAGCGGCTCCGTCTTCCACCTCAGCTCAACAGAGGCTCCCGTGCCAGAGGCTCGGACGGGTACCCCGCCCGCTTCCTCCTCCCGGAGAAATCGGCGCACACGCCGCCATAAAACGGACTACTTTCAGCCACTCCCGATGGTGAGTTCCAGTGACTGTTTTTCGCACTCACCATCTGATTATTCACTCAAAACGCACCATAACCCCATCTCTGATTCGTGGGATGTTTCCCTCCTGGAGGATTCTGTGGACTGGGAAGATTTGTTCTGCTCTGCTCTCCCAAAGACTGTAAATAGTGGTGGCAGGAAAACCAGAACAATCCCCAATAAACCTGCTAACATCACACACCCAGTCATTATCTCCACTCCCGTCAGTCAGTCTACCCCCACACCAGTGCCAGCTCCCAGGAGGAGGGCAGCTGCGACCCAGTCTACCACCACACCCGCTTCGGTTTCTCGAGCGGGGGTGACTGGTGTCCAGCCACCTCCCGTGCCTGTCCCAGCGCCTAGGCTGAGGACGGCCAGGATCCGGCCTGACCCCCCTAGAGACTCAGCTGAGGCTCTCCAGCCAGTGCCCTCACGCTCTGGAGGCACGAAAGAGCTAACCGGTCCACCTACTACTTCACCCCTTCATCCACCTCCTGATCCAGCTTTTCACGCCCTCGCAGTATCACTGGTTAGGCTAGCTGAGGTGTCCCCTGCTCAGGCACCAGCTTTATTAGCCCAGGCTGCACTGTTGTCCCCTTCACTAGCTCACTCTTTAGCTCAGCCATTAGCCACACCAACCTCAGCTCCGTCGTCAGCCTCACCTGCTGTTCAGCTTCCACTCCTGTCAGTTCCCTCACCTGCTGTTCAGCTTCCACTCCTGTCAGTTCCCTCACCTGCTGTTCAGCTTCCACTCCTGTCAGTTCCCTCACCTGCTCTCCAGTCCGCTCCTGTCCAGTCTCCCGTAGCTCAGCCTCCTGTCCAGTCTCCCGTAGCTCAGTCTCCCGTAGCTCAGTCTCCCGTAGCTCAGTCTCCCGTAGCTCAGTCTCCCGTAGCTCAGTCTCCTGTCCAGTCTCCCGTAGCTCAGTCTCCTGTCCAGTCTCCCGTAGCTCAGTCTCCTGTCCAGTCTCCCGTAGCTCAGTCTCCTGTCCAGTCAGTCCAGTCGCCCGTCCACCAACCTGTTCAGTCAGTAGTCCAGTCGCCCGTCCACCAACCTGTTCAGTCAGTAGTCCAGTCGCCCGTCCACCAACCTGTTCAGTACCCAGAGCCTGCTGTGAGCTACCCTGCTGCCCAGCCAGGGGTTTCCGCACCCGCTGGCCCGGCCGCTCCTCAGCCAGGGGTTTCCGCACCCGCTGGCCCGGCCGCTCCTCAGCCAGGGGTTTCCGCACCCGCTGGCCCTGTCCTGTGTGTGCCAGGGGCTCCAGTGCCCACTGGTTCTGAGACCGTTTTCGCTGGAGGGCCCGAGGAGCCCGTCCGGCAACCTTCCTCGTCAGCTGGGGGTTCAGGAGAACCGCACCAGCCTCATGCCTCGTCAGCTGGAGGGCCCGAGGAGCCCGTCCGGCGACCTTCCTCGTCAGCTGGGGGTTCAGGAGAACCGCACCAGCCTCATGCCTCGTCAGCTGGAGGGCCCGAGGAGCCCGTCCGGCGACCTTCCTCGTCAGCTGGGGGTTCAGGAGAACCGCACCAACCTCATGCCTCGTCAGCTGGAGGGCCCGAGGAGCCCGTCCGGCAACCCTCGTCGTCAGGAGGAGGGCCCGAGGAGCCCGTCCAGCCACCACCTGCGGCTGCCTCGCTGTCACCTAGCTCTGCCTCTGCCTCGCCTGGTCCGGCCTCAGACTCTGCCTCAGAGCCTTCGTCCTCGTCTGGCCCAGCCTCAGAGCCTTCGTCCTCGTCTGGCCCAGCCTCAGAGCCTTCGTCCTCGTCTGGCCCAGCCTCAGCCTCTGCAGCGACGCCTGGTCCGGCCCCCGCATCGCCATCGTCTGGTCCTGCCTCGTCTGGTCCTGCCTCGTCTGGTCCTGCCTCGTCTGGTCGTGCGCCCACCGGGCCATGGCCGGCACGCCTAACACCGGAGAGCCGCCGCTGCCTTCCGCGCGGCCGGCCCCCTGAACTGCTCCGTCGTCTCCTTCGCCGCCGCCGCTGCCTTCCGCGCGGCCGGCCCCCTGAACTGCTCCGTCGTCTCCTTCGCCGCCGCCGTTGCCTTCCGCGCGGCCGGCCCCCGGACCGCCTTTGCCTGAGTGGCCACCGTTGCCTTCCGCGCGGCCGGCCTCCCGAACTGTGTCCACGTGGCCGCCCACCTGAACTGTCTCGGCCTCGGGCCGCGTGGCCACCCTCCTGAACTGTCTCTGTGTGGACTCCGTCCCTCCGTCCTGGGCCCCCTCCGCCCGCCCTGTTCTGGTTCTTTTTTCTTTTGGCCGTCGGGTGCCGGCCTTTGGGGGGGGGGGGGGTACTGTCAGGGTTCCTGGGTCGGTGACCCAGTGTTTTCAGTTCACATTCACTGTTTACCTACTGCCTGTTCCACTTCCTGTTTTATTGTGTTAGCCTTGGTCTGTGTGTATTATGTTCAGTCCTCTTCCCATTATCATTAGTTCATTATGTTCAGCTGTGTACTCACCAGTCTCTCATTATCATCATTATCACCAGTCTGTGTATTTAAGCCCTTGGTTCTACCCATTCAGTGTCGGGTCATTGATGATGTCGTTCAGTTCAGTTAAGTCAGCCAGCCATTCAGTCGTCCAGCCAGCCAGCCAGCCAGCCAGCCAGCGTCTACCTCTGTTCTGTTCATCCACTCCTTATAATAAACCTTCACCAGTCTTCACCTACCTGCGAGTCCTGCGTTTGGGTTCCTTCCTCCTCGCCTCCACACAACGCCTGACAGCGGCTCAGCTGGCTGGAGTGTTCACACACATCTTCAACCTTTCCCTCTCTCTGTCTGTAGTCCCAGCCTGCTTCAAAATGGCCACCATCGTCCCTGTACCCAAATCCTCCACCATCTCCTCATTGAACGACTGGCGACCTGTAGCCCTGACCCCCATCGTAAGCAAATGCTTCGAGAAGCTGGTCAGGGACTTCATCTGCTCTGCACTACCCGACTCACTGGACCCTCTACAGTTTGCATACCGCCACAACAGGTCCACTGATGATGCCATAGCCCTGACACTACACACTGCCCTGTCACACCTGGAGAAGAGAGACACGTATGTGAGAATGCTGTTTGTAGATTACAGCTCAGCATTCAATACCATCGTTCCCTCGAAGCTGGACAGGAAACTGCAGGATCTAGGACTGAGCAGCTCCCTCTGCAGCTGGATCCTTAGCTTCCTGTCTGACAGACGCCAAGTGGTCAGACTGGGCAGCATCACCTCATCCCCCATCACACTGAACACTGGTGCTCCACAGGGGTGTGTACTGAGCCCTCTCCTGTACTCACTCTACACCTACGACTGCACAGCCACTAACAGCTCCAACATCATTGTGAAGTTTGCGGATGACACTACAGTGGTGGGTCTTATCACCAATGGTGATGAGACGGCTTACAGGGAGGAGGTCAGCGCCCTGACCCACTGGTGTCAAGACAACCATCTCACCCTCAACGTCGCAAAGACAAAGGAGTTGATAGTGGACTTCCGGAGGTGCAGAGAAGTACACACCCCCATCACCATCAACGGCGCTGCTGTGGAGAGAGTGAGCAGCTTCCGGTTCCTTGGCGTACACCTGGCTGAGGATCTTACGTGGTCAGTACACACAAACAAAACAGTGAAGAAGGCGCAGCAGCGCCTCTTCTTTCTCAGGAGACTGAAAAGATTCGGCATGAGCCCCCGCATCCTCAGGACCTTCTATCACTGTGCCATTGAGAGCATCCTCACTGGATGCATCACCACCTGGTATGGCAACAGCACCGCCTACAACTGCAAAGCTCTCCAGCGAGTAGTGCGGTGCTCTGAACGGATAATTGGAGGTGAGCTTCCCTCCCTCCAAGACATCTACAGGAAGCGCTGCCTGAGGAAAGCGGGGAGGATCATCAAGGACTCCAGTCACCCCAGCCATAAACTGTTCAGACTGCTTCCATCAGGAAGGAGGTTCTGCAGCATCCGGTCCCGAACCAGCAGACTGAGAGACAGCTTCTTCCATCAGGCCATCAGACTGCTGAACACTTCATAGACACCTCAGCTTCACTACTGGAACTTTAACATTATGCACTCCACACTGTATATAAATGCCACTTGTTTTGCACATATTCAACTCTGTATATTTTTATATATTTTATTATTATTATTATTATTTTTTTTTTATTTATTATTTTTTTTTACTATTTAATTTGTAAAAATGTGTATACACACACACACACACACACACACACACACACACACACACGTAGGAAAATATTTAGTATACACATCCAGAAATGCATACACTATTATATATTGTACATATATTTATTAGTTTCAGGTTGGCCATTCTTGTATTTTGCTCGTTTGTGTTGTTGTGTTTGCACATCTCTGTTGCTTGTGGGGCTCGCACACAAGAATTTCACTCGCATGTGCTGTGCCAGTGTGCCTGCACATGTGATGTGACAATAAAAGTGATTTGATTTGATTTGATTTGATTTGAAGGACTGAATATTAAAACTCAAAACTTTAATGCTAAAAAAAATGTCTATTAGCACAAACGGTAAATTAAATGCTGTTTTAGATTTTTAAGTGTATTGTTTGTGACCCTCACTTTTGTGTTGCAGTATTTGAACGGTGTAATTTATTTAATTTTAAAACACCCTGCTCAGTATTGTTTCGATCCCGTTTGTCCACCAAAACATTCATAAAACAGAATAATTCAGCTTGTTCTGCCACCTCAGTCCTCAATCTGATACAGATCTGAGGAGGTTTTAAGGTTGAATATCTGAGGTTCTTGATTGAGTTCTCAAGATGTTCTTCAGAGCAGCCTGTGAATCAGGAGAGTGGGCAGTCTACTAATTCACAGGTTTATTGTTTGATCTAGAGTTCCCTCAGACCACATGTGAAGTTGTCTTTGAGCAAAATACTGAACTCCAATGCATGTATCAATAATTGCAAATAATATTAGATTTTTAAGCATAGTATACACGAGTGTGAATGCAGTTTGTTGTATAGGTATGCAGTAAAATTGAGGTCACTGCCACTGAAGTATGAAACCATTGTGCATTTTTAGTGTGTTTATTTTCTGTTCCTGTTTTATTTTGTACTCCTCATTGGCTCTCATTTTTGATCTTTCACTTCCTGTAATCCTGTATTACCCCACCCATGTGAAACTCTACATGAATGGAAGGACTCAAAGATTGTATTCCCCAAACAGAGACAACATACACATGAGACCCCATATAACCTCTGGGATCAAGACCTAACCCTAACCCACTATGCAAAGTGATATTGGTGTCACGTCTTTCATATGTCATTTTTGGACGTCAAATTTTGATACACACTGAAGGGGTTGTTTTGTAATGTCTGATGTTGATGTCCGTAGGCCCGCCATGTACAGGCTATTTATAGTCCAAATGTGGTCGTTGTGGACAGATCTTATTTTTATACTGCTTCTGTAGTCCCATGTTTCCAGAGGGTGGAGGGCATGTTTCCTACAGGCTAGGAAGTTATTGGAAAATGATCTAGAAAAGTATAACACTTTCTGAAATGGGATTGATCATAACAGTAATGTATGAAGGAATGCAGAGCGATTAGCGGACATCTCCAAGTTGACGCAGTCTCTTGAGCTAAAACAAAAGTGCACGTCTATAAAACATCCAGTGTTTAGTGGGACGACGTCTTCTTTGTTATTTTAATGGGTTTTTTCCAAATGTATGATGAATCTGTAGAGAATGAGTTCAGCTTGCATTCTTTTGTAGTTGTAGGATGTAAATGTACATGTTGGCGAAGGGTTGCCTCAGTGAATGACAGCGTTGACTCTAACCACTTTTAGCCAGTTCTTTACTACTGTCATTGACACTTTTTGCCCTGTTGTATATAACAATGCCCCCCCCGCAAGAAAGCACAGCGGGCTGATTCACAACTTTAAATTCAGAGCAGGTTTGCGGTGCTTACAGAAGTAGTGAAAAAAAGTCTGAGCGCTTTCATCCTTGAAGTTTTCAAAGATAGATAATAATGCATCATCTTATTAAATAAAAACTTGCATTTAGCAATGAAAAAGATCTGAGCTCTGTGCAATGAGGCACTGAGCCTGTGATCACTAATGTAATGATTTGCTTTAAAAACATCATAGAAATATGACAATATTAATCATCACATCTATGAACGTAATGGTATAAGCCACAATATCACATTTTCATTTCCCTCTTTACTTATTTAAAACAAACTTTAAACACTTTCAATGTAGGCAGATAAAATAGAAAATAGTGCTTTATAATCCAATCAGTCTTACATGTACTGAGAACACTTCTACAGACAAACAAAAAATAATCACATGCATGCATTCATTATGAAGATAAAAAGGTTTTACTCACCTGTAGAGAAACACAGCTAGTGTGATGCAACACAGAAGGAATCCAATTGCAGGTGGGAGTATGTGTAGAAAATACTTTGATGAAGTGGATTCTGTATCAAATCAGCAGTGAATTAATTTAAAATGCTTGGTTGACCTTTGCTAGAATTGACTGGATCTGCTTTTTGTCTACCTACCTGTGGGGTTCTCAGACACAGTCAAATTCCATGTAATGCTGTGTAGGCCACGTCTGCCTGTTATGTTGCATGTGTAAAGTCCTTCATCTTCAGGTTGAGCACTAAAAATAATGAGCTTTGTAGGAAACTCATGATTTATTTTCAGTCTGTGCAATGAGAAATTTGAATAGGTGCGATTCCGCTCAATGGAATAATGAAAAACACATCTGTTGTTGGTCCAGGAGATTTGTGTTGCATTTGTCTTGGATATGTTGCAAGTCAGCATCACTGAGTCTCCTTGGGACACCAGCACAGCTCTGTGGTCGTCTTTAACGATCTCTATAGTTTAAAGGAGACAATCATTCAGTATAAAATTCTATCTGCACTTCATCTGTAAAAAAGTGAATCTCAAACACAAATGAGCTCTTTACCTGCAAAGACATCCCACATCACTAACAGCTGAACGAGGAGCAGTGCTGCTCGGTTTATAGTGAACATCGTGATCATCAGACAGAGAGAGAAACAGATCTGAACTTTACTGCCAGCTGTTTTGATATCTGAGGAGGAGCCGCAAAAAAAGGAAGTGGTTACTTGCTGTAGAGTTGAGCTCTGAACTAATGTATGTGAATGTATCACCATTTGTTGAAGCGATAATTTACATTTAAGTAATGTATGCAATGATTCAGAATTGTCACAACTGAAGTATATTTCTTCCAGAAACTGAACACAATTTATATTGCAATTAATTTCCTCTTGTAATTTAGTCCCTTATGTCATAAATGGAAAATATAAGCTGCACCTGAGTAAAGGAGCATTTTTCAACTGCTAAAACTGCATCTGCATTGTTAATCAGATAAAAACTGGACCTGCAATGATTTTTTTGCTTTGCTCAGTTTGTGACACAACTGTGATTGTTCTGCTTTATGACTGTGAAGTAGAACAATTAACAACAGCAGGTCATTTTTATGGAAGACATTTAGATATGTCATAATCAATAGTTCACTGTCACGTGACTCAATAGAGAATTATTATTAACATTAATATGTTTTCTATTAACAGACATGTATAAATATTCATTAGCAGCTGACTGATGACATTTCATCTCAGGACTGTGTGATTTTGAACAAACTGTTCTTGTGTAGTGACTTCCTGACTTTCTGCTTTTGCTGTGTTGCACGTGTTCTGGTAAAAATGTGAATGTTTTGAGAGCTAAATAACTAAACTTTATCAGGACCTTTCAGGCTCTAACTGATAATGTCAGCGATAATGTCTAAAAGGATCTGCTTAAACATCATAGATTGAATTCAGCCTGCCACCTCACTGGTGTGTTTGTTATTTTTACAACAAGCAGTGCCACCCTGTGGTTGAGAGAGTTGCTGCCTATAACATGACAAACATCTTCTGTTCTCTTCTCCTGAGGGAAACTGATCCTGCTTCAGTGTCCTCATCATAATTCTTTCTGCAGAGTAAAAGTAGTGACCAATAATAATATCTTACCACTTTCCAGGTGTTTCAGATACCTAAATATATGAGATAAGATTAGTAACACTGCCTTATAGTGACTAGTATAAACACATGAGATTTTTTTTCTGTCCTTCACTGTGAGGATTTGATGATAACGATGATTTTTATGGTGCACGGGTTCTGGTGAGAATGTGAATGTTTTCAGAGCACAATAGCTAAACCTTAGCAACACCTTTCAGGTGTTAAATGTAGAGTGTAAAACCACAGTTGCAAGAGTCAAACACACCTCCTCTTGCTGTGTATAATGCTCCCATTAAGCTTTGTTTGATAACTGAATTAAAAACTGTTTCATTAGAAACCCTGGTGATGTCAGTGACATAAGTCTCTTTACACAATCACACATATTGTCCCACTATTGACACTCTGGTTACCACCTCAAACTTTTTTGTTTTTATGGTTTTTGTATGTTGTTTGTTTGTTTTTTTGGTAATGCATTTGAAAAACAAAAACAAATTTCATAAACTTAGTGTGTGAAATTAAGAAAGCTGTGTCCCACAGGTCTGAGGTGAATAGCCACATTGCTATAAGCTGATGGGGCGGAAACAGTAACTCAAATAACCGTTGATTACAGCTGAGTTATGCAGAAGAGCATCTCTGAGCACATGATATGTCAAACTTTGAAGTAGATGGGCTACAGATCACACCAGTTTTCACTCCTGTTAACTAAGAACAGGAAACTGAGGCAACAGTTAGTACTGGCTCACCACAGCTGGGCATCCAAAGATTGGTGAAATGTTTCCTGATGAGTCTCTATTGCTGTTCTATCCAAATGGTGGATATAACATGGTGGATCCATGCTGCCTTTATCAGCAGTTGGCTGAGGAAGGCTGCTGGTGTTGTAATCGTGGGAGGGTCTTTGTAAAAACTGAGCGAAATGTCCACAGCCAAGATGAGTATTTTTTGTCCACCCCTTTATGACCACAGCGTACCCAATTTCTGGTGCCGGCTTCCAGCAGGGTAACGCACCAAGTCCAAATCTTGTCAAACTTTTTTTTAAAACATGAAAATGTGTTCAAGGTACCAAATGCCCTCCACAGCTTCTTGTGGAGCTTCCTGTGAAGGGCATTTGAGGCTTCCTGCCATTCAGGACATTTATCTTCAGCGATGCCTCCATAAAGCACACAGCATCATCAAGGACCACGGCCACCCAGCACATCAGCTCTTCTCCTTGTTACCATCTGGCAGACGTTACAGGAGCCTGTCGGCTCAGACTACAAGACTTAAAAACAGTTTCTACCATCAAGCCATACGACACCACAACACTTAAACACACACACACAAACTCCACAGGACGCACTCAGAAGCTACCCTACAGCTTCACAAGTACTCTGTATAATCTGCACTGGTCACTCCACTTTATTGATATTTATATTTAAAAAAAAAAGTGCAATACTGTAACAACTGCCACAAAAAACAAAAACTTTTGTACTGTTTAGTTTGTACTGCTGCTCATTCCTGTGCAATATCCCATCTGCCCCCCCATTCCTATTTAAGATTTTCTTTAGTTAATCACTAGTGTGTACATATATTTATATATATATACACATATATATATATATTTAGTCAGTTAACTGAAACTCTCTTTTTCTTTTACTACATCTTATTAATATTTTGCTCTTTACTATTTTTCTATTTATTTTTTATTAATTTATTTTATTTTTTTCTACTGTACCATTCTACTGAGTGACTGTCTTCTGCTCGTCAAATACATTTCATTGCGATGTTGACCCTGTGCTAACTTGCATATGACAAATAAAACTGAAACTGAACTGAACTGAACTGAACAGTTAGCATGTCTGTTGACCAGAGCACTTTTAGGATGTGGTGGGATGGTAAAGTCACATCAAGGAGCTTACAAATCCGCACAAATATGCTATCATGTTCAACCAAAAGCCCATCATCCCTGTTGCCACGAAGAATTAGATTAGCTCTGAAACAAAAATTACCATCTAATCTGATACTAACAAGGTGTACCTAATAAAGTGGCCAGCTAATAGTGGTCAGTTAAGTTGTATATTCGCAATAAAACTGAGGTTTTCTAGATTTTCAAAATAATGTTAAACATTGTATATGTGTTTGAATGCAAGTGTGTGTGTGTACGTGCGTGCGTGCGTGCGTAACACTCTTCAACGTATGATTTCCATCTTTGTGGCCTTGCTGTGGAAAATGACACCTTATCGTGCACTCTGCTCTACTGCAGGTTTAAAGTGGTGAAAGAAAATGTTTTTAAAAACCTTATATGTTCAATGAAAATGGTGTTAGATAATGCGAAACCTAATAAATAACTGAACCCGTTTGAAAAGTCTAATCAGATCCCAAAATGACTCATTAATTAGGAAACTATGTGTTATGAGTAACAGCCTGCCTGACATACAAAAATGACTTTTGTCTATTCACCACACATGCAGAACAAGGGTCTAGCAGTACAGAAGGTGCTTCTCGTTTCCTTTATTTCTGCCCACACACAGGGTCTCACAAGCTTAACTGCAAAGAAAGAGTACAAACAGGAAATTCACACTTTTCAAAGGTGTTGGAGAAAAACACTATCAGTATATTTTAGTTATTATAGCCTCATCGTGAATCACAGGTATGCTAAATATAAACATGTCATTTTTCTTCTACTAGGTGTTGTAATCGATTCCAATTAATGTTCATTTTATCAATAGATCACAGTGTTTGTTATTATTCTCAGAAACAAGTCCACTACAGCATCAGGTACACTAAAGACAGAGGAAGTTCTTTAATCGTATTGTGTGGCTGCAGATCGAGCTCTAATCACCTTTCTCCTACCTCACAGGCAAAGCACAGAGTGCACCGTGTGCTTTCAATGAAAACAAATTCTGTTACTAAACTCGGAAAATGTGCATCAAAAACTTGTGCTGTACCTGTGAGGACATGGCACACAGCTAAGAATGAATTAAAGAGAATGTCTGATTGATCTGGATCAAACATGATTACAGACAGACAAAGTGAAGCTTCACTTCTACATGTGCTTTTCAAGGTGATGCCAAGAACAGGAAGTGGTTACTTGCAGGGGACAAAAAAGCAGTTCATTTAACGATGCATGAAGTTTAAGCACATGACAAATTAAATCATAATCAATATAATATTTAAACAATAATTCAATATAAACTAGTTATAAACAAAACATTATGTAATATATAACTATTACAAGAAGTGTTCCAGGAGCACAAACCTCCGCCAAGGGAGCAGTTTTTACATTTAAGGGGATAGTACTTTTATCAAAGTTGGACCCTATTTCACTCATATCCTTTATATGTTGTCAACACAACCAATGGTAGCAATAAACAAAGTTTTAAACAGCTCCGTATTACACTTGTAAGAATCATCATTAAGTTGACCTTGAAGGCCTCAGTGGACATAATCAAAATGTTAAAGGATCGTTAACATGACCCCACTCTGCAAGGTTTTATCAGAATTTCTTTCAAGTTATTTTGTTTACAGATGGAATAACACTCACACACACACACACACACACACACACACACACACACACACACACACACACACACACACACACACACTTATGCTAAAAAAATAAAATAATACACAATCACCCTGTAACAAGCTTATAATGAAGACCTAGATGGAAAAAACATTAACGAGCTTGAGCTGAAAATACATTATTGTCATAACGTGAAAACTTTAAGGAAAATTCTTGAACATTTAAGTTACACTTGGAGTCGACTTGTTCTGATTCACAGTTTCATGTCTTCCCTATTTATTTGGTAGACCTGCAGTTCATCCCGTCTCTGAAACAACATGTTTAGTTCCCTTCTCGTGTTCTTTAATACAAACCTTCTTCTAATTGGCTGCTTTGTGTAAGCAGAGGGATTTGTTCTATTGGCTATAGTAGCACCGTTGTCCTCCCTCTGATGGTGCCCCCTTAAAATCCCCTTCATTAAAACTTTTTGTGTGGATTGTTAATCTGCTTAGACATTATCATAGATTGTATTAACCCTCTCCATATATTGACGCCTCTGCTGCTTTTTATTTTTACAACAAACAGCGCCACCCTGTGGTTGAGGAAGAACTGCCTACAAAGACAAAAAGAGAAAAATAAAAATCAGTGCAGGTTCTAAGATAGAAAATAAAGGCAGAGACATGTGAGTGACCATCTTCTGACCTCTTCTCCTGACTGGGGAGGAAACTGATCCTGGACCGGATCCTGATTCAGTGTCTTCATCACAATTTGCACATCCTACTGTAAGAAACACAAAGCATGCAATAAACACAAAACATTTGCCAATGTGAGAAATTAAGTAATAATTTTTTAACATCATAAATCTGATAGATACTGTTCAATCACAACATTAAAACTATCTGCCCAGTATAGCTCACCCCTTGTACCACCAAAATGTCTATAAGCAGGACAAATGCGCGTGCTCCAGCACCTCTGTTATGACAACAGATTAATGTCTTTGTGTTCTCAAGATTTTCTTTAGCTGTGGCTCAGGTAGGTGCAGGTAGGTCTATTAATTTCCATGTTATTTGTTTAGTCCCGAGTTCCCTGAATGTCCTCATCAGGTCATCATGCACAAAATACCAAAAGCTAAACGGGTCTACAAGCCTCCCTTGGATGGAGTATATCAGATTTTTAAAAAGCATAAATGTGTCTGAATGCAGTTTGTTGTATGGAAATGCTTTTCTCAGTAAAACTGAAGTCACTGCCACCAAAGAATACTTGTGAGAACCCTGCAGAAACTTTAGGCTGCATGTTTTGTTCTGTTTTCTTGCATTATTTCTGTTCCTGTTTTATTTTGTACTCATCATTGTCTCTCATTTCTCATCTTTCACTTCCTGCATTCCCTTCCTTTCTGGTTTCCTCTCATAATGTGTTCTGTACCTGCCTCTGTCTCCTGTGGACTTATAAACTGTGAGTTCTCCTTGTCCTCGCTGATAATCCTTGCATGTATTCAGCATTCAACAGTGCAGTCTTTCCTGTTGCATGACTCATATTTTGTTGGACTAGTTACCAAACCTTTATTTACAACAATAGATATCAGATATTTGAATAATTTGAATATTTGATTCTGAACCTATGGATTCTGAACTCTTTCGGTCTCTGCTCCATAGAAAGATACATCATCAAAAGGCTCTGATGGCTGATTTAGTTAATGAACACCAAACTACACTCCAGTTCTGTCTTTTATCTAATACAGTGCAACCTTCAAAATTATTTCAAAAGCTGAACATATAACTGAGACTAAACGGTCTGGTCAACATAAAAAAATGATCATTTCTAATTTGGTGTAAAGTGGGGAAAAAAGACAAAATGTTACAAAGCGTGTGAGATTATTGATCGAATCAGTCTAACCAGTCTTAAGCAGTACTGATTATTCAGAACTATCCTCGATTACATTCATATATTCATTCTTACAATTAAGTAGTTAAAAGGTTTTACTCACCCACAGATAAAGACAGCTAGTGTGATGCCACATAGAATGATTCCAATTGCAGATGGGAGTATGTATAGAAAATACTTTGATGAAGCGGAATCTGTATAAAATCAGCAGTAAATTAATTTCAAGTGCTTGTTTGACCTTTACTAGAAGTGATTAGCTCTGTGTTTTGTTCTACCTACCTTTGGGGTGCTCAGACACAGTTAAACTCCATGTAATGCTGTATATGCCACTTCTGGCTGTTATGCTACATGTATAAAGTCCTTGATCTTTAGGCTGAGCACTAAAAATAATTAGCTTTGTAGGAAACTCACGATTTATTTTCAGTCTATGAAAAGAGAAATTTGAATGGGTGCAATTCAGCACATTGGAATATTAAAAAACACATCTGCTGTTGGTCCAGGAGACTAGGGTCACATTATTATGTCTTATATTGCAAGTCAGCGTCACGGAGTCTCCTCTGGACACCAGCAAAGCTCTGCGGTCGTCTTTAGTGATTCCTATAGTTTAAAGGAGTTAATCAATTAATATAGTCATCGGTAATGACAAATTTCGATAACAGGATGAACATAATTATGTCTGTACCTGCAAAGACATGCCACATCACTAATAGCGGAATGAGAAGTGCTGCTTGGTTCAGTCTAAACATCATGACCATCAGACTGAGAGAGAAAGAGAACTGAACTTCACGATCAGTTATATTTGTATCTGAGAAAGAGCAGCAGGGGAAAAGGAAGCGGTTAGTTATTGTATTGCTAAGAACTGCCTGCGTACTTTTTTCACACGAGACGAGGTACGAGGAGGAACCCAGGACCCCTGCACAAACGTCAGGTCTTACAGTGGGTCCAAGGATTTCATCCTTCATACGTAATGGCAGTCAGGGTGTCACTGTCTAGCCTGTATAGGTCTGTGCTTCCCATCCATGGCCATGCCTCCCTAGACCATCACTGACCCACCACCAAACTGGTGATGCTCCACAGCTTCTCCAGACCCTTTCATGTCTGTAACATATCCTTGGGATCATACTGCTCTAATCTGTGGAAAGCACAGGGCACCACTGGTGGATCTGCCAACTCTGGTCTTCTATGGCAAATGTCAGTCAGGCTCCACAATACCAGGCAGTGAGCACAAGGCCCGTTAGAGGATGCCAGCCCCTCAGGCCACACTCATGAAGCTTCTGATTGTTCAGCCAGAGACATTCACACCAATGGTCTGGAGGTCATTTTGTAGGGATCCTGCAGTGCTTGGTGCTCTTTATGTTTAGTTATATTATTTTATTTTTTTGAGGAGTCTATATAATGATTCCCTTCAGCAACAAATTGTAACAATTAAATTGAGTATAATTATAATTAAGTGTTCTCACTTAGTTTTCCCTTCACTAAATAAATGTATCTGTGTTGAAGATGCTCCAAATGTTATATTATATAAACCTATCAAGCTAATGGAAGTTTAAACTAAGTACAAGTTTAATATTGGTCTCGAGGTTCTAAACGCACCCATCATGTGTGGCATAATTCTGATGGAAGAAATTATGACAACCGTGTCAAGCATGTGTAATTTCCTTCTTTGCGGCTTTGATGTGTGAAATGAGATATTATAGTAAACTTCGCTCTACTGCAGACTGAAAGTAAGCAAGGGGAAGTTCAGGGCAATCGGGTTTAGATAGATCACATACTGATCCATTGATTAATGATTAATTTTGAGTACTTTTAACTTTTCCATTCCAGCAAATGCAATGTAGATAAAGAGTTTAGCATCACTACCCAAGAAGCTTTTCAATTCCTTTATGTCTGCTTGGTCTTACAACCTTAACTACAAAGAAAGCACATGAACAGGACACAGTGTGTGTGTGTGTGTGTGTGTGTGTGTGTGTGTGTGTGTGTGTGTGTGTGTGTGTGTGTGACATGACTGATGACATACTCATTGCTTGGTTGCACGCATGCCCTCCAGTTTGTGCTATACTGCGCATGCGCGTTCTTCCCGCATTACTTTATTTGTGTACTTGCGGGGCCTGTTTCTCCAAAATGCTGTGTTAATGATTGCAGCCTATGGTTAACAGCTGTCAACCAGAGCACCCAGTCATATGTGCCAAAGTGAGAGCAGGTTCAGCTTAAAAACAGGAAAATATATATATGCAAATGATTTATTGTCATCTAATTTTGTCTCATTAGGTTAAGCAAACCATCCCCAAACTATTCATCACTGAACCATGATTAGTCGTGATTACCTGTTTTGCATTGTTTATCCCTCCCCCCCCTTTCTCTCTCGTATTTGCAACTGTGAAAAAAGAACAATATTGTGCATACTTCAGTGAAACACAAGTCCTTAAGAACAATTATCCATTTCTGTAGACTCTAGCATGCAATCAATCAATCAATCAATCAAGGCTTTATTCGCCACGTGCAGGTTGCCCTGCAGTGAAATAGGACCCTCCCCCCCCCTGGACACATAGATATCTACTACAGGAAGCCTTTAACCCTTAACCACATACTAAAACACACATATAGACATGCACATGCACCAAACACCTTTCTATCACTTCAGAGGACTTCAAAGTGAGGTACATTTATTTTCCGGAGGCATATTTAAATTTTTGTTCCCCACATGTTTCACACACACCCCTGCAAACATAAGAGCTGCCTATAACTCACGCTTACATTTGACTTATACAGGCCTCAGAGAAAGATGTGATAGAAAAACTGTGATTAAACAAAACTCCAGGAGCAAAAAAAAAAAAAAAAAAAAAAAAAGGAAATAATTAAATGCGTGTATGTGTGTCTGCGAGTGTGTGATTCTCAATGACTGTGACTAGTTTCTGACCCTTTCAGGCATTGATGGATGTTCGTGAATATTCGAGATGCCTCTTGGAAAGCCCCTGGCAGAAAACGGGGAGACATCAGAAGAGAAAATACCTCAGTTCTCTGTTCTGAGCGCAGCTTGATCCTCTCACATGTACGTGCACAGTGAATGAATTTAAATCTTCTATGAAGAAGACAGTTTTTATAATAATAGCTTGGAAAGAAAGAGCTGTTGTTGTTGGTTAGCTTCTCTCAGTTGCTTGCAGAACATGCTGTAAAAGTCTTTTGTTTTTCCCACCACACGTATCTGTTTTGGTGTAAATATGTACGTTTGTGCGTGTGTGTAGTACAACTGATAACACCTGTATCAGCTTTTGCAGAATTTATCAATCAAACACTTCTGGGAAACTATATTTTTGCATTTTTTCTACCGATAGCTTTTTATGTTGCCGTTTTCACAGTGTTGCCTTCTAGAAAGAGATTGTGAACCTCCAATGCAGTTAGCGCTCAGGTAAATTATGGTTTCAGGTAAATAACTGTACAAACTGCTGTTGCTGTTCAATACCAGAAAGCCATCTTTTGCTTTGTGTAATAGGCTTTGATAGCCTCAACACAAAAGTGCAGTTTCGCATGAAAAAATGTTCCCAGTGAGTGATCTATCTAGCATTGCACTTTTAGAACCTCATTTTATTTATGATGCACAGTTCAGTAAGAGTTATGGGTTTTCTATTGTGCTTTGTTCTATTCTCTCAAACCCATGCATGCTCATGCACTAAAGTAACCACAATGCATGATGACTGATAGCACTGCTGTGGCCACATAACGTCAGAGATGGTGTTCTCATTCCTTACTAACCTCACACACAAAGATTTTTATCTTCACATTTTCAAACTTGCCTTCAGTCCCATCTAACACTGACTCAGCTGATCACCTGAGGCCCTTTTTGTTATGTTCCCTCTTGCTTTCAGTGCTGGACAGCAAATTCTCTCTTTCCCTCCCTCTATCTGATTTTCTTTCATGCTTTTCTGTTTTCTTCTAGCCAGTGTGCATTTTCTTGCAAGGGGATAAGTTCTGCCAGGATTGCCAGCTCTCTTAACGGGCATTCCCACTGGTTCTCCACCTGACATACCTGCTGTTGAGCATCTTGATCAACAGCAGGTGTTGATAATCTCCACTTACCTGAAATTTTTAAGGTCTGGTTTATTCACCCTCTGTTCACCAGATTGCTGCAGCAGTACATGCAGCATCACATTCAGGCACACACCTGTTTCTAGCTCTGTGTCTCCAACTCCAGGCCTCGAGTGCTGGTGTCCTGCAGGTTTTACATGTGTCCTTGGTCCAACACAGCTGATTCAAATGGCTAAATGACCTCCTCAACATGTCCTGAAGTTCTCCAGAGGCCTGGTAACGAACCAATCATGTAACTCAGAAACAAATGTATTGTTATTATGGCTGGTTCTTTCTCTTTGTGTGTCGGAGCTTCAGCATCTCACGAATAACATCTGACTTCTATATGGTAAAAATGTGTAATACCAAAGTACAAGCAAACAAACTGCTGTGACCCTGATTAAGGTGCCACTGCTTTAGTGGCTTTGTATTCACACTTAGATAGAAGTGTGATCTCTGAGCTTTGAGCTTGAGCTTGCACAGAGATTTGAGAGATTTGCAACTGGCAAAAACTGTCAGAGTTAAGAATGAGGACAAAGGGACAGGAAACATTCAACAAGTCATATAAAAAACAGCTTTATCAGTGAACTGTACTGAAATGAATGTTCATAGAGGTCTGCATGACAAAAACTAAATGACATTTTGCTGTTGAGGAATTCAAATTGCATTTTTTTCCAAATGCTATGTTGAAAACAAGGCTGTTAATTTTAATGGAGTTTTAATGTGACATTAAGTTGCACACTCACCAACCTCTTTATAAGCTACATTTTGCTAACACCAGGTTGGACTCCCTCCTGGCCACAGAGCTGCCTTAATGCTTCATGGCACATGAAGGCCTTATTAGCACCTTTAACAAAATGATGCAAACACCCCTCAGAGATTTTGGTCCATATTTACATGATAGCATCACACAGTTGCTGCAGATTTGTCAGCTGCACATCCATAATGCGATTCTCCTGTTATTTTACATCCCAAATGTGCTCTATTAGATTGAGATCTGGTGGCTGAGGAGGCCATTTGAGTACAGTGAACTCAATGTAATGTTCAAGAAACCTGTTTGAGATGATCTGAGCTTTTCAGCAACAATACAACGGTAGGCTTTGGCATTTAAATGATGCTCAGTTAGTCCCAAAGAGTGGCAAGAAAATATTCCCCACACCATGACACCACCACCACCAGCCTGAACTGTTACAAGGGAGGATGGATCCATGCTTCATGTTGTTTACAGCAAATTCTGACCCTAGTTACTGTTGCTGTCCTATTAGCTTGAAGCTATCCGTCCATTCTCCTCTAAACTTTGACCTCAATAAAGCATTTTGCCAAAAGAACTCACTGGATATTTTTCTCAGACCATTCTCTGTAAACCTTAGAAATGGCTATGTGGGGAAAATCCCAGTGACTCAGCAGTTTCTGAAATACTTAGCCCATCTGTCACCAACAGCCATGCCACAAGTTTCTTATCTTCTTGTTTTTAACATGTTTCCGTGACCAAATGCACTGTGCTTGTGTAGAACAGCTCTACCTAAAGAACAATCGCTGCATGTTATCCGGCTTGTGCTAAATGTTTTGACACAGTAAGCCTAATTACTCATCAAGTCTGTAATCACCCACACAATTTATTACTGCACATGATATGTGTATATGTTAAGTATATCAGTGTGTTGTTGGATGACAGAAAAACCTCTTCATGAGACAGTATGCGTGTGTCTTTTTGATCAACAAAGATTTTAGAACGAGGCAATTTTAACACGTACTTGAGACAAAACAGTTTTGCAAAACAGTGCGGTTTGCCTTTCTGCTTTGTGTTTAGCATTTTGACAAAATGAGTCACAACTGGGCCCCTTTTGTTGTTGTTGTTTTTTCTAAACTCAACAACACACCACTTCATGGAAAAAAAAAATGGGGCAGCGTTTCTTGTTTTGGAATCGAAACAACAAAAGTCTGCGATGATGGCTTAAAGCCATTTCCTGTTTCACTCACTGGTGTCTCAGCAAGACTGTTGAGCCTAATTTGAAAAGATGTAAGAGGAGATTGAAATCACAAGGGAATGTTTTATCAAAGGACATTCAAAATGAAGACTTTATAAACTATGGACTGCTTTAAAATTCTTAGCACCGCGGAACCCGAGCAACAATATTTAATTGTTTATAAGCCTCTTAAAGATTATTTCCTCTTCAGCTCTGCATGGTCCTTTGAAAGGGCGTGTGCAGCTCTCAGTGTGCATGCAGAACTCTGCATAATGCAGCCCATCTCCTCAGTCCTAATTCAATCTAACATGCTTTCAGGGTTCAAATGGACATTTCAATGTCATTATATCTTAAAAGCATATCCAGAAATATATTATGTGAATGCCCCTTTGTTAAAATGTCCCCTCTATTCTCTCCTTTTTCCATGCTTTCAAACATAGTTTAAACTTCAGGCAAGGACACTGCTGACTACTAGCATAGGCAGAGGAAATGACATCAGTCTGCCATGAGGAACTTCAGTTCCATCCATGTTAAATTTAAGTACAAATAGCTGCATTTTTCTGGAAAAGAAGAAAAAAAACCCATTGTGGGGCTTTTTTTTGTTTGTTTGTTTGTTTGTTTTTCTGTCGTTGTGTTTTGAGCCTACTGTGGGCAAAGATTCAGGAAATCGGTGTACACAACTGTGCTAAACTATATTGAGAATAAAATATTCTCTTAGTCTTTGATTCTCCTCTTTTAGCCTCTCACAGTTGGTAAAATCACCCACAGACACTGAGAGCTGCAGAGCTTTGAGGCAGAAAATGAAGAAAATCTTATCTGCAAAGGGAATGTTGCAAGCCGTGTGCACACATACAGCGGGTCCTTTAACATCAGCTATGCGAAATACTTCACAGCATGTTTTTAATTCACTTTTCTGCCCATGAAAAGGAGCTCGGTGCTCTGTATCTGCTCGGTGACACTTTAGCAGGTGAGTCTGGGGACTGAAACACCAAATCTGCATTTAGTGGACGCCCCATTCTCCCACTTAATCCATAGCAGCACTTTTTTATTTCCTGAAGTGTGTTTTGTTGTTTTATGTTATGTTTTATTGCACGTTGTGTTCTTTGGTTTTGTTGCTGTGGCTTTGGTTTCACATTGCACAACCCGTTCTCATTCCCACGTTTTGCATTGCAATATATTCAATGATGCGCTTTGCACTTCTCTCACTGAAAATGCCGTATTAAATTTGTCTGTGCTGCATTGTTGCTTTGTTTAACACATTAAGTTTAGTTAGGCAGCTCCCAATGGGAAGCATGAAGAGAAAAAGTCTTTTTCCTCTTCTCTCACAGCGTCCTGCATGGCAACAAAACAGGGAGACAAACAAAGATCAGTGTATAAGCGAGACAATATGGAAAAATACAGAATATCTCCCCACAGTGTTAGAAACAGGGTCAATTAGGGGCATGAAACTAACTTTGTAAACACAAGGAAAATATTTTTTCATGAATTTTAACACCAGTGCTAGCCCAAACACAAGGCCCAGTGCATGTGCACACTTTCACACACAGTAATACAAAACGCCTCGGGGTGTCAAATAAACACAGAATCTGTTTAAATAGGTAGACTCAAAGGAGATGAAGTTATATATAATTGATGGGTTGCAGTTGAAAAACATTCTTCATTCGCTTTTTTGTGTTCAAAATTCAGTGCGCCGCTGTGTTCAGAGCTCAGACTGTCCTTCTTAATCACTCTTTAATTACTCCTCAGTGGAGCGTGCACACCATTGATGGTTTGTAATCCTGAAATATTGAAATCCTGAAAGAAATAAGAACATTAATCTTTCAGTACGCGAGATACAACAAAGGTCTTTCTGCAGAGGACTTTTACTAACCTAAGCTCTGATCGAAGGACGCGATGCTTAATGATGTAAAAGCCTATTCAAAACTGAAAAAAAAATATATATATATATTTTTTTAATTAATACCACTAAAAGCACAAAGTCTGGTCTCCTTATGCACTTGTTTATACTATTAATATGTGCATAAATGAATGGGTTCTTATCAAATCAAATCTGAATTATTTTAAAAGAAGGCCATCCTCTCATTAAAAATGACTACACGTTTCATTGTGTCAGCGCCCTCCAGTGACCATTTGAATGCATGTGGAAAACTGAGACTATTCAATCACAAACAGTATAAGGAGCTTGGAAAGAAAAGCGTCTGGACTTCTTTAAGTTTCCTTGAAGACATTTCACCTCTCATCCGAGGAGCTTCTTCAGTTGGAGAAGTTCAGGTGGAGAGTCCCAGATTTTAAGCCCTATGGGAATGTCCCCATTGGGGACACAAACACTACTTAAGGAGGAGGCTGGAGGGGATGGATTGGGTGACAAAACATTGAACTTCAAAGCAGGAGACCTCAGTTGGCCCTATACTCATAACTGTAGAAACAAAGCACAGCTGCTTCTCTCATTTTTTTTCCCTCCTAAGATCTTGTGTCCTCATTTGGGAACATAACATCTGATACTTCATTCTGTTCATTAAGGACCTGTTGCATGCCTAAAAAGTGCTCAGTCTCAGCACATTAAAGTATTTTTAACATGTCAGAGTTTGAGGGTTTTTTTTTTTTTGGCTGTGCGCGTTGCTGATGTTACAAACCATCAAGTCAAGTCAAGTCAAGTCAACTTTATTTGTCAATTCTGCCACATGTACAGGACATATAGAGAATAGAAATTTCGTTACTCTCAAACCCTAGTGATTAAAAAAATGCAAATAAAATAATTAAAAAGTAAAAATTTAAATAAATACAATACAATTTTACGTATAACAAAAAAAAAAAAGCTATGCAATATACAATATACAATATTCAAGTAAGGAGGCATAGTAGTGCAAATAGGCAAATAGTGCAAATGGAGATTAGTAGTATGCGGTAAGAGATAGTGTAACAACAAAGTCTTATGAGGTAATGGCAGTCCAATGCTCCACAAAGTGACTGGTAACTGGTGCAGGCCAGTGAGTGAGTCAGAGAGTGTGTGTGTGTGTGACAGAGTTCAGTGAGACTGTGGAGGGGAGAGGGGGCAGAATCGGGAGGGAGTTAAGCTTCCTGACAGCCTGATGGATGAAGCTGTCCTTCAGTCTGCTGGTCCTGGCCTGGAGACTCCGCAGTCTCCTCCCTGACGGCAGCAGCTTGAAGAAGCTTTGCATTGGGTGCGTGGGATCAGCCGCTATGCAAAGGGCTTTTTTAGTGAGACGGGTGCTGTAAATGACCTGGAGGGAGGGGAGAGAGACACCAATGATCCTCTCTGCAGCCCTCACTATGCGTTGGAGGGTTCTATGACAGGACGCATTGCAGGCTCCAAACCACACAGTGATGCAGCTCGACAGGATGCTCTCGATGGTGCCTCTGTAGAAAGTGTACATGATGGGGGCTGGTGCTCCTGCTCTTCTTAGTTTGCGGAGAAAGAAGAGACGCTGCTGTGATTTCTTGGCCAGTGCTGTGGTGTTGTACGTCCAGGAGAGATCCTCTGTGATGTGCACACCCAAGAACTTGGTGCTGCTCACTCTCTCCACAGACGCTCCGTCAATGGTCAGAGGAGCATGTTGGGTGTGCACTCTCCTGAAGTCCACAACAATCTCCTTCGTCTTCTCCACATTCAGAGAGAGATTGTTGTCAGCACACCACGTGGCCAGGCGTCTCACCTCACTTCTGTAGTCGGTCTCATCCCTGTTGCTAATGAGACCCACCACCGTTGTGTCGTCCGCAAACTTGATGAAGAGGTTGGAGCTATATGATGGAGTGCAGTCATGGGTCAGCAGAGTGAAGAGGAGGGGGCTCAGCACACATCCCTGCGGGGCCCCCGTGTTTAAAATGATGGTGCTGGATGTATTACTGCCGACCCGTACTGCTTGAGGTCTTCCGGAAATAAATACAGAAGGTTCTGTTGAGTCACTTTTCTTTAATAAACATTATTTACATAGACTCTACAATATAATGTATATGCATACAAACTGAACGTGCAGATGTCCGCATATGCATTGTGCACCCATTCAGTGCAGTACACCTCCACATTTGATTGTCTTAGTCAGAAGAGAAACGAGGGAAGTAAATCATCAAAGTGAGACATCAAGAACCAGAAGCATCAAACAGATGGAGAGAGAGGTGAATAATCAAAATATAAGCTTAAAACGACACAAAGAAGCAGCTGAAAACAAAAACCGGTTAGAGTGAGTCATTTCATTTATTGTGATTTAAAATTGCCCTCTTTTGTGTGTTTAACTGCTATGGGGGACGGGGGGGGGTGCCTTCAGCTTTAACAACCTTTTTTTTTTTCACTGTTTTCTCAGGAAATCCAAATGATCCGATAGACAAACGCAGACTTGTCTGAGAATCTAGATGTACTGCGACTACTGCATTTGTCTCGTGAAAACTAACGAAAACTAACAACTAACGTTGTTTTATTCGTTTACAAGCTGTGGTCAACAGTGTGTTTAAGAGTTCTTCTGCCCCCTGGTGGCAGCAAAGAAAAGCAAGCGAAACCTTGTTAATAATACTGGATGAGTTTATGGCTGTTCTTTGAGAGTTTGACTAAAATGGACTGAAACGGCCAAGAGAAATGTTCCCATAAGATCAGTAGGATACAAAAGATTTTATACGAACCGGACACAGAATATGACTGAGCCCCAAACACAGCCATCCACCTTTCTTGAGAGAAAGGCTGCATTTACCGTTTAATTTACACACAATACATAGACTACACACTTTCCATCGTTCCTCCCCCGCCTCCTCTTCTCCTCTCCAGACGTTTTCATTGGCCAGGGTGAGACGAGAGGAGGAGGAGAGACTGACGGACTGGCAGGAATTCCTCAGCGCTCCTCAAATTTCTTGAAATCTCGGCAATTCTGCTCGACTGCGTCCCGACAGATATCCGGACCAGCACCCCTTTTCCGAGCAGATTTCCCAAGCCGAATATAAAATGGTAATGTAGAGGACTAAAATTTGGCTTTTCCACAAGTTTGTCTTGACAATATGAATGGTATGAAAACGGATGGACACTGTCGTTGGCTCATTCTTTTCCCATAAAACCATACTTTCTCTCTCTTTCCCCCTCCTTTTTTTTTGTCCAGATGTTCCGAAGTGTGGCTGTGCTCCTTCTGCTCTCCGTAGCTCTGTACAACGCGGAGGTAAGTTTGCTCTTTTATTTTTCTTTTCTTCAAACTGTTGTCTTTGCGAGGCTTCATATTGGAATCAGCCGTTTTACGCCTGTACTGAACACTTTATAACCGCTAAAAAAAACAAAAAAAACAAGGCAGCCAAACAACAGCTTTGTTGAGCTTGAACACATCTGGAAAAAGAGAAGAAGAAAAAAAGTATTTTATTGGTGAAAATGGGCCATTTATAGTTGGGTTTTCAAGGCTGTATTGTGTCTATGTGATGTAGGCTGGATTGTTTATCTTCCTAAGCGGAACCACACAATTACGGCAATCATGAGCGTCATTACAGACACATTCTGACTAGTTTGCTTTCTTCCACTTGGGGTATTGTTGTTAATAACGAGGTTGCACCCATGAGACACTGGAAAAGTGAGCGCACATATTTCTTAAACCTTCACATGTTCCATCTTGTTTGCTGACCGCACAAAGAGAAGTCCTTCACCTATTCTCTGTTTTTGTTTTGCTGAGTTGTGATTTTTGAAGGTAACATCGCAACAAAAGCTGACATGTGCCATGAGAGGACGAGAGGAGTGACAGACAGCTGTGAAGGAGAATGGGTGGGCTTGTGTTTAGCTTTCACAAATCTCTCTGGGGGAGATGACACTCTTCATCAATACTGGAGGGTGTTTTGGTGCCAGCTGGCAGCTGCTCTAATGGCATAATGTTTGTTTTGGTGTTTGGTCGGTGAGCATGTGTGTTTGTCTGCAGGGCGGTGAGTGCCTCAAGAGCTGTGAGAATGCTCACCTCATGGGTATCACACTGCAGTGCTAAGTAGTCTCCTCTCTAGGTAAACACCAGGATGTGCTGTTAGTAGGTGGCCCGATTGCACACAAGAATGATTAACTGAAACAGCGTGCAATTATTAAAGTTTAAGCATCTCACAGGGGTGACAGATGGGCTCGTATATGTCAGTGGGTTTGAAGAATGAGTGAAGCTTACTGTCTGGGGTGGATGCTCAGTAAGCCTAAATATGATTAAAAGTAAACCTAGCAGTCAGTTAGCTGAGCTGAGCATGAAGACTGGCAAGTTTCCTGTTCTGAGATGTCTGTTGTGATTGTGCAAGAATAACAAATTTATAGTTATGGAAACAGCTATCAAGATATCCAAGAGTAAAAAAAAAGAAAAAAGAAAGCAAACTACAAGAATGTCTTTGTGATCCAGCACATGGTCTCTTGTAAAAATGATTCTTTTTCCTTTGTTTCTAGCTTTTGTGGCAATCTATGCCAACCAGCTGCTCATTGTACCTCCCTAATTATTATGCAGACCTGAAAGCAGGATGGATGTTCTCATATAACTTGGCAAAAAGTCATTTGTTCCATGTCCCAAATTATTCCTCGAAGAACGAGCAAGCACACACATGCCAGGTGGCACTTGATGATGGCCTGGACCCTCAGTGGACGCAGCTGTTGAACACCTGGCTTTGTGCTGACTCCTCTGTTGACCGGCACAACAAAAACAGGAGGATGATATAAACACGGTAATAACTGTAGCCTAATTAGAGGGATTTTTCAGCAGGTTAGAGCAATGCCACATGTGAAAGATAAATCAATTATCTGTGGCCGAGCCTGTCTTTATGGCTTAATGCAGATGGCCATTAGTGTCGGAACTGCAACACTGCTCATAGACTGATGTGCCGGCTACCCCGGCTGACCTTCCCCTGCTCTTCCTATCTTTACCCGCTGGCTGTTAAATGTGGGATTGTGTGCCTCCTAATTGAATCTATGGCGGTGATCTGTGAGGTATGTCCTAGATGGGATAGAACAAACGGCAGTTGTTGTTGGGTGGACCCACAAAGTAATGGGCACCCATTAAAAAAAGAGGCATCTGTTCTCCAAAGGTAATTATCTTGATAATATATGGCCTGTTGACAGGCTGTGAGAAGGGCCTGAACTGGCATACCAGCGTGCTGTCTAAAGAAGGTCAACAAGTTGCAGCAAAGAGGTGAATCTGAGCCTATAGGGCATCTATTTAGCTTGTGTATCAACGATGGGATGCATGTTAAATTGACTGTATACACATCACTAAAAAAGCTGGAAAGATCACTGAAAACAGGATCAATTCGATTGTGTTTTTATTTGCTGGCACGAGTTTAGGCTATTAAAATGTGGAAACTAACTCCTGATTTATTAAGAAGTCGAATGCGTGTGTGCTTCTTGAGGTGAGAATTTGCTGCGTTTGAAGATAAGCTGCTCAGAAATGCAGTGTGACAGGGTGGCCGGGGTCGAGACTCAAAACTCTGTGTTTGTGTGTGTGCCCGCGGGCTGGAAAGCAGATATGCATCTTGGGAAAAAAAACCTTGATGTCTTACTCAAACACACCGGGAGCTTGATATGCAAACGAGGTCGGATGCAGGCATAGTGAAAGTCGTAAGACTTTGCGGCCTCGGGGGACATGTGTGCGCACATAAACAGAGGGAGGAGAGTGTTTATATTTCCGCTGTTATGGCATGCAGTGTTATTGTGTTATTGTGCATCATCCACGGTGAATGACACATTGGTTAATTTAGTTTATGGCGCTCTGGCATCAACAGGCAGCCAGACTAGTTCGCCAGGACAACATTTCACGTAACAAAGAAAACATGAAAAAATGAAGGAGCTGGATCCCTTTTTCTTTCTGGCCCTGGATTTGTTGCACCCTGATTGAGCTAAATGCTCTCGGGCAACCCGCCATGTTGCCATGTTGATGCTTGTTCTTTCCCATACAAGGTGGGCTAAAAATATCTGCCCAGGTGGAGAGAACATAAGCATGAGGGGACGCCGTGTCCTCTGTCCGTACGAGCCTGCTCTAATTACTGTAGCTCGACATTCAGTCATGGATCCCGTGCAGAGATTGTTCAGGGCGGTGAGATAGTGATGTAAAACAGGAAGGAGATGTCATGCAATTACAGCAGGCAGACTGGGAGTGAGGTAAGACTTGGCTGTGTGGTGTAGGGGTAGAGAAAGAAGAGGTGTATTACGTTTCACGTCCTTGCAGTGTGTTCTCCTCACTCTTGGCTTGGCTTGGCTTGAAAGGAGTCCTCATTTAGCTTAGCAGCTGTACTGGTGTCTTATCATTACCGGTACTCTGCACTCAAAGGCCTGACACACATAAATTAACACAGGCACCCACGCAAATCACAAAGACTGGCATCAAAGGGTTCTCTGAGCATTTTGTAAAGAATGAGGTAATGCATCATTTTCAATCATAAAAGTTAAAAAGCAAAAGTAGGTAATTTACTGATGACTGACTGTTTGCTGCTTTTCTGCCCACTTTAAGCTCTTGGAAAATGTAATGAACATCACTGTGAGCTTGACATCTTAAAAAACAAAACTTCTACAAATATTTACTTCCAGCAGAGATTATTCTGTGTCCAGTGACCCGTCAAAGAAAGATCACGCCCTGTATATGCAATGCAGTTTTTTTCTGTTGAACAGGCTTAACTGTAGGAGGAATGATCAACAGGCGAACACTGCTGTTTTCCAACACTGAGCAAAAAACATAGAGGCTAAAGTGGCTGTTTTGAGCTTTTGTAACTCTTCCATTTTCTTGTGATCTATGTGATAAGAGAGCACTCTATAATGTAGCATACCTCTCTTATCACATGCAGAAACCTTGCTCAAGGGCCTGCAAAGGGTGACTGTGTGCACAACCATGATTGATCCACATACAGCCTGTTTGCTACAGAAATCTGTCAATTTTCCTGTTATTCAGTATATTACACCCTAACATAAAAAAATGATGGTTAAAAATATATAGTTTTTTTTTTCCTTTGGGGCAAAACAACTTTGATGGAGCTTGTTTTTCTCTGGTGGTGGTATTGTACCACCACCGGTGCTGAATAAAAGCATTTCATTGATTTGAGTCACTGTACTATGAGTGTGTTGGTGCTGTTTGCTACACCAGGGTGTGTTGCATGCTTTAGGACAGCGGTCCCCGACCTTTTTTGGACCAGTTTATGTCTGACAATATACTGGCCTTTAAGGTGTCGCGGATAAATACAACAAAATAAAACCAGTACCGCTACCATAAAAAGATGTATTCATAACACATGTGGGAAAAGACCCAGGGAAATCAAGTTAACAATAAAAACGCTTAAAAAAATAACAAATTAAAAACCTGAAAACCATACATTTCATACCCGAGCCTCAACTCTCGGTACCAAACAACTCGGGGGTTGGGGACCACTGCTTTAGGACATAACATTTTTCCATTTACAACACACCCTACTTCTCTAAAGAGTCAGCTGAGAAAGTAATCTGCAGGATGAACAATTGTAATAAAATAATTAGTTTAAGCTGGATTTGATGTAGCTCAGCAGAGGTCAAAAACGTGTCAACCGCAGCTCTTCAAGCGATCAAAAATGTGGTTAATATGTGTGGAAGGAAGCCACTTCTTCATAAGAAAATCCCTTTAATTAGCACCCTTTCAGTCTTCTTCAAGGCATGAACAGGTAGCAAGTGAAAGCTGAAGTACAAAAGGTTAAAAGAACATCCCATGATTAGCCTCACTGCAGTATACTGTGAAGCTCGCTAATTAAAAAGATTTTTGAATAGATTGGAGTGCGCAGATGACTGTTTCATTCAGTTTGATCATTTATAGCTCAAATACCTCAGCCGTGACTGATACATAGTGAGAGGCTCTTTTCTCCGTCTATTTTAGTACGAATGAGACACGATACAAAGCAGGGGGGATGACTTTGATTGTCAAACCCAAAGGAAAAGAAAAAGTACTAAAAATCTGTAATTTAAAATGTCATGAGGAATTTCAAGAACCATGAAAAAGTGTGACTTGCAAGTTCTTAGATTACAACAATGCTAAATTTCATTACTGTTTAATCTGCCAATTAAGTTCTCTGAGCCCAGGTGATTGCTTGGTCTATATAGCACATGATCCAAAATACAACGATGGTCTGCAGAAAAAAGATCTTGTGACTGTGGAGGCCATTAGAGAACAGTGATCTCATTGTTAAGTTCAGGAGATGTGTTTGAGATGATCTGAGGTTTGTGACATAGTGTGTTACCCTGCTGGACATTGTCAGCACCAGTACTCAGGTAGGCCGAAGCCAAGAAATTTTCCCCTCAACACCAGTGCACCACCACCACTAGCCTGAACCAGTATCAAGACATTTTTACCAAGAGAACTGCTGCTCAGTGGAGATTTTCTGTTTTCAGACCATTCTCTATAAACCCTAGAGATGGTTGTGCTGGAAAATCCCAGAAGTTTGGCAGTTTTTGAAATCCCGAGACCAGTCTGGGTCACTTAAATCACCGTTCTCCTCCATTCTAATAATTAGTTGTAGCTTCCGCAGCTTGTCTTGACCACGTCTACCTGCCTAAATATGTCAGTTTGCTTCCATATCATTGGCTGAATGAATATCTGTGCTAACAAGGAACACGTGAACACTAGGGGTGCAACGATACACAAAATTCACGGTTCGGTTCGATACTTTGGTGTCACGGTTCGATATTTTTTCGATACAAAAAAATGTTCATGCTTTTTTAATTTGTCATTTATTAAAATTATAAATATATATTTTAACTCAAACGTACAGTTTTTAAATTTAATGTTGCTGAAACAACACGGGGATAAAATAATAATTCTATCTGATCGAGAAATCACTCATCTTTGGAAAAGAGAGTTTATTACAGAGAAATGTCTCTTTCCAAAATAAAAGCTATACTATACGCTTCTTCTGGGCTATATTCTCAGCAGCATATTAAACATATCAGGTCCCCATAAGGAGAATCCTGTGCTAATGGCTGTCTAAATGACTCGGGTAAAGTTTGTAGCATGTGTGCTTGTTGTTTTTGTCTGCCTCCACTTGTATTTGCACTAGGATGATGTCGGCGTAAATGTGCAGTCATATTCATTGTGTTCCCACTAGTGCTGTCAGTGTTAATCTGAAATGACGTTAACGCCACAACACGGCAAATCTCCGTTAACGAGCTACCGCGGATCACCCCGTGCGTGGGGCTGGACGACGTCAACACGTTAACGAGCTAACTGCGCTAACGCAGTAGTTCCCACCCACATATTTGAGCATTGCGTGGCACATCCGACATACTGTTTTACTTTTGTCCATGACACGCTTACCATCAGGTCATACTTCACATGAAGATCGAATTAGTTCCAAAGGCCACATCTGAATGAGGGTGGGGGAGGTTCAATTTGCCATGTTGCAAGGAGCTTAGCTTCTGTCTTGCTAGCTTGTGCTGCGCTCAGTGGATCTGCGCTCGACAGTGCAGCCTAGGCGGAGTAGTCGAACGCAGATCCACTGAGCTCTCAACACAGACAGCATCGTCAGAAGAAAAGTTGATAAAATAAATTAAAAATTTTGTATTGTTCGATACATATGCTACCGAACCGAAAGCACTGTATCGAACGGTTCAATATCGATACGAGTATCGTTGCACCCCTAGTGAACACATGCGCCTGATACAGTGGCCACAGTGCCTTAATGAAACAGTTGACTTACTTTCTGTGAATCAGATAACATTTTGATTGTTTCTTCTCTCGCTGTATCCTCACATACTTTGAAAGGTTTTGATTAAAAGGAAGGCAAAATACAGTTGTTTAAATATAATGAAGGTCTGATCTCACAACAGGTTTGAAATGTCTACACACACTAAATACATCTTGCAGTCTCTAATTGGACTTTCCCTTGTACAAAAGCGTTCGACATTAGCCCCTACACTGGCCTCAAAGAGGGAGCAGAGAGGAGGGCAGGGAGTCTCCCCATCCCCCTCACTTGCCCTTCCTCGTGGTGGAAAAATGCAGAGAACAGAGAGGGGGTGGGGGGTGGTTCAGAGGGGAAAGAAAGGTGACCAAGTGAGCAAAGAGAGAAAGTTTAAAAGGATAAGGGGAAATGAGCAAGATTATCTGTAAAGAGTCAAAGAAAGGGATTAAAAAATTAAAGGCAAAATAGATGAGAAATTATTGAAAATGATGATAAGAAAGAAAACTTGACTAGAGGTTAAGATAAAGCAGGTAGTGAGGACAGGGGACGTTTTTGTCCGAGCAGAGTGACAGCGGGGTGAACAGGGGAGGGCGGGCCTGGGGCGGTGCTGCGTTCACAGCATTTTGTGTTCTCTGGTGACGTTTTAACTGCTAGCAGATGTTGCTCTGCCCAGACGGTGACTTATTTCCTGCTTTTCTTTAGTCTTGTACTTCTTGCTTTCTCCATTTTCTCACCCTCTCTGTTTCTCTGCTTTACTTATCTTACCGTGTATTTCTGTTATCTCCCTTTTCTATTTCTTCTTTTTTCCCCCATGTCTCTTTTCAGTTTAGTTGCTGCATTTCAGCTTTTGAACAATGAGGCTGCTGAGTGTAAAATAACAGGCTGCAGACTAGGGTGACATCATCCCGTCCATTGGTGCATTCCTTTTACACTGAATAAGAAACAGGGACGAGAATAACAGGCAGAACTCTGTAAACTGGTCGTTACCCTGAGCCCTTTTGTTTCTGAAGATTTAATCTCGGACCTGGTCCCTCAGAGAACATTTGAGACCACCCCTAGTGCTCTTATAAACGCTCAAATTAGTTCTTCTTTGGCCTCATTATTTCAAGGACACATACTGCTCTCAACTGCTGGCGATCACTTGTCATGTAATCCATGAAATACTAAGCAGATATTTGAGCCAAAAGGAAGCATGGCAGTCGATCGTGTCTTTTTGATAGGCTGACTGCCTGTTTCTGAGTGGAGGCTTTACTGTACATCTGATCTCACGAGGCTGTCAAGTACAGAAGAAATGAGACTGAAACTGATTTGATATAAATGAAGACACAGATTCACAGAGGGGGGGAAAGGCAACAGAGTCTGAGAATGGAGCAATGTGAATTATTGAAGGCAAAAGAGACAGCTTTCTGTAATGACTCAAAACCAAAATAAAATAATATTTTTTCCCATCATCTCGTTAAAATTCCTTAAGGGAGCAAACTGGATCGCAGTTAGCTTGCAGTGTATCGGGTAAGTGGTTTTCTTCTTTGGCTGCGCTCCACTTCTCTTCTGATTAGAAGTTAAGGGGAAACAAGTTGCTCAATTTTGAGCCCTCCCTGTTCTGTCTGCTCCTGGCATGGACTCATGTCTGATGGAGCTGAAGAGTGTTAGACAATCTAGAGCTGGAGGGACACCATGGGGAAAACGCTGGAGAGGGGAAGAGCAGGGCCACCTTTCTGACCCAAATACTGAGGAGATTTTGGCTCAAGGCAAACTGGGTCGGGTTCCAGCTGAGGCACTAGATGGCTCGGGAATGAACCCCTCTTACCTTCTCATTCTCCTGATTATGTCTCTTGTCTACATTTCCTGCCTTTCAGTCTTGTGTTTCTTTCATTTTTCACCTCATTGTTACATAGAATCTCTTGTAAAACACTCGGTTGCATTTAGAGGTAATGGGGGGGCGTCCATGCATTTGCCTGTCCATCTGTCATGCTGACTGTCTCTATCTGTCACTGTTATTGCCTCGCTCGAAGTAAAATCACGTTTTAGTGCACATCTCCTCCACGTCAGCATTTGTTTAAATAGACTTATGCACCTCCTTGGAGGGAGGTATATGAAAGGAGAAACCACTGTCTCTGAAGCACTTCTGAAGCTGCAGTCAACAGCCTAGCTTTTTGTAGCTTAGGCCTCAGACTCTGACCCCCAGCAATCTCCAGTCACTAGGCAAGAATGTGCATTCCTGACTGTCGCTGGGTGAAATAGGTCACAAAGACGGTGGTGCACTAAAAAGATCCCTGTGATTGCTTTGGTCACTAGCAGATTACTTTGAAGGAAAGACAGCTGGAAACGGAGAATGTTCACCTTCAACATTCGCACTGCAGCCAACACATTTCGAACAGCACAATTTTAACTTTGTGTACATTTTGGATTACACTTGTCATATTTTCACTCCTGCTCGGCAAGCAGTTGGTGAGTGCTGGCAGACAAGTGAGTGTATTCCATGTAGACTAAGGGCGATTGCAATGTTTTGACTGCCAGAAACCTCCAGTTGGTCTGGGAATAGATATTATTATCTAGTGACCAGAGGACGCTAATTGTTCTGTAGGCCTGTGTGACTGGTACTAGCCTCGCTCTTCTCAGTTTCTCAAAGAAAAAATCTACCTTTTCCTCTAAAGTGTAGAACTTTTCCTTCACTCCTATATTCAAATGTAAGACTTTTTATATAACCTTTCTCAACCAACTCTGTGCAAGGATGTGACATGTTTTTGAAAAAGCTAGTTTTTTTAATCAAATGAAAATAATTTACTTGTTATTTTTCTCATTTCAGTAGTCTTTCTTGTTTTTTTGCTTGTGATAGTTTTCATTTTTCTTCAGATTTGCCAGTTTGTTATGTAAATACGGGGAAATAGATGCTTTTTATAAGCAGTAAATTGAACAGACAACTGTGTGCATACTTAGATTAGATTTCAATATCACTGTAAATATTTCCTCTGCTTCCTCACAAACCGAAGCCTTATCGGTGTCTCAGCACGACAGCAGCATGTGTAACAGTGTGCTGTAGTTCCTTCATTGTTATTCAGCATTTCAGTATTTCAAGTGGCCCAGCCTGCATCATTTACAGTGAGGTGTCTCTTACAACCGTGCATTAAATCCAAACTTCTTGAAAAGCCTTTTCGAGCCTTTCACATTCAGATATCGATGAAACTCTATGTGTCATACAGATGTTGAAGCAGCTCAAGCTGATCTACCCTGTACCTTTTTATAATGCAGTACGAATGAACAGCACCAGAAAGTACAGCCTGCACAGTGAAAGTAGCGCTGAATCAACACCTCTCGAACACAGCAGACAGGCAAAAGAAGCTCTATGTGAAAACAGTCGAACTGCAGGCTCGTTGTATTGGATTCTATTGAATTAGATTTATTGTGTCCAAAACTAATCCAATCAAACAGATGAAACTAATCTTTTAGTATTATTAGAAATGCCACACTCTGTATTTATTGCACTTACTGCTTTTTTGCAGTTGCTTCCATTATTCTCTTCACGGTTGTAGGCATATCTACGGCAGGGACTTCAGTGCAATCTCTAGGTTAATGTTTTCTATGCTAATAAGGGGCAGGGTGCAATATGGGAAGTGCTCACGGTGGCTGTAAATGACATCAACAGTAGAGAGGCATTGATCGGCTTGTTCGATTAGTGGAACATCTCCAAGATATTTGAAGGTACACACACTAAGCATGCAAATACAGACAAATATGCTGCTGCTTGTACTGTTTTGAGTCTTTGAGGACACAGAGATAAGAAAGGCGTGCAAAGGCAGAGCAGATGTTCTACTGCTTTTTATGTGTTGTGCAAGGTGCCTTTAGGTGCCTTTAGTTAGTGTGCCTTTTCACTGTTGTCTTCATTGGATAAAAGATAAAAGGGCATTTTGTTCTCTAAAGCAAGGATGTGTTCCACTTTAACTCAAGTCCGCCTCATCAACGAGCCATATAACATGCTCGTATGCCCCCCTCCTCTTCTTCACTACCCACCTCTTTCTTAATATTCAGACTGTCCTCACAACTTTCTCCTTTTATTCAGCCTCTTACTATTCTCTTATTTTCCTCCTCTGATTTCCATCTAGCTCTTCAAGGCTGGCCTTCGTTCACAGACACGTGTCTTGCATCTGTAAAAGGGCATGGTGCTAGAGATGAGATGACAAGAGAAAGAACTAAAGAATAGCAGAAATGAAAGCAAGACTTGAAATGAGAGTTGCCACGCTGATATAAAAAGATGGAAATGATGCAAAGAGTTTTTGGAGAAAAAAAAAAGTCTTTTAGAAACCTTTAAGTCGTTTCAGCCTCGTGACTAAAACACTGAAATAGAAAACATGTGAAACGCGGGGCAAGAGATTAGTGTCGTGAGCTGTGAAATGTGTCCGTATTGACTGTAATGAGCTTAGGGAAGCTCTTTGTATGAAGGACTCTGGTATGATTCACCAGTCTCTTATGAGAACACTGATTGGTTTTAAATGGGAAAGAAGGCAGTTGTTGTCAGTAAATTAAAAATAATAATTTATCTGGGACATGCATACTGGGTGTGTTTTTGTTTGTGCTGACTTTGTGTCATGTCTTATTTTATGTCTGCTCTGCTGGTGACTGTGTTAATGAGTGCCTTTTAGTTATGGTGAGGTTGATGGCAAGTCCCTACAATGTGTAAACAGAAAGTGATACCCACTTGAATAAAAACATTGATATCAATCTCAGCATATGAACTTGGGACTACATAAAGATTCAAAGAGGGGAAACATGGGAAGCTCTTTACCAAATAAAGTAAAATAGTGATAACAACAATGATTAAAAAAAACTTCTCATATTTTCAGGCTACTAACACTCAAGTAAATAAATTAAGCTTTTATGTTGTAACAGCCAGAGATGGGCAGTAACGCATTACTTGTAACGCGTTACTGTAATCCGATTACTTTTTTCAAGTAACGAGTAAAGTAAGGGATTACTATTGCAAAAACGGTAATTAGATTACCGTTACTTTCCCGTAGGAACGCTGCGTTACTGCGTTACTAAAACCGTGATTTTTTTGCGAGAATGTCTCATGACAGTGACGTAAGCAAGTGCGACGTTCGTGACAACAGCTGTGTGCAGATCAACAATGGATCGACTGCGGGAGAGAGTATGAGCGTGCAGCGTTTAAAGCGTGGAAGTACTGACCTTATTTTAAGTTGGATTCCATAAAAAGTGACAAAAACATTAGTGTCCGTTGTGCGTGGGAAGAAAACTTCTTTTTACAGCGAAAAAAACCCCTAAACTTCCAAGCAAGCACCGAGTGCGCTACGACGTAATGGGAAACTCACAGAGAAACTCGCGGATTCTTCCACTGACCGCGGCACACCTGCACCAGGGTAAACCTCCGCCTGCCCCACTCCTGCTTTACAGGTGAAAATAGAGCAACAGGACCGCTAGTCTTTGACTTTATTTATTTTCTGCTGTGTTTTACTTGCATCTATTTGAAAGAGTGAGTGTAAACACAAAAAAATATTTTATTTTATATGCTGGAATGTGCAGAAAATAGGTTTAAATAGGTTTAAAACAAATTTCTTCCAGTCAGAGAATGTTGCATATAATTAAATTTTTGCTTGATGCATAAAGTTAAAAGATTAAAACTAATAAAACAAGTTTTAAAAAGAGACTTTTCCATTTGATTACATTTTGTATGATGGATTATGCAGAAAAAGTAGAATTGGACTGAAAGATCTATCGCTTTATCACCTACTCAGGTTGTAAATCGTGTTTTTAAAAAGTAACTAAGTAATTAATTACTTTTGAAAATAAGTAATCAGTAAAGTAACGGGATTACTTTTTTGGGGAAGTAATCAGTAATTAGTTACTGATTACTTTTTTCAAGTAACTTGACCAACACTGGTAACAGCATATAGAATAGCATGCAGAAATAATACTCCAAATAACTCCCTGTAGGAGTAAAGCTGACACCAATATTTGGGGATTTAAAAGTCTACTAATTTTTCTCCTTCTAGACGCATGAAATGTGACCATATGTCTCTGACATTTGCTATGTGTAGTTTTTATTTATCCCTCTGCATTGTCCATGTATGTTTTATGCACTGCGTTTGTGGCATCCCAAGAACACACGAAGAGACTATTTCGTCTGTTATTTTCTGCAGTCTTGTTTTATACAGTGCTGTATTTGCCCTGTTCATGATTTCTTATTTTATCGCATATTTGGCATACTTAAATGTTTCAGATAATCAAAGAGATTTTAATATTTGACAAAGATAACCTAAGAAGATACAAGATACCATTTTTAAATGATGATTTACTTTATTAAGGGGAGAAAAAAGGTTATCTGGCCCTGTGTGAAAGAAATGTAAATGCTCCATAAACCTAATAACTGGTTGTGCCACCGCTGGCAGCAAAAACTCAAAAAAATGTTTTGTAGTGGCCTAGTCAGCGTTGGGACTGGAATTAGACTTGAATCAGTTTTCGAGCATGAATTATCTGTTTAAAACAGATCTGCAAAGAAGAGTGGACCAAAGTTTTCCACAGTGATGTGAAAGACTCATTGCCAGTTATCACAAACACTTGATTGCAGTTTTTGCTGTGAAGGGTGGCACAACCTGTTATTAGGTTTAAGAGACTATTACTTTTTCACATAGGGTCAGGTAGGTTTGGTTTCCCTTCATAAATGAAATCATCATTTCAAAAACTGCACTTTGTACTGTATATTTGTACTTTGGTTATCTTTGTCTAATGAAAAAAATGGTGTGATGATCTGCAACATGTAAGAGTGACAAACATGAAAAAAGAACTAAGGAAGGGAGAAATACTTATTTCACAGCACTGTATGTCCAAAGAGCCCTGCTGAGATCTCATTTTGAGGCTTTCTTCCATCTGGCTTACTTGACTGACACTTCTGTAATCAAAAGAAGCCAGTATATGTTCTCACTATGGCAACAAAGCACATGAATCAGCTGCAAAAAAAGGGACCTTCTACCTCTGTATTCATTAGCTAAATGTCAGATATTCTCAGCTGGTTCTGCTAGGAGGGAGATGGACAGACAGAGCTCCGTGTTTGTACCAGATTCATCTTAAGGAGCCCATCTATTATTCATGTTCTCAGAGGAGGTTTCTGCAGGTTTCAACAGGCCTCTTGCCCATCTGTGTCTGAGAAACTGAATTGTCCAACATGTTCAAGGCCGGGGGGGTTGCTTTGAAGATTTTTCCATGACCTCATCTTAGGATAGGAAGTGTGTGTATGTATATGTTTCTGAAGCATGCATAGAACCGAATTCCTCTCACCAGTTTTGAGTCAAAATTGCTACACTGTGATGATTGCATGTGACTGCTCCCCCACTGTCATCCCTTTAGCTCTGAGATCCATCCTGTTACATTTTATCATGAGAGCTCAAGAAGGTTCAGTAACAACATCCCACCTTCATTTTGACCTACATACCAGACCTTGCAGTCAGACACAGAGAGACAAAGTTGGAAGCCAGCTCACGTGCAGGCACACAAAGAAGGCCAACTTCTGTCTCGCTGTTACAGGAAACAGCAGCTTAGGGAGCAGGAGTAGAGTCGGGGTGGGGGGGTAGGAGAAAAGATTTTGCACTGCATGGGAATGGGCCTAAAGGAAAACACAGCTCAGACTCCAGATGTGGAAACACCCTGTACACACACAAGTACGCACACAAACAAATGCAAGCACACACAATGGCACACATACACAAAAACAAACAGATGGGGAAAGGAGGCGGTAATGAGGGTCATAAACCAGCTCTTGGAGCTCCACTTGGCGTCTTCTGATTGGTTGCTAGAGCTCATTTCTTGAGTCTGCTGGCAGTCCCTAAAATGAGCAAACACAAGATGTCAAGACGAGCAAATGAGACGGTGTGTGTGTCCATGAGTGTCAACGAGAGCGAATGAGACACGCTAAATGTGAGAGAAAAGGCTGTTTAACTGAAACAGATTTGCTGGAGACATTTGGATGAAAGAAAAAGAGTATTTTCGACGAGGAGGCAGCATGGTCCAGCAGGAACTCATCCCACTTACATGTTTTCTGTATTCTGCCTTATTTCTTGCCAACTTCTGGATCCAAGTCTAACTGTCACTGACAGGGCAACAATTCAGACAGCTCTGGAGACCTCATTAAAAGTGCAGATACTAACACACACATAAAAAAACAACAAAGATAAGCAATAAACCAGGACACATTTGTTTGAGCACGTAAATATTGCTTTTTTTGCTTATCATGTTGATGAGAAAGGAACAAATAAAATTGAAATGCAGTCAGTTGTTTGAGGATTCCTCAGAGTCTCCAATGAAACATTATGAACCACTACGTGCACAAAGCAACTGAGCTTATTTACCAAAATGATTTAAGTAATTCTTGGTATCTTGCTAAAAAAGATAGGAAACAGATACAAAAATCATCACCTCCTAGACTGAGTGCAGTGCAAGATCGGTGAGCTTTCATCTCGGATGCCATCAGGGGACAGACTCTTGTCAGTTAATTGGGCGAAACGATCTCTTTATCTGTGACATGAGTTTGGTTCCACATGGCTTATTGTGAAAGTTAAATATTTGTGTTTTGGATCCCGTTTGCAGATTCCTGTTTGACTTGATTGGCTATTCTGTTTGAAAAGCACAACAGCGCCACCCTGTGTTCAACCATCACAAACTTATTTTGCCTTACAGGAGGTGCAGACCAAGAGCAAAGTGTGTGCTAATGTGTTCTGCGGGGCCGGCAGGGAGTGCGCTGTCAATGAGAAGGGGGAGCCCAGCTGTCTGTGCATAGAGGTGAGTGTCGGGTCATTGCTTTTACGCAAGGAAGCAATATATGTCCAAATAATAGATTTGGACTACAAACTCCCTTTGGTTTCACTTCACATTCATTCCCTTTGCACTTTGTTTTTTTGCAGAGCTGTAAGCCCCACAAGAGGTCAGTATGTGGCAGCAATGGTAAGACCTACAGGAATCACTGTGAGCTCCACAGAGATGCTTGTCTGACTGGCCTGAAGATCCAAGTGGCACACGACGGACACTGCAAGGGTACGGATAACAAATGTTGATAAAACAGTTCAAACCGGCATAATTATCACACAATCGTCCTTGGAAATGGAAATGGAAGTTGCATAATTTTCATGTTAGACATTGAAAATGTATTTTTCAAAAATTGTTAAATGATTTTTTGCTAAAAAATGTTTTTTTTAACATCATCATCTTTCTTGCCTTGAACGGTTTTCAGGGTTTTTTCTTTCTTTTTTTAATTTTTACAATTTAAAAAATGTACACACAGAAACAACATTTTGATAGGATAGGACATAGCAAATCAGGTTTCTCATTCAGCTGACCTATTAAGCACTGATTTAAGCACTGATTGGTCCATCCATTGATTTTCTTGCACATATCGAATTCAGGGATGCTGGAGCATATCCCCACTGTAATATGGTGAAAGGTGGGGTACATCATGGACAGGCTGGCAGTCTATTGCAGCTAATTGATACTATTCAGCTCTGTTTTGTTCCAAAAACGAAATACTTGACTGTTTAGAGTGCAGTGGAAGCCAAGATAACACGAGAATGCTATAGAGATGAAAAGATGAAAACACAGTTTGGAACCTGTCATGACTGAATTACTAGAGAGGAATTTAACAACACTGACTAAAAATCTTGTGTTCATAACACCGAATGTCAGAGTCATAGGTTACTGTCAGGTTCTTCCTTCTTGTCCTTTAGCGGGCGACCAGCGGCGGTGGTCGGCTGCGCAACCAGTACGCTGCTGTAGGTGCCGCAGGTTCTCTTGCTTGACCAACGATTATCTTCCACACTTTTCAATCTAAGGCGATGGTTCTTGCCTGCTCGAGGTCAAGTCAAAGGGCCTTCAAATCATCCTGGATTTGTTTCATCCATGTCTTTTTTGGTGCATTTCAATGCACCCTCCAATCGGTGGGGCGGGTCAACCAGAGTAGGCCATGGGGGTAGCGGCTCTGGTCCATTCGACAAATGTGGCCAAACCAACGGAGTCGGCGGCGCTGGATTAGGTCGCCGATCGTCGGTTGGCTGCCGCAGCTGGTGAGGATGGTGTCATTCGAATGAGGGTCGCGAAGGGAAACGCCGAGAATGCATCTAAGGCAACGCATTTGGAAAACTTTGAGCTTGCTCAGGTCGTGTTTGAGCATTGTCCACGTCTCCACGCCGTAAAGTAGAATGGGCAGGATCAGGGTTCGGTAAAGGCGGATCTTTGTCAATGAGATGTTCTTCTTCTTCCAAACGCACCAGCGCAGGGAAGCGAACGCTGCCGCCTGCCCAATTCTGGAGCGTATCTCCAATGATGTTGCCACTTTCTTCTCCTCGACGAGGGACCCCAGATATTTAAATTGTTGGACTTGTTTGATCTGCACACTGTCGAGGTGGACGATCGCTGGTCAGCCGTCGGTGGTCAGGACTTTGGTCTTCTCGGCATTAATCTTGAGGCCATACGGTTTGGAGTAGAGGATGTGAGTCGCCTCGGTGTCGTCTTCGGCAAAAATGGCGCTATCGTCAGCGAACATTAGATCGGTGATAAATTGATCGGTCGAGGCTTGGACTCCGCGGCGGCCCTTGAATGTTTTGCGCATTATCGCATCGATGACGATGTTGAACAACAGCGGTGACACCACATCGCTCTGCCGGACTGTCAGGTACAGAGTAGAAGCTTAAGTATAAGTGAATCCCTGAGATCTAGTAGATGTGACAATGGGAGGCCTAAAAAGGCCAATTTGGCCCCTTTTCAGTAATGTCATTTAGCTCACTCGACTAATTGTGAAAGCGCTGATAGTAAGCAATTAAACTGATTAGTATGTGATCTCTGAACTAGCATACATTCACTGAACTGATAATGTGAGGTGACTGGGTTGACAGTCATACAATGTCCCCTTCCATGACACTGCACTATCATTTTTATCACACCTCTGCCCTGTACCCACCTCTTCATATATCTAGTATTAGTATCTTATCTGATGTCGAGTGAACTTTCACTTCCCTGCTGGTCCCTGCTGACATGAAGTTGTTTAGTTAACTGGACCTTAATCTGTGATATATAATCTAAAATGCTTTGGTCAAATTGGTCAACATAAGTAATACGAATAATACATATAAATAAATAAATAAATAAATAAGCAAAACTAATTCTGAAACTAATTTCAGCTGAGGTTCAGTTCAGTTGAGGTTTATTTATATAGCCCCAAATCACAAAAACAGCTTCCCCAAGGCACTTCATACTGCAAAGTAAAGAACCTACAATATTCTGGTGAGAGCCCAACAATAAGGAGATCCCTGAGGAAAAACTCCCTTTTAACAGGAAGAAACCGCCGCCAGAACCGAACTCAGAGAGGGGCAGCCATCTGCTGCAACCAGCTGGGGGATGAGGAGAAAGACAAAGACAAGAAAAGAAAAAGACAGCATAGGGAGGCAGAACAAAAACACAGATTAAAGCAGAGAGAAGACAAAAATTTAGTGGCATACTGCAGTGGTGTATAAACACGTGAGGAGAGAAAAGAAGTACGGGGAGAAGAAGTGCTCAGTGTGTGTCATGAAGTCCAGCAGCAGTCTGAAAAGAAAAGAAATTACATTGATTTTCAGAAAGAAAATCAAACATAAAAATGAAATCACAAAGGAATAACAAAAATGAGGAACTAGAAAGAAAGATACAAAGAAAGAAAACAAAATGCAGAACTTGAAGAAGGCTAGCCTGGACATTGATCGGTGACAGAAAGGTCAGCGAGGGAAAATCATTATGTCACAGCATGCTCTTTGCAGACCTTTGGCCAATTGTTCAGTGACAGACATGTTTATCTCCAATAATGTTCTCCAGGTTTTGTATCAAATGTTGTTTCTTTCTCTCTTTTTTTTCAAATCGTCTTTAGAAAAGAAAACAGAACAGGCCGCTGCCAGTCCAGGTAAGCTTATGTGTATGTGCGTGCATGCTCTTTTTGCTTATATAAACATCCATTCACCCATCCTTTTTCTTCCGCTTATCCTTATCAAGTTTGCGAGTTATATAAACATATAAATTAATTTACAACTGAATGTATTTGTAATTTTTTCACTGGATTGTACTGGCATATTAAGGTCTAGTCCATGGTTACATGGATGGGTTACAGTTTACTAACACACGTGCTGTACAGTAGCAGACATTTATGGTCTAACTGAAAGAACATATTGAGCCTGAATACACTGATGCACAGTATACCAGGTGTACTGGGTTATTTATTCATGCTGCTGACTTCTGGAAATATCCCCTCTCCTGCAGTGGTTTGCTATGCTGCTGACCGCAACGAGTTAAGATCTCGTGTGATCCAGTGGCTGCAAACTGAGATTATCCCAGATGGCTGGTTTGTCAAGGGTTCCAACTTCTCTGACATCCTGCTCAAATACTTCAAGGTAGGCAGAATTAACCCTTTTCTGTTTTTATGCTCACCACTGCTCCAAAACCGGTGTTTTCACAGAATACCCCAGTTTATTTGTCCACGCGGGCCTCTTTCAGTCCGCCTGCTTTTTAAAGCTGCCTGGGACTGTGTCTAATTATTCATGTGACAGACCTTTCAAGCGAGTCAGCTGGTGGTGATAATTCAGTTTAATGAGGAACTTTGTTCTGCAGAGGAGGGCCCCTTCCTCTCCATGGTTTGACATGAATGCCATTATAGCAAAAGATGGGGGGTTTTGTGTTGGACGATTTAAAACTTTACTTATGCCCAAGATTTTCTTATTTCATCATCATATATGAACCCCATGTACAGTAGTCAAACAGTAGTCAGCTTGGATGCTAAATCCGTTTGAACAACAACTAGTCATTTAAAAAAAATGAATAAATGAATAAAAATGTTAATGTAGCGCTACAGCCTAGCCAGCCTGTGGATCAGAACCCCAAATGACTTCTTTGTGTTCAATCCTCATGCACATGAGTCTGTGTGTTTGCAGTCATATGACAGTGGTGATTCTCAGCTGGACTCCTCAGAGCTGCTCAAATTCATCCAGCACAACGAGTCAGTTGTGGAGTTGCAGTCCTATGCAGACCAGGAGAGCAACAACCTGCTCCGGTTAGTGTGTCTGCAAGTTTGCATGCTTACGAAAAAGTGTGGAAGTGGAAGAGGTGAGAGAGCCTTCAAATATTTATTTTTCCAATGGTACTGCTTGTGCGTAGAAAATCTTATCTTTGTGCTGCAGCACTATTTTAAGACAAGTCATTGAACCTGATCTTGGCCAGAGCAAACATTATTGCAGGCCTCTTGTGGGAAACCATATTGGCAAAAACACCTGCACTCTGTGGAGAAAAAAAGAAAAGCAGCTATCAAAATGATTTTTACAGCATTTGCATTGTTTCTGTAATGGTCCACTGTTACTGTATGTAACAGCTAATATTTATTCTGTGTTTGTGTGCTTCTCGTTCCCCAGGAGCCTGTGTGTTGATGCCCTCATTGAGCTCTCCGATGAGAATGCCGACTGGAAGCTGAGCTTTGATGAGTTTCTTAACTGCCTGAAGCCTGGCTTCAATCCACCAGAGAAGAGTGAGCTTGGAGTGATACTTTGACATAATGTAGCACGCCATTAGATCTACTATATAAATTGACCGAAGCACAGAAAGCTCAGTAGTGCAGCTGCTGTTTTCTTAGGATTTTGAGACTCAGCCCTTCAATCTGTTCAGTTGACTGGTGCTGATATATCTGGGATAAAGTTCACAGGAAGAGGGGGCATTTCTCCAGCAGCCAGTCGCTGCGGTTGACTTAACTCTGGAGCTACACCAGATTCAAGGACGCACACGTTTATTTGGTGAACTAACTGTTAGCTGTGTAAACTCTGGGTTTAGTCCACATGCAAAATTTCAAATGCAAATCAAGATAGATTTTCATGCCTGGTTAAGGCATTTGATTTTTTTTCTCTTTTTACATAATAGTTTCTCCAGTTTACACACAAAGGTTTTATGCTTGACGTTGGCTGTTTTGCTGAGTGTTTGTGACTAAGCAAAAGTAACCAAAAGAATGTGACACTGTGGTTATGCTGGTGGATGAATGATGCAGCATTTTAAAATGCTGGCAACTCGTAAAAGTCATAAAATTGGTAACAATGTAAAACTTTTATTGTTCTACTAGAGTCTTATCTGTGGCCTTATCTAGGTAGCGTGTTCTTTATCTTTGTGCAGAATGTGCCTTGGAGGATGAAACATATGAGGATGGAGCAGAGACCCAGGTGGAGTGCAACCGCTGCGTTTGTGCATGCGGCAACTGGGTCTGCACCGCCATGACGTGCACTGGTAAAAAAAACCTGAAAATGGCATTTATCCTGTTTGTTTATACGCACACATTCCACTTAACCGTTGTGTAATCTGACCAGATAACCAGCCAGCTGTGGATGACTTAGCAGATGCTGGAGTGGAGATGACTGAGGAGGAGTGGAACCTCCGTGTGGCCGAGCTCAACAAGCACCAGGTGTGTATCTGTAAACTAAATCCCATCAAAAAAAAGTACAGTATATCAGTCGAGTTAAAGACAAGATAAATCAAAAAATTATAAGTGTTTTCCCAACCTTAGAACCTAATATTTGATTTTCTCCCCACTTGGTTCTACTGCACTCCAAAGCTCATTCACTGTCCACTGCTTGTAGAATTGGTTATAAGGTCCACTAAATCTAACCTTTATGAGCCAATAGCCTCGTGCCTGCTTTTATATTCCTTGATTACCTGTAGTTCCTTTCAAATCAAATTGCTCAATACAACCGACAGAGGAATAGGTCGCTGTAAATATTTGATGCGTTCCAACCTGGCAGAGCTCGGCGAGCCACAGTATCAGAGGCTTTATTGCTTCTGACAGAACAAATGAAACAATAAATCCAAAGGAGAGCGATGTTTTCAAATTTAGAGCCATAAAATGATGTTGCTGATATGAAATGTAGGGCAGATGGCCTTAAAAAAAAAACCCATCAATGCTTGAGTTTCTTTTACCTTTAACAGATTTATGTGTTGACATCTTCCTTTAACGTTTCTTGCTTATTTTGATTCACAGGCAGTGCATTAGGTTTAGTAGGAGTAGACTAATTGGCACATGTATTTAGAACAATCTGCAAAAGTAAAAAATCTTTTGCAGATTGCTGTTTTTGTAGCTTGTGCGTCTGCTTGTGTGCGTGAATGTAACCGTGATGTCCGCAAGGTAGCTCTAGGAATCTGGCTTGAGGCCATGACTGAGTCAGCAAAGCCGTGTACTCTGCACCCCAGAGGAATACTTGGTAGTGCCACTGTAAACAAATGTGGTTCATCGTGTGTACAAGTTTCGATAGGTGACACCAAATTCACCTTCAAACAAATGCAGTGCTGATATTAACGGGAAAGGCGTGCGATTTCCATAAATACTGTTTCAGTCAGCATGTCAAATGAGACACTATAGCTCACGTTTCTTTTCCCTGTTTTAAACATAGGAGACAGTGGAGAAGATGAAGGCCAGCACAAAGGAGGCCTAAGTCGGGATGCAATGAAAGAAGAGGGTGCACGCCATCATCCTTCTTCCATACTTGATTTAACTCACTTTATTATGTTTCTCTGCTCTGTTAATTATTATCCTTTTTTCTTTTTTTTTTACATTTTTAAGTGTTTGTGTTGATGTTTGTTAGTTTCAATCAAAGCGTATCAGTGGATTCCCTTGTGTTGAGTACTGTCATGTTTGATTGTATTACTGCACCCCTACTCTAGCCTCGGGGTTGCTTTTTGTTTTATGTTTTTTTTACTACAATCCTTATATTTTTGCAGTTATTACGAAAAGAAAACTGTCAAGTTATCACTGTTTTGGAATATGGAAGTCACTGTTTGAAAAGGTAGTGAGGTTGAGGGTTGTTTAAATATAGGCGCTGAGTACACAGAAAACTGACTGCTTGGCGCCTCGTACAACCTCTTGTCAGAATGTTGCATAACAAGGTAGAGCTACTAGTGCTTTTTAACATTTTGTTGCCTGTAGAACTGCCACAGTAGGCCACTACCTGACCATTGCACTTCTCTTTCATTCTCTTTAGCTTTCTTAGGCTTTAGTTCAACCACAACCATGAATTTATTTGTATCTTACGGCTAAAATAATAACATTGCTGCCAAAAAAAAGTTTGCTTCTATATACATTATGTTATTGGCTTGAGTTGGAGTTCATCTTGTTCCCATGTTATACTTAGTAGAGTCTCTCTGGTGCTTTTTTTCTTTTTGTGAGGGATTAAACATTTCCCTCTATGTGTGTCTTACTTTTCCGAGACGTAGTGGTCCAGCTTTCGTTGAGACCTGATCTGAATATAGCATGGTGAAAACTGAAACCAAAGTCTAGATGAAGTGTTTGAATGATGTACAAAATTATCCAGGTAAGCCATTACTCTGGACCCAGCAACAACACTATACCTGTGCTTTCAATATCACTCTTAACAGAAGGACTAGCCTCACTGTCAGTGGAAGTAGCTTAGGCGCGTCGATAACCTGGTGCATATGAAATGTGTGCGTGTGTGTCTGTGTGCGTGTGTGCGATTTTCAATTATGACGCTGAGAGTAGCTCGGTTTGTTTATTGTGTTCATTTGTTGAAATCCTGCATCTGAATTGGGATGTCTAAACACCAGAAATCAGTGCCTTAGACCTGCAAACTTTACAGGTCGCTACCATTACCTGCACATAGGATTTTTTTTTTGCCATGTGGCGTTTCAAGAACGAGTGTGCTTTGATGAAGGTGGCATCAAACTAGTGCTTTGTGACTCTATTTCCTATGTGTGTGAAATTTGCATTACTACGTTGAAGCTGAATCTTTATATTTCACTAAAAGTGCAGAGACTGTAAGGAATATGTATGCCAATAAAGCCCATTCACCACAACACAGCTTTGTCACTTTGTTTGTGTCTGTGTGCGCGTACGTTTTTGTGCTTTTATCTGCCAGATTTACTTATGAGATACTGTTAGTGGGGAAAAAGTTTAAATCATTGGCTATTAAGCTATTCCATTGTCTTCCAAAGTGCAGTGAGCCAGTAATCTCACCACTGGACTGGTTGCCAGTACAGATGGGAATCACATTAAAAAATTGCACTTCCTACTTAAAAAGCACCAATCAGTGAGACCAATGAGCGTATTGCTGTGCCTACAGTTACATGAAGGTGCTCATCTCAGCAAATCAGTGACTGCTGGTTGAAAGGGCAACTCATTTGTTGTCTTTACCTCTAAATGTTAACTGGAGTTTCTCTTGCCTAACGGGCTATTGTAATACATTATTTAAATGAAATAACATTTTCAAGTAAAACTTATCAAGGACCCATCCCATGCTTTATGTTCCATCCATTTACTTGGCTGATTACAGTGGGGCAAAAAAGTATTTAGTCAGCCACCGATTGTGCAAGTTCCCCCACTTAAAATAATGACAGAGGTCAGTAATTTGCACCAGAGGTACACTTCAACTGTGAGAGACAGAATGTGAAAAAAAAATCCATGAATTCACATGGTAGGATTTGTAAAGAATTTATTCGTAAATTAGGGTGGAAAATAAGTATTTGGTCACCTCAAACAAGGAAAATCTCTGGCTCTCACAGACCTGTAACGTCCTCTGTAAGAAGCTTTTCTGTCCCCCACTCGTTACCTGTATGAATGGCACCTGTTTGAACTCATCATCTGTATAAAAGACACCTGTCCACAGCCTCAAACAGTCAGACTCCAAACTCCGCCATGGCCAAGACCAAAGTGCTTTCGAAGGACACCAGGAAAAGTATTGTAGACCTGCACCAGACTGGGAAGAGTGAATCTACAATAGGCAAGCAGCTTGGTGTGAAAAAATCAACTGTGGGAGCAATCATCAGAAAATGGAAGACATACAAGACCACTGATAATCTCCCTCGATCTGGAGCTCCACGCAAGATCTCATCCCGTGGGGTCAAAATGATCATGAGAACGGTGAGCAAAGATCCCAGAACCACATGGGGGGACCTGGTGAATGACCTGCAGAGAGCTGGGACCAAAGTAACAAAGATCACCATCAGTAACACACTACAACGGCAGGGAATCAAATCCCGCAGTGCCAGACGTGTTCCGCTGCTGAAGCCAGTGCATGTCCAGGCCCGTCTGAAGTTTGCCAGAGAGCACATGGATGATACAGCAGAGGATTGGGAGAATGTCATGTGGTCAGATGAAACCAAAGTAGAACTTTTTGGTATAAACTCAACTCGTCGTGTTTGGAGGAAGAAGAATACTGAGTTGCATCCCAAGAACACCATACCTACTGTGAAGCATGGGGGTGGAAACATCATGCTATGGGGCTGTTTTTCTGCCAAGGGGACAGGACGACTGATCCGTGTTAAGGACAGAATGAATGGGGCCATGTATCGTGAGATTTTGAGCCAAAACCTCCTTCCATCAGTGAGAACTTTGAAGATGAAACGAGGCTGGGTCTTCCAACATGACAATGATCCAAAACACACCGCCCGGGCAACAAAGGAGTGGCTCCGTAAGAAGCATTTGAAAGTCCTGGAGTGGCCTAGCCAGTCTCCAGACCTCAACCCCATAGGAAATCTGTGGCGGGAGTTGAAAGTCCGTGTTGCTCGGCGACAGCCCCAAAACATCACTGCTCTCGAGAAGATCTGCATGGAGGAATGGGCCAAAATACCAGCTACTGTGTGTGCAAACCTGGTAAAGACCTATAGTAAACGTTTGACCTCTGTTATTGCCAACAAAGGTTATGTTACAAAGTATTGAGTTGTATTTTTGTTATTGACCAAATACTTATTTTCCACCCTGATTTACGAATAAATTCTTTACAAATCCTACCATGTGGATTCATGGATTTTTTTTTTTTCACATTCTGTCTCTCACAGTTGAAGTGTACCTCTGGTGCAAATTACTGACCTCTGTCATCATTTTAGGTGGGGGAACTTGCATAATCGGTGGCTGACTAAATACTTTTTTGCCCCACTGTATGTAATGTAGACTTTTGGGGGTTTGTTTTTTGAGGGTGTGTGTGTTTATTCCTACTTTGCACCAACTAAATCTACAGCAAGTGACACTGCAGACATTGACCTACTCCCTAATCTACCTCTGAATAACAGACAAGCGCTTCTGACTTGGTACAGGGGTTGTCAGTGGAGCAAAATGCAAATAGTACAGCGGATATTGCATAATTTGGACATGTGTGGACTATTTTCTGTGGCACAAAATTGAAGTCTACTAAAGAACATGAAAAATAGCTTTGGGCATTCTTTGGTTAAAATGGCGTCAATATGAATGCAGTTCCAACAGTGATGCAGAAGGTGAAAAGGTCAGAGAAATGCATGAGGCTATAGGAGAGAATAGTTGGCACCATGAATGTATGTGGGTATACCACAATGCTGTTTAACAAGAAGATAGCCAGCTGACCAAGGCTTGTCAGTAGAGGAATATCTCAAAGCAAAAGTAAAAACGGATTTCTAAAGAAGAAAACAATCACCGTAACATGGACAAGTATGTTGCTTGAAGTATGTTACAAGGAGAAGGGTAGAGCAATGCAGCTCTTCCATCAAAGAGTGACTAAAAAAATATGCTCTTGGAGGAATGGCAGAACATGCAGAAATTGAAAAATGGTATCTTTCATGCTGACAAAAACTGATTTAATAATCAGAAATAGATGTTTGTTTAAAAAAAAAAAAGAAATAATGTGAAAATTCAACTTATTGTTCCAGTTAGGCAAAATGGATGTACAATACTGTGCAAAAGTTTTGTACCAGCCCTTATTCCTTTATATTTAGTTTATTAAAAAGGATATTAGAGGATTTATTTAAATATGGGCCAACGTAAATGGAAATTCAGTATATTATGCAAAAACAGAGTTTGTACAATTATAACAAAATGGACACTTGGTATCATCACCTTTATTCTTCAACACAACCTGAACTCTTTCAGTAATGTTGAGGTCTGGGCTCTGGTCCATTGTGTTTTTCTATCCAGATATGCTTTAAGAATGGTTTGCACCTTAGGTAACGGAAACTCTAGGTCTTCTTGCCACAATTACTAAATCTTCTAGAAACCTTGGGGTGAGTTTTGACCCACATTTCCTTTTGGATGATCATGTTAAAGCTGTGGTTCACTATCACTTGTATCACTTAGGAAATCTTTCCAAGTTGAATTCCACTGTGCCACCCTCTGGCTTGCAAACTGTTATTAATGCCTTTATTTCATCATGTCTGGTTTATTGTAATTCATTGTTCGCTTGTCTTAACAAATCTTCCTTGGAACGTCTGCAGATTGTTCAGAACACTGCTCCAAGGCTTCTGACTAAGTCATGTTAGAACTCACATATCTTACAGTTATTAATTCAGTTGCACTGGCTCCCCATTAGTATCAGGATCCACTTTAAGATTCTGCTAATACTTTTAGAGCCCTGTATGGACAAGCACCAGCACAAACTCATACATCCCCTGCAGGTCCCTGAGGTCATGAAATCAGAGCCTGCTGAAAACTGCACGAGTTTTTGCCCCAGTTGCCCCAAGACTCTGGAATTCTCTCCCACTGAGCCTGAGATCTATGGACTCTTTTTACTTTGATGTTCTAGCTTTTTTCATAAAGCATTTATTTTTCTTGAAAGGTTCTCACTTAAATGGCTCACTGCACACCATGCTGAGATATGTCAGTAATCTTTGACAATTACTTATTTATTCACCTAAAGAAATGCAAACAACTTATGTGATTTGTGGCATGATGCTAGAAACAAAGTGCCTAAAGATACAATTTTAAACAGTTTCTTTGGAAAAATTAGGTGTTATGTCAGGACACAACACAGGTTCATCCTTTGAGTTAGGTGCCTTCTTAATCCTTAGCCCCCACTTTTTTCACACACTGGATTCATGATCAGTTAACAACCACCTCAGAAGAGGAAAACCTCCACTGGGGTTTAAATACCCATATCTCTCCACTTTTTGTTTTTTGAGCTGCAGAAACCTCTTAGATGACAAAAATGTCTTCACAAACTTAAAGAACTGCATTAACCTTTTAAGACTATGTTTGAATTATTCATAGTGTTAAGTGGTTCATCAAACACAAACATATTCCTCCAAAAATAGTCAAGTACAAGAATTGGACTGGCAATGAGTGAAAAAGCTGCCAGAACCTGGAGGACTATTGCTTGAGACCACCAAATGACGAAGGATGGCTCAAGACGTTTTACACAGGACTTTATTTACAGTGTTATTTTGAATTACTTAACTTTTTGATAAGATGACATAGATGCATTCGCTTCTGCTATACTGTGTGTACATGTTACATATCAGCAGTATTTCAACACCTCACAAATGTTACAGTGTTCGTTTAGTTGTTTTAATGACCATGAAAACATGTAACTACGTCTAACCTACACAATAACTCTTCCGAACCGCTTCCAGATAATTCTGCAGGAACAGTACCCATGGCCAACTGCTGTGCTTCTCCCGAATAAAGACCGCGTCATTTGTGAGCCGCGGTTAAGCCAGCCGCCTCCTATCCGCCGCATAAATTTCCTTGCGGTTTTACACCAGTCTTTACGGTAGCGCCTACCCGCGCACACGCACACGCGCGCACACAAATTACAACGGAACAGCCCAATACAGCCATCGTGACAGTCTGGTTGCATATTAAAAAATTCATTAAAAATCATTCTTAGTAGTTGAGGTCTAACTTTCAACACATTCCTTCTCTGGGACACCTACTGTACCTGTGTGCCAAGTTTCAGCCAGATTTACTGTAAACTTCCTCAGAAATTAAAGGAAACTTATATTCAATTCAATACAGTCAATAGAATTATGTCAAATTCAGAAATTCATTAAAAATCATCCTGAATAGTTGAGGTCCGACTTTCAACACATTCCTTCTCTGGGACACCTACTGTACCTGTGTGCCAAGTTTCATCTAGAGCTACTGTAATATTACTCAGAAATTACAAGAAACTTATATTCAACGCAATACAGCCAATACAATAGAATTATGTCAATTTCAGAAATTCATTAAAAATCATCCTTAGTAGTTGAGGTTTCAACCCTTTTTCTAGTCAGTGGGTGTGTGGGCAGACAACTCTGGCTTGTCACCCAGTTGGATTTCCTGGTATTTGTAAGATGGCACTATCTACAAATCAGGACACATTAACTATGATATCTTCCCCACAGCTGTCAGACTCCTGAACTCTGCCTCCTGACATCTGACCCACGTTAAACTCATGGACTGAACATACACACACCCACAATGGACAACTGTACCCTCAAACACACAATAATAACATGGACTGAACCACCACTCACAACCACTAGCACTTTATATAGCCTCTGTAGAAACTATCTACACCCTCACTTATCTTAACTGCACTACTGTATAGCTCTGTGTAAATAATCATTCTGTACATTCGATAATCTTTAATCCTACAACTGTTTACAACTTGCATAGTTCCCATTTCTGTATAGCTGTATATCTCAGATTCTGTAAAGTTATTTATTTCATATTCTGTATAGTTTTTCATATTTATATCCTGTTCATATCCTGTACATAGCTTGTACTCACTACAGCCTGTACATACTTATAGTTATAGAATATTCACAACATACTTCATACCGTGTACATTATAACATACCATAATAGACCCATTTCTGTAATATACTCACATATCTATATTATTGCTAATATATATTGTAATATATCTATATCACTAAAGCACTTCTGGATGGATGCAAACTGCATTTCGTTGCCCTGTACCTGTGCATGTGCAATGACAATAAAGTTGAATTCTATTCTATTCTATTCTATTCTATATTTAAAAAATGACATGATGACATAGTCCTTGGTCAGTTTACCAAGCATTTCTCAGTTTTGTTCTTTATAGTTCTGTTCATCATATCATTGTTTGTGAGTCCTGGATTATTTGATGATATGTTTACATTATGTATTCTTTTGTTTTCAGTTCCATATTGCTTTTAAGTGTAGTTCTTCTTCAGCGTTCCACAAGTGGATGGAAGACTTGTGAAAACACTCTAGTGTTAAAGCCAGTCTTGTCTTCATGTCTGTTTATGGTTTTGTCTGTGTCAAGCTTGTGTGTCTTAGTCTGTGTTTTAGTTTGGTGGCCTCTTGTCTCTTTCTTGTGTTGAGTCTTACTTCCACTGTCTTCTTATTCCCAATGTATCCCTGCTGTGTTACACAGCTGTCTCCAATTCCCCTAATCGCCATCCTATTTATACATTTTGCCAATCTCCCGGTCTGAAGTACTCGATTCTATTCTATTCTATTTATACAGCGCCAAATCACAACAACAGTCACCTAAAGACACTTTATGTTGCTGGGTAAAAACGCAACAATAATACAAAGAAAACCCCAACAATTTAAGTACCCCATATGAGCTAACATTTAGTGTGAGTGGGAAGGAAAAACTCCATTTGAAGAGGTAGAAACATCTGGCAGAAACAGGCTCATGGAGAGACAGCCATCTACTGTGACTGGCTGAGGTTGATGAAAAGGAGACAGGAAAACATATACACTGTGCAAGAGATACATACTAACTAATGATTAAATGCAGAGAGGTGTATAAACACAGAACGAGCAAAGAAGGAAAAAATTCATACATGATGGGAAGCCCGCAAGAGCCTAGGCTTATTGCAGCACAAATAAGGGAAGATTCAGGGGCACCTGATCCACTATAACTGTATTATTTGTCAAAACTGAGGGTTTTAATGCTAATCGCAAAAGCAGAGACGGGTGTTTGTCTTCTGAATTAATTTAGAATAGAATAGAATTCAACTTTATTGTCATTGCACATGTCACAGGTACAAGGCAAGAAAATGCAGTTTGCATCCATCCAGAAGTGCTTTAGCCATGATATAGATATATTAGAATATATATTAGCAATAATATAGGTATGTAAGTATATTACAGAAATGGGTCTATTATGGTATGTTACAATGTACACGGTATGAAGGTATGTTATGAATATGCTATAACTATAAGTATAGTTACAGGCTGTAGTGAGTACAAGCTATGAACAGGATATAAATATGAAAAATTATACAGAATATGAAATAAAAAAAAACTATACAGAATATGAGATATACAGCTATACAGAAATGTGAACTATGCAGGTTATAAACAGTTGTAGAATTAAAAATGATCGTATTGTACAGAATGATGTGAGCTGCATCCACAGAAGAGATGAAGACTCTGATTACCGTTCAACCTTAAAATTCTATAGGAACCACAAGTACACCTAATATTCCAAAATTAAAATCTGGATTTCAAAGCGAGTCAGTGAAGACAAGCAAATATGCTGTCTCTTTATAGTCCCTGTCATGACTCTCTCAGCAGCACTTTTGATCCATCAATATTAAACAATTATTGATGCAGCAGATTGAGATGAAACCTGGCCCAGAGGTACAGTAGGTGTCCCAGAGAAGGAATGTGTTGAAAGTTGAACCTCAACTATTCAGGATGATTTTTAATGAATTTTTGAAATAGACAAAATTGTAGTGTATTGACTGTATTGAACTGAACACAAATTTACTGTGATTTCTGAAGGATTTTACAGTAAATCTGGATGAAACTTGGCACACAGGTACAGTAGGTGTCCCAGAGAAGGAATGTGATGAAAGTTGGACCACAACTACTAAGATGATTTTTAATGAATTTCTGAAATTGACATAATTCTATTGTATTGGCTGTATTGAATTGAATACAAGTTTCTTGTAATTTTTAAGGAATTTTACAGTAAATCTGGATGAAACCTGGCGCACAGGTACAGTAGGTGTCCCAGAGAAGGAATGTGTTGAAAGTTGGACCTCAACTACTAAGGATGATTTTGAATGAATTTTTGAAATTTCCATAATTGTATTGACTGTATTGGGCTGTTCCATTGTAATTTGTGTGCGCGCGTGCGCGTGCGACTGTTCGCGCGCGCGCACGTGTGCACGGGTCTAGGCTTTCAATCAGGATATAAAGCGAAAAGGCGCTACCGTAAAGACTGGTGTAAAAGCGCAAGGAAATTTATGCGGCGGAGAAGAAGCAGCTGGCTTGACCGCGGCTCACAAATGACGGCTCACTTTACCGCGGTGAATAAAGCTGTGACATTTTTATGCATAGACCTGAATTCAGTGGGAGGAACCCAATTATCCTGTACCTATGCACATCCAAGTCAGCATTGAACTGCGTAACGTAACAGAGGACGCGTGTTGCATAAGGGCAGAGAAAATGGGTAGCTGATTTTATCGATCATCGGCCACCACTGTCCCGTTTTCGTAAGACTTACAAAACACAAAAACAAGAAAAAAATGCAGTCAGCGGTTACACATGGCAACTTGTGCCAGGAAACTGTTAATAAACTCCAAAAATCAGTTACAACTCCCTTAATCAATGCCTATGTAATATGACAGATCGGGAGCGAACCCAATGGGCGCGTGGGTGGGCGGGATTTATATGGAGAATCAGCCAATCTGAACCAGGAAGCCACAGGTCATCCCAACAGCTGCGAGTAGAAGAGCCTCACAGCGTTCGGTGTAGCTATTGTGGCTTATTTCAGCCTGTTGTAAGCAATACATAAGTCATTTAGACGTGATTAGAAATGCTGTTAAATGTTACTGGTAGATGCTCGTGCTTTATGTTAAAAATAGGCAACTTGTGGAGCTAAGTCACGCGTTGACGTTAAACGTTCTCTGCGAAACTTTTGCAGAGTTGAAAAAAAGGAAACAAAATTGCCAAAATGGAGAGTCACGAACGGGCAGCGGCAGTGGGCGACGGCGTGCTCGACTTCTCACGCTTGGGTTTGAACACTCTGAGCGTTGACAGTATCACCGACAGGAGGAAAAGAGACACCAAACAACTGTACCTGAACTACAACCGACTGGGCTCGCTGCCGTCGTCGGTCACCCTGTTCTTCAACCTCGAGTTTCTGGACATTAGCAACAACGGACTTTCGTTCATCTGTGAGGACATTATGCGCCTGACCAAGCTGAAAACACTTATAGCCAAGAACAACCGCTTGGACGAGTTCTCGCTGCCCAAGGAGTTCGGCTCTCTGCAGCTGGAGGTGCTGAACTTTAGCGGTAACCGATTCGAGGAGATCCCGCTTCAGTGTACCAAACTGCTGCGCTTGCAGTCGCTTTCACTCGGAGGAAACAGATTGAAAAGTATACCTGCAGAGATAGAAAACTTAACCAGGTAAGGTAACAGCACAAAACGGCCGAAAAGTCGATATATGAGTGACGTTTCAGTCCAGCGCTGAGGTAATGGATTACGTATAGTGTCCAATCTGCATATCTTTGCTTGAGGCAATCGACTATATTGCATACGATATAATCTGACCAACTGATAATTGAGGGGGTGGAGAGGAATCAATCTTTTATTTATCTCCAGTAAAGCCCTCTGAATATTACCTGTATTGGTCACTACATAGTTTTTTTTTGTTTGTTTGTTTTGTTTTGTTTTGTTTTTTTGTTTTTTTTACGACTTCCCTTTTGGTTAAATTTAACAATGTAATTAGCTATGGTCGTTGCTATGGTTATCTGCTGCAGAGACGGGCCAGCCTTTGGGCCCCTCGGCCCGAGCTAAACCCACCACCAACGACACACTTCAACGCTGCTAATACTAACTATATATTGTCCACGCTTCGTCCCGGCATAATACATCTGGCACAACTGTTATAATGGGTAACTATTGTGCTTGTAAAATAAATAAATAAATAAAATATAAATAAACAAATAAATAAAAGAAACCAGCAGACAATAAGTTTTTAAAACTAGTTAGCTGTTATTTAGGCATAGGCCTATTTAAAAAATAATAATAATTATTTGCATAGCAATGCAATTGTTAAAACAGACAATATTAACTAACTTAAATAGAAACTTGCTAACTTAGTAGTTGGTTACCAGTGATAATGCCTATGGTTTTAATGCAAAGTCGCATCTAGTCAAGTCTAGGCTTGCATCTGTTTGAATCACTGTTAGTGAATCATAATGATAAATAACTAAGATAAAGGAAGCATACCATTATCTTGCTGGGTTTTTTTGTTTGTTTGTTTGTTTGTTTTTTTCCTGTTTTGTTCATACATCCTTTTTTTGTTTTTTTGTTTGTTTGTTTTTTAATCTCAGATATACTTATTGCAATCTGTTTGCAGTTACTTAGTGTGGATAAACACTGTCCTAACTCTGACAATGAAAATTATTATCCCAGTAGCATTAAGTTGTCAAACATTCACTTTCTCTTGTATGATTACACAATAAAAATATACATTCATCAACCTGTCTTATGTGACATTTTCAGGGCTTAGACTGTTTATGACTTGGCCTGGCTCTGCTCAGCCAGTCAGCAACAATATCTGAATATAGCCACCTAAATCTCACCTGGCAGGCGACTAAAATATTACTGCTAAGATCTGCAATTTGTTTCCTGATGTTTCTTAACTTATTGAACGCTAAACATGTTAAAATGCATAAATCCATAAGTTGGTGATTAATGAAATATCTTAGTAAAAATTACTTTTTCCTGCTGTTCTTTATGTTATGGAATTTCACATACATTTTAATTTTAAAATGTATGTGAAATTCCATATTAATTTCATATATAAATTGTTGAAATAATATATCATTTTTAATTTTTCTGCAATTATTTTGAACCAATTTAAAAAAAAAAAAAAAAAAAAAAAAAAAGTAGAAGAAAAGTAGATGCTGTTTCTGGGGAATATATTAGGATATGTGAGTATTGGGCCCAGCAGTACTCGCAGTACTCCGTGTGCCATATCGAATGGGATCTTTCGACTGGTTGCTAGGGAAATGTATTTCTCTACTGGTTGGTTGTGGTTGCTGACTCTCGCTGGGTGAAATCCGATTGTAAGAAGGTTCTTCACTAGAAATATCCTACTAATTGCTTTGGTTGCTTGCATATTGCTACAGTTGCTTGTAGATTTTCATGTTTGTCTGCAAACATTTGTTAATTACTAGCCGAGCAACGGAACAACTTGAAAAGGTATGACAAAAACTGGAAATGGAAGAGGTTTGTCTTTTACAGTAAAAGTTTTGCTCCAGCTGTGCAGCCAAAAATTTCAGAAAAAGTTTTTGGAGAAAAGTCTTTCACTTCCATTCAAACTGTGACTGCAGTAGCAACCAAAGAAACTGAGGGTTTTGCCAACAGGGGGAATACACTTTTCCCAGTGACAGGTGATTGCATGGGGTCGCAGGCTTGCTTTCCTATTTTCACAGCAACTGCCATCAACCTCCTGCAACCACTTGAAGCTGCTGGTTGCCAAATGGTGTTTAGGGCTGTCTGACTGTGGCTGTATTCGATTGGAGTGTATGGGAAAATGTCCCTCAACCCTGACAAATTTGCTGGTGAATTTATTGACTCAGTCGCTCATTTTGGTTTCATGTTGAATAAGACACTAACTCTATTTTGTAAGTTTTGATTATTCAGTTTCAGAAAGGAGGTTTGCAGCACTGTTGAAGACATTGTTGGCAGAAAATGCAGAAAGTGAGCAGTTGAATAAATTCACGAGCAAGAACGTGGTTTTATAACAAAGCTCAAAAGTTCACTGAGATCAGAGGAGCTCATTTCAAAATAAAAGCGAACAGCTCAAGTCTGTTCAAAACTTTTTCAGCCTGGTTGTTTTGCGGTTTTCTGTTAAATGGGGCAACGCAGGGTAAGGACTTCTTATCTTGAACTGCTGACAGGTACAAGTGTCACAGTGACCGAATGCTGGGCCAAAGATCAAACCTAATCGTTTTATCAACACGTACAAAATACTGCAGCTCAGAGGCAACAGATTTAATTATTTAAATTTAATTATAAGACACATGCTGGCAGGAAGTATTTAGACTTTTTTTTTTTTTTTTTTTTTTTTTTTTTTTTTTAAAACAGTAAGCCTTTTATATGTGGACAGTACAGTATTGTATTCACCATTTTTTCCTGGAAAACTGCTCAACATTGAATTGCATTTTCCAAATTCAACTACACATTCTCACATGGATCGAAGTCTGGACTCTGGCTGTTCCTGGAGGTGCTTATTGAGCAGAATGGAAATGGTGGGCTTAATTGTTAATATTCTTGCATACTCACTTAAAATAACTTAATGACGCAGTAAAAGAAACTCCACACTGCTAAGCTTCCCTCTTCCCTCAGTTTGTTGTACGGCTGTCTTTCGAAACTCATTACTTCGATGATGTGGAAGTAGGATCATTACAATGTTACAAAGCCCTTTTCAGGTGATGCCAGTTAAATGGAAAGTAGTAGATGTCTGAAGATGTGTTCAGACCAAATGAGAGTTCAAAGTATTTCATCTTCAGATGACAACCAGAAATGGTGGACAAACATACTTAAACTGTTTCTGGGCAGCCTGAGACCTATGATTCAACTTCTCTTTTATGTAGAAAAAGGGGGGGAAGGTCTTGGAGAATATTGAACAAATATAAGTGAATATTTGAGGACTTTGGAAAAACCCAAACAGTTGACTCTGTTTGCACAAAGGGGAAACTTGGCTTCACATTTGATGTGAACATATCATAAAAGGGATATTTTATAGACGAGCCACCTAATTGCTGCAAAAAGACAGTATATACTTTTTTCTTTATTATCGGGACTAATAAGCCGTGTGTGTGTGTGTGTGTGTGTGGGTGTGGGTGTGTGTGTGTGGGTGTGGACATTTACGTTCTTGTCTCAGCTTTAATGCTGCATCAGCTGAAGCACCCTGGCAACAGTTGTGCACGCAAAGAGATTCCTTTTGGTTATGTGTCCTATAGCGCCTGATAAGGGTTCATTAAGTCTCTTTGCAATGTAGGAAAGTTACTGTCCACTTGCTATCATAATCATTGATAAGCATACTTTGATTACACACTGGTGATCTTTGTTTCCAAAAAGCTCAGTGACTTGTTACAGCGCAGGTTTAAAGGCCGTCTCCTGATCTAATTGATTACATCATACAAACTCATCTGTGTTCGCTATCGGTGTATGTTAAGTTTTTCTTGTTCTTCAAAAATAATCCCTCATGCTGCAAAATGACTTGTAACTCTACACATTTTTCTGCCTGAGTAATTTTCAGTTTGTCCTTGTTGACCTAGTTGCCTGTAGTCCGTCCTCGCTGACCCTGTGAGTTTGTGAGCCTCATTCACACAGAGCTGGTTCGCACTGTGTTTTATTGAGCATGAAAGGAAAATCCAGTGCCCAGTATATGAACCAGGAGGTCCTGGATCACAGAGACAACACTGATTGGTCAGGGACGAGAAAGATGGAATGCATCTGAAAAAATCCTGAAGCACACTGGATGGTGCTTGTATGCGAAAACTGTCACTGCAGCCAAATCTGTTATCCTAATAAAGGTTTCAACTACATTAATATGGTTTTTTTTCTTTTAAATCTAAACTTATGCTGCATTTCTGTCTTTTAAAGTCAAAGCATCTACTGTGAATTAAGACTGTTTGATTGATCCTCTGGACATTGTTTTTGAATTGAAATGCAAGAAGTGACTTCCATTAAAATGTGTGTACAAGATTAGAGCCTGCCTGATATGGGATTTTTAAGGCAATACTAATGGTTAATATTGGCTAACCAATAAATCAGTCAGGCTTTATATAATATCTCTGATATATATTATAGACTATATAAAGGGGGGGGAAAAAGTCAAGCTAGTATGCTTTGGCTATATTTCCCAAAAATGGCTAATCTAAGGGGGGGAACTTGAGTTACTTTACATTCCAAGCTCCTTAGATTACTACGATGTGGATGACTGAGAACCTACAAAGACAATTGACCTGATACAACTCCATAAGATTTGTGACAAACAGACTTGGGGGGGGAATTAATTGTAGAGTCTACAAAATAGACATTTAGTCATATTGCCAATAAACTAATACAAAAAAATAACTGGTGAATTATCTAGGCAAGCAGTGAATGAATGTGTCGTGCTGTGGTGTTTCAGGGGTGCAAACAGAAGAAGACAAAGTACATGTAACCACATGAACCAGCTTTATAACCTTTAAGGACGCGCTGAACTTGATTAGCTGATAAACCTTGCATATCAGCTAGATAGCTGTAAGACGGGGAGAGGTGCTATACTAACAAGTTTCTTTAGGTTTCTCCTTCCCATGACCCAAACATTAGTCTCGGCAAGCGATCTTGAAGGATGGCTGGTCATTGTGCAAGTTATCACTAACACTGCTGTGATCAAATGACAGTTTATAAAATACAGCAGCGGGCTATAACAAAACTATGCATGGATGATGATGATGTACCATGAGTCAGTTCATGATATGTGTCTTTGAAATTGTCAGTTAGTAGTTTTGTTTCACGGTGTTGGTGTGGGCAGTGAGCAGACCCTGAATGTCTCCGTTCTTTTCAAAGAGAGGCTCAGCCACCAAGGACAGGATAATGGCTTCATGTCTCGCAGTCGCTGTGTCATCAGTTCCTGCAGGCAGATGGCCTGACAGCTTACTTTCGCTGACCAGCCACCCATAGCTCTCTCATGACTCTCTTTGATGCCACCCCCTCACCCCCACCCACTCGTGTTCTTGATACCTACAATAACTCAGCATGGTCGTTTTTTTTAATTTATTTTTTTTGCTTAGCAACAAGCATGTATATGTCCGTTTTCCTCAATGTAAATATCATCATCAATATCATCTCAGCATTTATTTCATGTCCTTTTTATTTTATTTAAATCAACATATTTTTGTAAGCAAAGTTTCATATTTGGTGACAAACCTGAACTCTGACCATGAAAAGGTGAAGCTTTAGCTCCCCCTTGTGGTATACTTTAATGTAACACTTTGTTTATTTAATGAGATGAAATCATCATTGGTGGCTAATACAGTGCTCTTTGTGGTATCTGCAGCCCTCAGCCATCAGCAGGGTTGACAGGAGTCTGACGCTATGGCTATAAACTCCTATTGTCTATAGGGACAATAGGAGTTTAATTGAAAAAAAAAAATAATACCCGCACACCAGCGATTGTGATGGAAAGTGTAATTTTATTGCATTTAGACTTATTTATTTAAATTTGTCATGGTAAAAATCACAAAGGAGAGAAATGGATGCTCTACAACAGAGCACCATATGAAAGATGGTGCTCTGTGTGATGCACGGAGGAAAAAAATCTTGAGATTGCAAATCAATACCTGTTTTCTTTTGTCATCTGTCAGTTTGGAGATGTTGTACCTGGGCGGAAACCTTATTTCAGCCATTCCTCCTGAAGTAGCGAATCTGCCCTACCTCACCTACTTGGTCCTGTGTGACAACCGCATCCAAAGTGTCCCACCGCAGCTCACCAGGTAATATCAGCACTCTCCAACTATCCTAGCAATCGCCACACACCAGTCTACCTAAAGCTTGACTATATGGTCTCCTCAGAGATGCTATCTGAGTTAGAACAGTAATTTATCCTGCATTGATCTGGTAGCTGAACTTTCAAGTAGTCGTGATTTTTATCAAAGTGCAAACACAACTGAGAGAGTGCTTATGCATCCGATTCTAGGCTCCACTCTCTGCGATCTTTAAGCCTCCACAACAACTTGCTCACTTACCTGCCGAGAGAGATTCTGAGCCTGGTGCACCTGCAGGAGCTCAGTCTTAGAGGCAACCCGCTGGTTGTGCGCTTTGTCAAGGAGATGACCTACGATCCACCCTCATTGCTAGAGCTGGCAGGGCGCACCGTTAAGAGTCGAAATCTTCTGTACTCCCCTTTTGACCTGCCTGCAAACCTGGTGCGTTATCTGGACTTGGCCAGCAAGTGTCCCAACCCCAAGTGTGCCGGTGAGTTGTGCCTAATGATTACATGCCATGTCACCAGTTTCAGTGAACAATAGGTGGGTGAGGCTGCTGTGCTCCAAGCCGGAGCTGTGTGCCTCAGATAATCAGATTGAGGATATCCTCTCTCTTTGATTTACAGATTTAAATGTAGCAAAAGAATCTCTCATGGATTAATTGTACATATGGTGACCTCCTTATTTGAAACTTGTTTTATGAGCATTTATCCATTGTATCAGTATATATGACAGGATAAGGATAAGCGTCATAGCTCCTTTTAATTTTATCTTGTGACCTTCCTATGGAAATTCCATATCCCAGGTTGGGAACCACAGTTATGTCACCATGCTCACCACACTTGTGAGCTGCTCACTACAACTGTTGTTCCTCATATTGTATATTATCCATCCATTTTCTTCTGCTTATCTGGGGCTGGGTCACGGGGGCAGCAGCCCAAGCAGAGAAGCCCAGACCTCCCTCTCCCCAGCCACCACCTCCAGCTTATCCGGGGGAACACCAAGGCGTTCCCAGGCCAGCCGAGAGATATAATCTCTCCAGCGTGCCCTGGGTCTGCCCCGGGGCCTCCTCCCAGTGGGACATGCCCGTAAAACCGCGCCCAGGGGGCATCCTTGTCAGATGCCCGAACCACCTCAGCTGGCTCCTTTCGATGTGGAGCAGTAGCTGCTCTACTCTGAGCCCCTCCCGGATGGCCGAACTTCTCACCCTATCTCTAAGGGAGAGGCCAGCCACCCTTCGGAGGAAGCTCATTTCTGCCGCTTGTATCCGCGATCTCGTTCTTTCGGTCACTACCCACAGCTCGTGGCCATAGGTGAGGGTAGGGACGTAGATCGACCGGTAAATTGAGAGCTTCGCTTTTACACTCAGCTCTCTCTTCTCTCCGCATCACCCATCTGTCTGTCGATCTTTCGCTCCCTTCTCCCATCACTCGTGAACAAGACCCCGAGATACTTAAACTCCTCCACTTGGGGCAGGAACTTGTCCCTGACCAGGAGTAGGCACTCCACCCTTTTCTGGCTGAGGACTATGGCCTCATATTTGGAGGTGCTGATTCTCATTCCCACCGCTTCACACTCAGCTGCGAACCGTTCCAAGGCAAGCTGGAGGCCATCGCCTGATGAAGCCGACAGGACCACATCATCTGCAAAAAGCAGAGATGAGATCCTGAGACCACCGAAGTGAAAGCCTTCCACCACTTGGCTACGCCTAGAAATTCTGAACAGAATCTATGACAAAGGGCATCCCTGGCGGAGCCCATCACCCACCAGAATATTGTATATTATGTGCAATCCTAATCCTAAAATGAGTGTGAGTAAAGAACAGCACAAGTTACTGTTGCTTAAGCCTGACTGTGCATTTCCTGTTACTCTTCTTGTTCCAGGTGTGTACTTTGATTCGTGCGTGCGCCAGATCAAATTTGTAGACTTCTGTGGAAAGTACCGGCTACCCCTCATGCACTACCTGTGCTCCCCTGAGTGCACCTCTCCCTGTAGCTCCAACCCGCAGAGCGACGCCGAGTCTGAGGAAGAGAACAGTGTGCCTGCTGACCGCCTTCAGAGAGTGCTTCTGGGATAGTACGACCAAGAGGAACATCTGATCCTCTGTCCAAACAAATCCTTGACAGTTTGCCATTGTTTTTATAACACTAACAAGGACCCTGATTAAGACTTTATCGGACATATTAGTGCTCATACACATTTTTATTCCCCCCCCCCCCCTTCAGCCACTGAAACGCACAAAAAAAAGTGAGACAACTTACCTTTGCTTTGAACTAATGTGAAATCTATTCTATGAATGTTTTGGGTTTTTGGTTTCGTTTGTTTTTTTTTTCTCTTTTTCTTTGTTTCATGAAGCGTGTTGTCTCACCATACATCAGTCTGTCTAGAGCACATGAAGGAAGGTCCATCCACGCCTGCTTGCCTCATGGTTGAGCACAGGAGGGCAGTAAAACTCTTGTTTGACAGAAGGAATGAAAGGATTCTTTTTTGTTTTCAGGGCAACATGTTTAGTTGTAATTACAACATTTCATTCTGTGCAGATGCTACAGTGTATTACTCTGCATTTTCACTTTGAGTATGAGCTCTTTGTCAGCATTCATCTGACTTTATTTGACCATCAAGCCTGATGTGCCAACCAAGAAAAAGTCAGTGGGTTTTTTTTTTTTTTTTGTTTTTTTTAAATAGCATGTGAGCAGGAACTTTGAACATTGTTTCAAACTGCGGTACTATAAATATTTTTTGTGGTTTGAGATGGCCTTATGCGCGCTTTGCTGTGGCCAGTCCCCCACAATACTAAAGGACCAGTATGTAGGATTTTGATGGGGAGGGTTCACTTTCAGTCATGTGATCAACCCTGGAGGACCAAAAGAAAATTAAACATTGCTGGCCAAAGCTAGATATGCCACATAACTGAGAAAAAGTGCACGCCTGTCAATTTTCCAGATCTTTCAAACCACATATTTAGATTACCCAAATATGAAAAGCAAAGATTTGTGAACCATAAGTTTAGATATGTGGCTGTCTAGTCAGCATACTCAATGACAAGGGAGAAATAAACTGTGGTCAAGTTTAAACCATTGTGTGTCATTTCAAATAAATCATCACTGACAACCTGGGTATCTGTGAAGGAGATGACTGAGGACCGAACTGAGTCCTCACAGATGGAAAGTAACTGTTAACTATGCCAATAGAATATGTCTTTGCTTTTGAAAGACTGGGGTGTGTCATAGTCAATGGTTCACATGGAGTCCTGCACTCTGCGCTTTGTTAGCAGTTGTGAAACAGTTGAGTGTCTGATTATGGGTTGTAATGGCTGTGCAGCATTTTGGCTAAACACAAACCAGATGAACAAAACCTGGTTTTGGCTTTCAACACAGGAGCGGGTCCTCGTCCACCAAGCTCCAGTGTTTCTACTTTAGCCCAGAAGAGATGAGCCAAACGTTGACTCTACAGAGGACCTTTCATTAGCAGCCGCTCCAGGTTCCTCAGAGGTGTTGACTTGGTTGTCATGTTGCTAGATCCCACTTAATCCTGCATACTGCCTTCAAAATAGCAAGGTGGCGATCTTTTATCAGTGCTTTTGTCTCAACTGCATGCCACCTTTGGGGGGGAGGCTGCAATGGCTTAGTAGTTTTAAATTAAAGTTTTAAATGGAAGAATGCTTATCCAGGCTGACTCACAGGAAGTGGATGTGGGTTGGGCCAGGGAAAACCATTCACTGTGTTCGCACAAAAACAATAGCTATTGAGCGCAACTCAATACCAGCCTTTGTGTTTATGTTCAGGGCTGTTAGTTTTCTGTGGGCATAAACATATGAAGATGTATCTGAATAAAACCCACAGTCAGTGATATGTATGGTTACATATCTGCTGCAACTTTCTGCTTGTGTGGAAAGCTGGGTCATTTTATAATGTCCCAGACAGTTTGTGTCCATTAGTCAGGAGAAGAAATCCAATTTGGCTTCACATTAGACCTTAATGTTAAGAAAACAGACGAACGTTCTTCTATGTTACAGAAGCTACAGTAGTTACAATTCCTAAGTGTCTTACTAATGGAGACTTCTAACAGCGAAGCAAGTATGAAGAAACTGATATATGCACCCTGAAATGTGAATAATTTAGCTTTATAAAAGTCACTTTTATCTGATTTCCATACTCATCTGTTTAACAGCAAATATACAAAATAGCCCTTTAAAACAAAATGGATTTATATAAATGTATAAATCTATTTTTAAAAAAATGTTGAAGTGCTACATTTGTAACAAGCTTTGGAATAGACAATGCTTTAACCTCAGATATTGTAAGTAGATGTACAGTAAATAATGACATTAATAAAGACTGATTGTTATATCTTTAAATTGTGTTGGTATTGTGATCTTTTCTGATTGAATTAAAGCCAATGGGAGCAACAACTTGGAGGAATTCTTCAGTTGCTTTAAGTTGCAATTATGTTGTTATGCGATTTAAATACAGAGGCTGCTCTTTAAATATCTGGTATCTGTAATATGCATGTGTGCAAATGATTCACACAACTATTAGCTGCAACTATAACTAACGTCAATTTAAAAAGTTACATGTTCACCGTTTTAGTCCTGAAAAGGACTGAATTGCATTCCTTTTACCTATATTTTTTTTGTATGTGTTGGTCTGAGCAGCAGAATCTCCTCGGATCCACACAGCCTGTGACTACAACTACATGGATTGCTGTTTAACCCTAATAGAATCAGTACTTTTTAATGCTGGGAAAAAAACAATATATCCTTACTTTATTAGGTACACATTAACAATATTGGATTGGACTCCCTTTTGTTTTCAGAACTGCCTCATTCTTCGTGGCCTATTCTCAACAAGGCACTGGAAACTGTTTCTGCAGATTCATTGACTGAAATTTCCTCCAAAACCAATCTGATTTGAGCTTTGTGATATGGTGCTCTATCCTGCTGGGAGTGGCCATCAGAAGATAAGTACACTGCAGTCATAAAGAAATTAATTTGGGATGGATCAATGCTTTCATGTTATTTACACCAAGTTCTGAACAAGCATGAGAATATTGCAAACGAAATCAAGACTCATCAAATATAATATTTTTCTAATCTTGTATTGTCAAGTTTTAGTAAGCCTGTGCAAGTTGTAGCCTCTGTTTGCTGATCTTAGCCAACCTGTTGTGGTCTGCGGCCGTACTCCATCTGCTTTAATGTTTGATATTCAACCACTCATTGCATTAGTTGCAATAAGTCTGTTGCCTTCCAAAGAGCTTGAAGCAGTCGAGCTCTGTCATAAACAAGGTATTTTTCCCCAGAGAACTGCTGCTTACTGGGTATTTCTCTTTTTTTTTGGACCATTTGGACCATTCTCCGTAGAGATGTCTGTGGAGGAAAATCCCAGGACACCAACAGTTTCTATGCAGTTTCTGGCACCAATAACCATGGCAAAGGCAAAGTCCCTTAAATCTCCTTTCTTCCCTCATGCTGAAGCTCAGTTTGACTGGTCATCTTGAATTGTCTACATGCCTACACTTGCAATGAGCATGTGTACTTATTAAAGTGATCACAGATGAAAAGTAACACTCAGTTCTTCTGATCAGTTACTTGCAGATATTTCCTAATACTGGCCACATGCCTAAGTTAAATAAGAACAGGGTTGGATTGGCTTTAGTAGAATCACTGGTTGCTGCTATTATCTGACTAGTAGTAGTGAAACCAAGAAGCTGCATTGTTTTTTATGTTGCACCAAATGCTGTACAGGCACCTCACAGCACCTGTTCATGCTCATGCTGTTTTTTAGTTGCAAACTGAACTTGTTTGGGTCAGCGTTCACAGAAATACTCTTTTTAAAATGTGTTCATGCGCAACACTGACTCCTAAAGACTTTGTGTGTGTTGTTTGCACGAACCGTTCCATTTTGTAGCTTGAATATGTCCAGGTTTCATTTGCATATGAAGGTGAGTTCATTCTTGCATTTGAATACCAAGAGCCCTTTTCTGATACAGCTAGTGAATTCTGCCTCTCACAATCTGCAAATCCTTTAACATCAGCAGCCAAAGGCAGCTAAACTACTAGTTTGTTTTCCTTTCTCTCGCCTCTTTTCACAGTTTCTGTTCGTACCTCGGCATCTAATTCCACTTCTTTTCACCTCACTGTTTCATTAAGCCTGGTTGGCAAAGAGGGTTGCACATATTTTGTTTGTTTTCAATGGTCTTTGAGCAAGTCACAGCTGGGTTCCCGTGTTTTTGCAGCGTGTCTCTTGTCCCTCATTTCTGCTCTCAGCACTTGCACATGAACCCTTCTACCAACAGCAAACACCAAGGAAACACTCTGGCATCACTGTGCTGAGTTACATCTATGGTTTGCATGCGCACAGTGGTATACCTTGTCTGTTAAATAAGGGGATGCTGTCAAATGCAACCTGAGACGCAAGCAGTGATGAAGCAGAGTTAGCTGTGACTGGTAGCTGTCACCAAAACCAAAGAGTCAAATCAGTCCTGCAGAGTCACAGAAAGTAAAATACTGCTTGAAAAATAGACTTTGAAACCTTGGATCACTCCTGAAGCAGAATGGGCATGCAGCAAGGAGGATGTTTTAGACTTCTCGAAAGGTAGCGTCTGTGTAGTCCTTGTCACATCTGAGAATTAATGCAAACATATATAATTTTTGTTTGTTTGCTGAATTTCATGCAGCACAGCTCTCTTTGGTGGTTACAGTACAGCATTGCAGGTGATCCAAAAATCAAAGCACTTCTACGTGTTTTTTTTTAAATATACTTTAATCCTCTTAATGCCCCACAGTCTGAGGCATACCAGCCCATATCAGCTCGTAGTAAAGCCAGTATGTTTTACACATGCGTGCCAGACCTCACACGATCGCTTTTGAATTTACACTTATTACTTATGACAGCCGCACACTGCAGGCACCCTGTCAATAAACAAGCCTTGTCTTCAAAGTCATACCGCTAATCCCGCCGACAGTGAAAATCAGGCTGGAGTTCGGAGAAGCAAGAAGGGCGTAAGAAGAAGTGGCAGGTAAATAACCATCCAGAGCTGAGCAACTGTGTTTTGTTTTTGTTTTTTTGGTTTATAGCTTCTTCCCTTCCTTTGTTTTCCTTAAGCCATTCAGTCTTCTTTTATCACGTATCTCTTATTCATTCATCTCAGGCAAATGTTTGCAGCAGCCAACACGGTCACAGAAATGCTCGGGAACATTGAAAGAAACCATGTGCAGCAGCTAATCACACACAATAAGGAACATGTGACTGCAGCTTTCATTGATGATGTGTAGTAGAAAAGAATGGCTGCAAAAAAAGCATCACTTTTTCAGTCTTTCCAAAGCATTTAACAGCAGTCTGCTTCAGCGTTTGCTAAAACTGTTGCATGTCTTTGCTTGAGTGCCAGAAGTGTATACGACAGATCAAATAGCTTAAAGACTGCATAAAGGTGACACGGCAAACTCCTTTTTTTGGATCTACAGTTTCACATTCTGTAAAAAGTTGTAAGCTGTAAATGACTTTCAAAACTGAAATCATACAATTTTGACAATTTTTTACATCAATGTAAACAATGTAATCAATCAAATTATATAACAGAAAGCATTAAATCCAATTAAATAGAGCTAACAATGAAAATGAGAATGATTAGATGGAGACCATAAATGGAGCTAAAATGAGAATTTGATTAAATAATAGTTATTTGAGTAAACAAACCCCTAATGCGTCAGGAGTCTTTAAAACTGTTTAACTTGAGCTGTCAGTTATTGCATAATCACTTGTTACCTGTTTATTTTTTTAACAAGCGTGTAGGCTGATGCTTTACAGCTACCACATTAATCATTATCATAATCCGCTGCTTTAGAAACACCATGATTGGAACCTGCTTGGGAGCTTTGATTCAAAGTTTCTAATCCAGGTCCATAGCAACACTGCAGGAGGATCTGCGGTGTTCCAGAGAGGGCTTTGTCTCCCGGTATGTCAGTGGGCAAACCTGGGCATGTCACGGAGGAGCGTCCGGGCTCAGGCAAGGACAGCTTGGAACTGGAAAAAAAAAAAAGATTGTGATGCTTCAAACGTAGAACAATGTGCTTCCACCCACACAGTACGCTGTTGGTGCTGCGGTCACATGTTGGACCACAAATGCAGATGCTTCCATGTCAGGAAACAGCGGTGCATTCAGGAGTGGTTCAACAGGAAATGGTGTGTCAGGAGCTTATAAGCTTTGCTTGTTTTTTGTTTGGTTTGGTGGACTTCCAGCTGCTCCATGTGCACAACACGGCAGAGAAAGATAGAGGCTCTCACTGATACCTTAATTTGGTAATTATAACATCTCAATGTTAAGCTCAGTGGAACAACATGTGTCCTGTTTCATCCAGTTCGCCTTCCCATTCAGCCTCGTCTGTTTGACTCCTGCTTTATGGGTGACAGCCCCCTCCCTGTCCTCACATCAATTATTCAAGCTCCTAGTAACCTGAGCATCATTGCAGTCCACCTGCTGCTGCAGTTATTTTGAACCTGATCTTGAAGGAAACCCGAGAGTGATCGACACACTTTGGGTGTAACTGAGCTGGTGACAGCATTTCAGCCTTTCAGTGGAGTACTGACATCATGTCATTTGAGCTTAGCTCACAAGAAAAATTATGAGTTTAAAAACACTCGTCCCATATTCCACTCCAGCTCTTTGTGCATTCTTTTAAAACTTTCTTACACTGATGAGTGATTAGTACTGTAGTCAGTGCATTTTTCAGAAGGTCCTATTGCCAGCCTCCAATGAAGACCTAATTGTCCTTAATGAAATACATGATGTTGAATTACATATTTTAACATGCTAACTTCATAATAATCTGTTCTCCCGGCACTTTATCATATTTAAAACCAACAGTTTGGCCACAGCCACTGACATGAAAACCATCTTCCAAATAATGCATATTGCAATGTAATATAGGTCCAAAAAAGACACAAATAAACAATGGGTCTTTTGCATTGACTCAGCTGGATGTCAAGTGCCTACATCGTGTTTTATGTCTTTTTACTCAACAAATTAGAGAATTTCTTGTATTTTTTAAGTGCAATTTTAAAAATAACAAATAAAAACAACTACTATCTTTTTCTTCTTCTCATGACTACAAGCCTGCACTGAATTTAATTCCGCTTTGAAATATTTACTTGTTGAAAGTAACAAACAATGCTGTTACTGAAGAATACACTCAATGTGCCGGAAGCTGTTTGGGCGTTCATTAACCACAACGCAGTCATTCCATCCTGTTTACGTAAATATGTTTGCGTCTGCGTTTCACCTGGTTCCCACCTGAGAAGTCTGAAAAATGAAACCCAACTTTTGGGATAACTGCTACAGGGCCCCTGTTGTAAGCTTTCCGGTTTTGGAAAATCTGGTTTGTCATAGTTTCGATGCCAGAATAATTTATAAGTTTAATTCCGGGGAAAGGCCACAGGAGCACAAAGCTTTTTCAAACATGAAACAATGGTGCACTGTAAACACGTACTGTGGCCTATTTGAAATATCAGGGAGCTGTGCGTCTGTTCAGAGTTTTAATATAGATTAAGTGACTTTAAAATTTAAAAGCAGTGAACCTATAGATTAATACAGCCATGGGAGAAAAATTTTATATCGTGTGAATGGGACTAATGGGGGCAGATGGACGCATGAGTGGATATCCGCATATTCTTCTTTTCTGATAATCTGTGTTTGTCTCTGTTTCCCCACTTACAGCTCTCAGTGGTGGCACTCCCTTATCAGGAATGACCCGCCGTGTAGGCTCACACTGTAAGCCTACAGTGACGTCTTAATAACACCTTTATGTCTCATATAGCCGGCTGAATAAATGCTGACATACCTCTGCAGAGGCTCGCTGAGCAATCTGAGAAACTCAATCTGTCCTCATCAGGCTGCACGGCGGCCTCATGTCCATCCGTCATAAACGTCTGCTTTGGAAGAAAAATAACAATAATATAAACAGTGATGATGTGTGTTTCTCTTTCCATTAAAACGAGCGCTGTTTTCACTCTATTTATTTGTACTGGTGATAGTTAGAGCGCCGCCCTGTCCCATCTGCCACACGCAGGTCCCCGAGGGGCCCCCTGTACCGTACTGGACCCACATTGTCACAATCGTGCACCGCATCACGCTTTGAATTCGCTTTTTTGGAGAGAGAAACAGAGAGAGAGAAAAAGAGAGAGAGACAGTATCTCCCACACACACTCGCTCACACTCGCGCCCTCCCCTTCCTCCGTGCGCAAAGGAGGACTCCAGAGTTCTGCTGAACTTCTCCAGAGTGACGGGCTCTTTCCGGAGTGACGGGCGGGAATCGTTCCAAGTGTGCGGCCACGAAAGCCATGTAGCAATGTTAGATAAGGAACTATATTTTAATTTATTTTCAGTTTTTATTATCATAAGGTTTCTGAGTCTGGCGACATGGAGTCCGAGACGGGACGAAGCAATGGGATCCTGCGTGGGGTTTGAAGACCGAGGTTTGTTCTTTTGAAGTCATTATTTTCTTCTTCTTCTTCTTCTCAGCGGGTTTAGCTGACAAATTGGCTGCTTTACTGTACAGCCTACTATTTACAGCCATGAGCGGTCGCCTCTTTTACCGGATAGGATCGCACTTCACAGCTGATTATGCTACCGAACCCGGAGGAAGGCTTATTTTCTTTAAGCGATCTCGTACAGGTGTTTTATCCAATATTCAAATTTTTATAGCTCATAAATCATTGCTTTCTTCTTCACTTTATTTTAATGTTATCTGTTTCTCTTTTTATTGGTGCTTCATTACAAAGCAGTGATGACACGCACGTTTCATTCAGTTTATGCTCTTTGCAAAGTCTGGACGGTATGGCTAAAATCAGATGAAATTTATCTGGACCCATACTAATGACATAATATTTTAATGTGATGCTTGCATGGATCCACATGCAATCCTTGTATGTTATATCTACAGTATCTACTCTCATGATAATGATTAAATAATTAGGCTAATAACACAAGGTTTCTCTATAGTTTTTCCTTGGTAAACTTTAAACTGATACGCTGAGAACTCATCAGATTTTCTGCTTGTATAGTCAAATTGTTTCCGTTCTCAGAGAAAATATACATTTTGATGAATTGATGTCTCTATAAAATATATAATCCAGAACCTACAAAAAAAAATGGATGATGTGCCCAGAAATGGCCTGAGGTGGGATTTTAGTGCCAGTAATTGCGTTCTAAATCAGCTTAGGGAATAAATTTATAAACGGATTACTGGCTATGAAGGAATGTTTCAATAATGGCCCCTGAACCAGGCTTTACATCTGATGGTTACAACACTCTAATCTTAAAAGATGAACAGAGTGATTGACAGAACAATGAATGGGCTTTACTCCAATTTTTAATAAAAGTTTTAAAGGACTTGTTGATTCTATCTATCTGTAATGAAAGTAATGAGAATATTCCTGAATTTAAGAAAATGTGTCCCAAAGGGAGGCACAGTGGTACACCCCTGTTACCAACATTTAAAGACACTCACTTTATTTTATTTGTTTATTTATTTTAAGGCAGCGAAACTGCGATGATTCTTAAATTATTTAACCTACGGCTCTATAGTGTCATTTACAGATTAAGCTTACAAATTAAACACTCCCGAGTCGATCCAGGAAGGAGATATAAATCCCTTTGGGGTTGTATCAGGAAGGGAATCTGTTGTAAAAAGAAATCTGCCAAATTAAACATGTGAAACTACTGGCTGTGGTTTTCTATTTAGTTTAAAATGCAAGAAGAATAAATATAATTGTAATAAATATAATTTTCAAACTTGTTGCTTTTTTTAAATGGAGATGTCATAAAATACATTTAAAAAGGATTATCCTGTAACAACAAAAGACTTAGAAATAGTCCTCAACATAAAGTGAGGAATAATTTTTGAATTTCATTTTCTGTGGTGCATAAAACTATGAAACAATTCAGAGAATAGAGAGAAATCTTTTCACATAAAGGAAAAAGCCAAAAGTGATGATTGGGCTTTTGGACATTTGCATTAAACAAGAAAAAGAAATATGGTGGAAATCACTTCACAGCTCAGAAACACTGCTAACAACCACTGAGAGTGAGAACAGTTTTTGCTGCATTCAGAAATACAAGTGAAAGTTTTATTATGCAAAGACAATACCATAAACACTATATGCCTCTCTGGGTCTCAGTCATCTAAAACAGGCAGGTGCAGAGACTATCATTGCACAGATACAAGCCACAGTCTGTGAAACTTGCCATGAAGGAACCATTAATACTAAACAGCATATACAGTTTTTAGGTTCTGAGCAATATTTTCCAGCTAAACCCTTTCAACCACAGACCCTGTAAGAATCTGGGTGCTGGCCTGCCTGGAGTCCAGTGCTGTCAATCTCTGAAAACATTTTTGTCATGAAATTGGCTCTGAAATTTCAATCTGCTGGCATATCGAGCACACCTGGGGGGGGAAATGCCATTCACAAGAGCAATTTGTCTCTGTAGTTCCCAAAGGTGAGAATGTTATGAAAAGAAGAGGTGACACAACACAGTGGGAAACATATCCCTGTTCCAACGTCTTTGAAATGTGTTTTTGGCATCCATTTCAAACTGTCACGTCCCAAAATGTGCTGTTATTTTCCACAAAGCAATGTTTCTCAATATCTGATACGTTGTCTATGAAGCGAGTTAAACGCAGGGTTCAAATGATTTGCAAATCACTGCATACAGTTTTTTATTTTATTTTATTTTTTTTAAGACAAACTTATAAGTACAAAAGTGAAAGCCCCGCTGCAGGCACATTAAGCCCATTAGGCCCATCCCATGTTTAAAGTAAGACAATCAAGGCTACAGGTAGCTCAGGTATTACTTGCGGTTTAGCCTTCAGGACTTCAAAAGACACTCCTCATGATTATTCTGAACTGTCAAAACATGTCCATAAAACCAAGCTCAGCTTGGAGTCTAGCACTGCTCTCCCTGCTTACACTGTGACCCCCCTCACAGTTGGATGTTGACCTCTGCAGGGGGGTGGGTTTTGGCCTAAGCTGAAAGCTACAGAGGCAGGATTCTGAGAAAAAACTTGCGGAAATGCCTCTCGCTGACGGCTTTTCCTGCAGGAAGCAGAAGAACTGTGATCTAAACTTGGAAAGTGACAAAAGGATATGAACAGGAACTCCAGACATTTCCTAGATATATTGAAAAGATGGCTTCTTTGTTCAGAAAACAGCCTTAATATTTGGAAATGCCTTATACTTTACATTACTGTCAGCCCTGCTTAATCATTTTCACTAAGGAGCTTGCAAATGGGATGTTTTTATGCCACACTGCTACACTACACTATTTCTGCACAATTCCCCCTTTCATTTTGATTGATCCCATAACTGAACAGCCCCAGAGCCTTTCAGGTTACCTTAGTCATTCTACAAAGGCGAGACGTGTGATGCCTAATAGCACTCTACTCACATAAACACCCACTGGTCTGCCAATTTGTATCGATACAAGTAGTCTTACATCGCCTTAGCAACATGTGGCTGAGTCACAGCAGCGATTACAACGATCAGACTCTCGTCTGTCCTAGTTACAGCTCACAGTATCATGTGAGACCATGCCGCATAATTAAACGTGCAACATGTCAGTGCAGCCCAGAGCAGCCTCATAAAAATTCCTGCGGCAAGAGTGACAAACTGTTGTTTGGCATTAAAGTTTACCTCTTCAGTTGCAGATGCTTTAAATTAAAGGTATAATTGTGGATTGTTTGGCTGTCGGGGAAATCTTAACCCTGAAATGTTAACTTTGATATGCTAAATTAGCTCTGCTGGTCCTTTTTCTTTTGCCTGGTCAATGTGAAAATGTGTGTTGTCACAGGCTGTGGTCCACTGTTTGCTAGTTTACCTCTGGGATCACAAGGTGATGGTAAAAATTGAGGAAAAGCAGAAACAGAGTTCCTGTTACATAGTAACAAACAATGTACTGTTCCTGTACATGTTTATTGTTTTAAAGTTGGAAATACCACTAATGCCTAATAACTTCTCTTATTTATATTCTAGTAATTCTAATATTCTTGTCTGTTTAAAATGCCTGTTTCTGTTTGGGCTGCTATCTATGCAATGCACAATCACTGTCTCTGTCCCTGTCACTCCTCGTCTCAGAGGTTTCTGTCAGAGCACCACACTGTGGTGGCTTCAGGTCCTACAACTGTCAGGTGAATCATAAACCTGGAAACAGAAACAAAATGCCACTACATGTGTTTTCTTGGTCTCTAGTATCTTGTGGAATTTAGTACATTGGTCCATTAGTAAGATAAATAATTATACAGTAAAAATGTTATCACAAAACAGGACTAAGTGATTTTAGTGTTTTCGTTGTTTTTTTTTCACAAAGAGCAGTGTGTTTCTTCTTTCCATTTCATCACATCTGTGAAATCTATTGATTGCTTAACAGGATGTTTTTGTGATGGTGGACGGACTGGTGCCAATCATGGAGCCTGAGCTGAACTGCAGCTCCCAGTGTGAGTCCCCATTTTGCTTCATCCAATCTGGAGTCAGCAGGCAGGACAGCCTCGACGTTCTGCAGAGGCTATGCAGTCTCAGCACGGTAACCTCTCTCTGTCACTCTCTCATGTTAATATATATATACTTATAATGAAAAATATAACAATGCCAAGCACATACTGTATACTCATGGGTGAGAAATTAAAGGAAAAGAAACTCAGAACGCTATACTTCCAAAAGATATCCCTTCATTCTTGGTTTTGATGATAGATGATTGAGAGAGTCTAAAATCTCCCATAGGTGTTCAGCTGGTTGAGAGCTCTTGACAGGAAGGCCATAGAATATGATTCATGTTGTTTTAATATACATGCAGCCACTCAGCAAACCCTCAATGTTTCACCAGAGTATAAAGGTGAGGGTGAACAACTTTGTCCAGATTTACAATTACTCTTACAATGCCAGTAAATTACTCTTACAGCACAATAAATCGACAGGATTTTTCTTATGGTCAGCTCAGCTGGCCAAGTTCGTTTTTCCTTTAATTTGTCACACATCTGTGTATCTAGACTATCCAGATGTCACATGCACATGTTCCTGCATTTACACAGTAAACAGATTCTTTTTACATCACAAAGTGCTGGCACACTGGCGTGTCTTGTGCAGTTGACCTTGTGAAAGGGTAAAAAGGGTGAAACTACTTCTGATTAATTCGATTAGCAAATTACTTTTAATCGAGAGACGTTCACTCAAAGCCTAAAAAAAACTGTTTTTTCAAATTACTTTTAAAAGCAGATTTTAAATGTTGGTCGGTTGGTCAGTGGAACAAGTGAGCCGTGTAAATAAACACACCAAGCAAGCTAGGAGTGTGCTACTATCTTACTCGAGAAGCTATTTGAATGGTACATATCCCGAAAGGTAATAGGGGTGGACTACCGAAGCTATGTTTAGCATCGTCTCAGTCACTGGTGCCCTTAAGAGACGAGTCAGCGGAGATCAGCACCGTGAGGCAGGCAAAGAAAGTCTAATAAGACTTTTCAAATAGAAGCTAAAGTAGCCGAGACGCTGTGTCAAAGGAACACAAACAAGCTTTTCTCTTCGTGCCGTGCCACAACGAGTTGAGGTGAGTTATCGCTTTGATTTCTTTCACTTTCTGGTGTTAATTTATGCATGGGTGTGTCTCAGAGTGTATAGCATCCTCACCCAGGGGAGGGAAGAACAGCGAACTGCGGTTTTCTTTGTTATGGTAATTTTTAACATGACAAAATAGTATTGAAATATAGTATTATCCTTTAGTTCAGTGTCTTTATGGGCTCTCTTTATTATTTTCTAATGACCTCAACTGACATAAAAACTGCTCAGCTAAAGTGAAATACTCTTTGATGAAATCTAACACCATGCATTTGTTGCTATTTGTGGATGTGGACAGCCCACCAGGCACCAAGTGTTCCTATCCCTAACGCTATAGTGGAAAGACAAAAATACAAGGAGCTGAGCCAACTTATTGCATAAAACACCACCTGTTTTCTCTCTCTCTGTGCTTCTAGATATGGCCACAGCTGGCAGTGTGCTGTCCAAGGAGCAGCTCCTTTGCCCCATTTGTCTGGATTTGTTCAACCAGCCAGTGTCCACTCCTTGTGGGCACAACTTCTGCAGGGAGTGTTTACAAAGATATTGGCAGACCTCTAACATGCCTCAGTGTCCCATGTGCAAGCACAAGCTGTACATGCGGCCTGACCTCAAAGTTAACACCTTCATATCGGAGGTGGCTTCTCATTTCAAGGAGTTGGTGGAAAAGAAAAATGAAAATGAGAGCAGTGCTATGGATCAGTCAGAGGGCCACAAAGGAGAGGTTTCATGTGATGTATGCATTGGAAAAACAGTCAAGGCTTTTAAATCCTGTCTGGACTGTTTGGCCTCATTTTGTGAGACTCATCTGGAGCCCCATCACGTTCTAGGCACCTTCAAGAAACACCGCTTGATTAAGCCCATGATAAACATGCAAGACAGGGTTTGTAAGCAGCACGAAAAGCTGCTCGACCTGTTCTGTAACACTGACCAGGTGTACGTGTGCCAGATCTGCATTACGAAAGACCACACGGCTCATCAGACTGTTCGTATAGAGGATGAGAGCCGGAACAGAAGGGCTCAGATCGGGAGCACAAAAAAAGAGGTGGGAGAAATGATCCATCGCCGACTGCAGAAAATCTGTGACATCAACAAAATCATTCAAATCAGCAGGAGAAACACAGAAAGGGAGACTGAAGAGAGTCTGCGCGTCTTCAGCAAGCTGTTCCAGCTTGTCCAGAGAGGCCAGGCTGAAGTGGCCGAGGTGATTGGCGCAAAGCAGAAGCAAGTAGAAAGCATGGCCAGCAGGCTTATCTTGGAGCTGGAGCAGGAGATTGATCAGCTGAGCTGCAGGAGAGATGAACTGGAGCAGCTCTCGTTCACCGACGATGATCTCTATCTTCTCCAATACTTTCCAGCTTTTGCCACAGTGCCAGCCACCAAAGACTGGTCCGACACCTGCTTAGAGAGTACTGAATATGTGGGCATAGTGAGGAGAGCGGTGAGGAGAGTAATGTGTCAGCTGGAGGAGACAGTAAAAGCTGAGGTGAAGAGGCTCTGCGAATCCGAATTTCAGAAAGCTCAACGATATGCTGTGGATGTGCATTTGGATCCCGATACCGCTCATCCCAAGCTGGTGCTGTCTGAAAACAAGAAGCAGGTCTATCACGGTGACGTATCCCTCGGCCTCCCTGACAACCCAGAGCGATTTTACCCTTGTGTGAGCGTTTTGGGAAAGGAGGGCTTCTCTGCTGGAAGGTTCTACTATGAAGTCGAGGTGAAAGGAAAGACAGAATGGGATATTGGAGTTGCGCTTGAAACGGTGACCAGAAAAGGAGGGAATGTGCTAAACCCCGACAGGGGCTACTGGTCGCTGGGGATGAGAAAGGATGAGAGCTACTGGGCTCTCAGCAACAGCCCTGTGTGTGTCCCGCTGATTGAGAAGCCCCAGAGAATTGGGGTGTATGTGGATATGGGCTGGGGACAGGTTTCATTTTACAACGTGGACTCTCATTCTCACATCTACTCCTTCACTGGGTGCACCTTCAGTGGCAGACTTCTCCCCTACTTTAACCCACGGAGGAATCACGGCGGGGTTAACTCAGCACCTCTCATCATCGTGCCTGTTAACTAAAACTTCGTAACGTGCGATCTCTACTTGAATGCTTCGTTTAGTTTTCAATTTAACGTTTCAACTGTGCCAAAAAAAGTTCCAAGTCTGTAGGGTAATTCTTGTTGTTTAATAAAATAGTGTTTGTCCAAATGAATCGTGTTTCTTTTTTTATTATTATTGTTTTGTGTCCGTGATTTCAAAAAATGAGAGTTTCAGATGCACAAGAGCAGCATCTGAAATAATTTGGATGCATGTTTGCATGTTGCATGTATGCGTTTGCAGATGGCAGCAGAGCTCCCGAGGCGCTCTCTCTCATCGGTGCTAATTGCTGTGGTGTGGACGCTCCTCTCCTGTGGAATCCTGTTGGCATTTTGCTTCCTCCTTTTCACCCTGCGCTTCAAAAACAACAGGTACAGTGAAACATACGCAGTATATAAACACAAAGAGAGGCTTACAGAAGTCATTTAACATAATGTGTGTCATGTCATTAGGATAGTAAAGATGTCCAGCCCCAACCTCAATGCCCTGACTCTCTGTGGAAGTGTCCTCACCTATAGCAGCGGGTTCCTGTTTGCCGTCGAGGAAAGTGGAGCATCTATAGCTGTTCTACAAGTGAGTCCAACTTCCCTTCACCGCTCTGTATTAGCGTTGACGTTGTTAGATTGAAGTAATCATACCATGCTCTCTCCCGTAGACTCGCATGTGGATGCTTTGTGTAGGCAGTACCCTGGTGTTTGGCCCAATTTTGGGGAAGACATGGAGACTGTACAGGGTGTTCACGCAGCGCGTGCCGGACAAGAGAGTGGTAGGCATGCTCTTCAGTTTTCCTGGTGGTTTCCTAGGGTTTGTTGTCAGCATCTAAAGATTTGGACTTTAGGATACATGAAGTATCTTATATAGTACACAAATATGAGTAGATACTTTGAGATGTGAACGATTAAAAACAAACACATTACATAGTCTACAGTCCATAAAAAATATAGGCGTCCAGCCTCAATGTCACATTAGTGACTCCATCCTTTTTTAAATATATATATATATATATATATATATATATATATATATATATATATATATGTATATATTTGTATATTTGCCTGTAGGTTTGGTGATAAATTTGATCCTCCTGGACTTGGAGGAAGTGCTTTTCACAGATGATTCTTTTCAGCTGCTCCTTGCTGGAGGAATTTTGTTGCTTGACCTTCTACTTTAAAACACTCCAGATGTAGTCTCTTTGAATTTGGGGACATAGTTTTCACTCTTTCCTCCTGTGTCCACTTTGTTAAGACCTCAGGGCAACCTTCCTTCAGTTTCTGGGCACAAACTTGCTATCTCCCCAACATTGTTTGCACTCGTGTTTCACAGCCAGCACTGTTGACCTCCTCTTACTTGAAGTATTATTCTTGCTTTTATTTGGTTGTAGCTCTAACTAAAAGTGCTTTCACTAATGGTCACAATGCTTCTTTTCATGATCTTTGGCGAATCGTGCAGCACTGTTCTGTTTTTAAGCTGCTGTTTCCTTCTTTTCTTTCTATCTGCAGAGGCTTAATTCATTCAGGGTCTTTTTTTATGGATGCATTCGTTTCTGCTGATACTCTGTCCACCATCAAACACGCCATCTGCTTTTCAGTCAAATTATATGTAGCAAAAAATAGCAAATTGTGTATTTGTCCTGTATTTAAGGCCGTCCACTGTGCCTGTTTGTGTTAACATGGATCTTCATTTACCTTTTTTAGTCACTCCTGGCTCTTTGTTTTAACTTATGCCAAGTAGCCTACTTACACTCTTGGACCCTCTCTATCTTTATGACATCTCACAATCTGGTTTCTTACGTGCTGAGGCAATTGAGCCATGCCAGATTAGACACAGCCAAGGCCAACATATAACAATATAACCACTGTAATATGTTGGTATAGTAGTTTATGTTCAGATAACAGTTTGATTCTGGGATAAGATACAAAATTTGGGGGCTGGTCTGGGATTTGGACTCAGGGCCTCTCATGTTAGGGTCCCTAAACCCATGGCTCAAAGAAACCTAACATATGAGATGCCACAACACTGCTGCAGTTCAACAAATGTTTAATATTGCAAAAATAGTTCTTTTAAAAAATAAAACAAATAGATATAACAAGGAAGGAGCCCAACCATAAACAAACAAGAGAGAAAGAAGAACATGAACAACTACACAATGAGCAATCAGATTCCAGGTTAAACTAATAGTCGTAAACTAAACTAATAAAACCAAGACTGAAAACATGATTGTCAATAACTCCCAACTCAACTAGGAATAAATTAAAAACAAACAAACAAACAAACAAAAACAGCAAAAAAGAACAACTGAGCAATAATGCTGGTGCTGGTGAGGAAGAGCAGAGAGAACATCTTTAATAGGTGTGCAGCACTAGGGATAAAGAATAGATCAAGAAAGGGGGGAACAGGTTAATAAAGGATGACAGAAAAAACAATAATGGCCTGGCACATGTGCTGGTGCACAGAGAAGCATGTAACACCCTCAGTGGTCTTTACCACCGGTTTGTGGGATTATCGCCTTTCATCTTTAGTCGCCATGGCCACCTCTTGGCTTCATCTCACTTTCGAACCTTGTTGATAAAAATTTCTTTAATAAAAATTTCATGTCCAATTACATTTGTTGCAGAAAGCAACAATATAAGTGATTTTATTTTTGCGCTTTGCTGCTTTTTACATAGTCAGTATGTATTATGTATTTTTCCTCCTCTATTTACCAGATTCATCAAGCATGTTCTGCCCCAGGTATTTATATTGCTTAGGAGATATTCAGAGATGTTTCTGAAGCATTAACTAGCAGGTTAGGCCATGGATAAGAGACAAAGCTTGTTTTGCTTAATATAAATTTCTTTACTGTGCATATCCAATCTGGTATCTGATAACTGTGCCACTTAATCAAGGTGTCGCTACATGAATGAAAATGCTCCACTGGTGAAATAACAACTGGGGACTATGCTCTATGTGTCAGATAATCAGGGACATCCAGTTGATGGGTATGGTGGCTCTGTTGATCCTGGTGGACTTGCTGATTCTCACCACTTGGAACCTCACCGACCCCATCAGGTGCTCACGATCTGTGGGAGCTGTTGTCAAGGTAGGATTATTGGTGATTTCCTGAAGCTGAGCAAAAAGTTGTAAAATGACTTGGTTTCATTAAGAATGATGAAAACTGAAATGCATGGGACTTAAATGTTCACCTGAATGCTTTTTGCTGTCAAATTATGGAAAGTGAAATTGAATGAGATTGCAGGAAAAATTGAATTTGTGACTGGAAAATGACAAACTCATACATAAGGATGACAGCTAAATAAATCAACTCTCTGATGGTGTATTGTTTTCTTTGATGATGTAGGTGATGGAAAGAGATGTTTCCTACTCGTTGTCGCAGCTGGTTTCTTGTTCTTCTTTGTACTCAAATCTGTGGATCATTATTGTTGCTGTCCAAAAGGTAACTAGTCTCTATTCAAACTTTATTATACATTTGTATCAGTGTTTAAATGCACATTTTAAAGTTTTGCATTATTTTGATGGCATCATTTATCTTTCACGTGGTGTTTTCTGTGTATTTTGTATGCTGTATTCTGTATGCTGTACAGTTTTCTCCAGTTTGCATTATGTAAACACACCATTGCAAGTGCTTTACTGAAGTGAATATATGTGAATAAAACTGCTGAATTTGAGAAATCAAATCAAAATTATAGTTTCAGACGTCAAGTGTTAAAGAACCTAACATCTGAAAGACTTTGGTCATTCATTTTTGTATAATATGAATAATTTTTAAACAATAATAATGGTTATTTATCCACCATGTTTCTTTTTTTTTCTCCTTTTTTTCTTTTAATGCCCTTTGTCTTTACTTTGTTTCTCTTTAGGGTTGTCTTCTCCTCTATGGCACTTATCTAGCTGGACTGACAAGTAATGTCAGCCATCCCCCAGTCAACCAGTCTCCTACAATCATTACATGCGTCACTTTGGTCACCTGCTCCTCCGCCGTTGCCACCCCCGTGTCCATCTTCCTGCAGACTTGGCCCAACCTGGTCTACAGTACTGTGGCTGGAGCCATCTTCATCTGCACGCTGGCTACAAACTGCATGCTGTTTGTGCCTCAGGTCAGACACTGATGTCATTTTCCATTTTTTAGCATCTGCGTAACAGAAAACTACTTGGAAAATAAACTTTATCGTGTCTAGAAGTATTATGTTTACTGATTGTCCATTTCACTTTTGCGAACACAATGATGCTTCAGTGTACAGAGGTTTGTTTGTTTTTTTCAAATATGGCAAACGTATTTACTTAAAGTGAAGGATAAACTGATTGTATAATAATAGAATACTATGTTTAGAAACCAGCAGTAAATAAACAGACTCAATCAGACAGACAGAAACTAAATACAGACAGATGACAAATAGACACGCAAATGGTAGCTTTGGTTATGACTTTTTCTTTTTCATTTGAATAAAGTAGTAAATCTGTGAGTGATTGCAGTGCTCACACATGCAGTTTTATGTGTGCCAGGTTTCCATGTCTGTCAGTGGAGGGTGACTCACACACAAGGTGTTTATGAGTCAAAACTACGTAGGCTGTCGCAAACAGGTTTATGACTCTCTAAGAGTCTAGCAGAGGACTTTTGTTATGGTAAAAGAATGCATCTCCTCTGGAACGGAAGGAAATAGCTGAACAGTGAGCAGTTTGTGCAAATACACCTGGTGAATATTCCAGATCAAATGACCCTGATAATATATCTTCTTTTTTTGTTAAAAAAAAAAACTACATTTTTTTCATATCTCTAAAATATCTCACTTGCCCCATACAGCTGACCCAGTGGCGACAGTTTGAAGAAGATCAGAACAACCCGAGTCAGATGGCCAAGTATTTCAGCAGCCCCAGTAAGAGTCAGCCATCTGTGTACAGTCAGGATGAAATCTTCTACCTGCTGGGGGAAAACAGCTCAATGAAGAAACTCCTTAATGAGGTAACGTTACTGTTTTCTTCTCAGAATTAGCCACTCGGTAAGAAATCATCTTTGTTTCATGTTAGAATTTCATATAAAGCTGCAGTAGAACTTTCTCATTTAATTATAAGACACGTAATCTTTATTTTTTTGCAGATGATTTAGGTTTTCCATTCCTCTCCTGTAGACGAAATGTGCTTTCTTTATAAAGGCCAGTAGGGGGTGACTCCTCTGGTTGCAAGAATATGGGGAACTGACACCACTTCTCTTATTTATGATCTCAGTAGAAACTTCCTTGATTAGTTTATGGTATCAATCACTGTCTTTTTTTAAATAGAGCATAAGGTTTATGTAGTAAAGAATTGTAACATTTAGAGTAAAATCAACACCAAAGTAGAGTATGCTTCGGGGCGTGGCTGCAAATATATCACGTCGCTAAACTCAATTAGGATTTTAAACAATTTGTCATTTTTTGAGTATTGCGGTAGCACATATTGCAATTTAGTGGCCTTTTTTAAAGCGTTGCAAACTGATGCAGACACTTTGCTGTACTCAAATCGTCCTCGACTATATGCTTCACATCTCTCTATATTGTGGGTATGGATGTGAAAAAACTTGACATATCAGGATTCCAGGCTGTTTAACACGTAACAAAAATTTCAATTTCGGTCAATTTTATTTATACAGCATCAATAGTCCACTCAGTGTGCTTTATACAGTAAGGTAAAGACTTGGGTATTAGAAAGAAACCCTAACAATCATATGATCCCCTATGAGCAAACGCAGGAGGACAGGGAAAAAGGCAAAGTGTGGGAGAGAGAGTCAGATTTTAATAAAGGCTCTTGTTATCTGAGACAAAGGTTTTTGTAAATAAAGTAGGTAATGGATTGTGTTATTTCAAACTAAGTGTGTCTAGTCTTTTTTTGTTTTATTTTAGTTTCTATTTTATACCTAATAAACTTACATGGAAATGGAGCAGCAGAGCACAGTTCTGATAGCGTACAAGGCACTTATAATGTCCCCCCAGCTTCTGTATTGGACACATCTTTGTTCCTCATCTATAATAATGTGTGTGATGCACTGTCCAAGTACTGGTCTCTATATTAAACACAAAAACAAATTTCAAGAGTTTACATCCTGAAGCTGCAGGTAGTCCTCTTAACAGACTAGTTTACTGTCAAAATTAGGTGACAAACACATTCAGTACAACATATAAAACTGACACCTTCATATTACTTCATTAGTGGTGTAGATGAAACAGGGCTGAGTCAGTGCTGAATCAAAGTGGCACCAGCTGCTTAACCATATGTTTACGACTTTCTGTCACTGCTTGACTGTTCGGTTTATATTGATTCAAAAGGCAGGAAACTGATGCGTGCCAAGTTTTCATAGTGGCAGATTTTTCTAGCAACATTTTCTCAGTATGTGTCAAAATGTTTTCACTTCTCTGTATCACCACAATTTTCAGAAGAACGCCGTGATCGACAGTCTCCAGGAGCAGGTGAACAACGCCAAGGATAAACTCCTGAGACTCATGTCAGCGAGCCAGCACCCTGAGGACCAAGACATGGACTCCTCTGCCACTAACCTCAACTCGTCCTCCACTCAGACGACCGAGCTCCAGTCGGAAGGCCCCTCTACTTGTTCTCAATCTCAGAAAGACACTAAATCAACACTCTCGCCTCACCTCACTGCTGCTCATGGTTCATTATCTGCTGTTACACCGTCCTCTGCTCCTTCCTCTATTTCAAACTACTCCGCTCCCATTTCTGTTTCCTCCCCTCTTCCCACCAAAATCCCTGCTTGTGAAACTCAAAACAATGCATCTGCTCTCAAACGGGACGCATCCCTCCCGTTTATGGGTTTACTCAGGACACCAGAGGAGACAGTTCAGTTTGTGACCTCTCTACAGTACCGACGAGGGTTGAACCCCTCTATGGCTGAAACCTTTGGTAGTTATAGTGGCCTAAATCTTCAGGTGGGACCAAATACTAAACCAGCTGGTTTTGTTAGTAGCGAACAGTTGCAGGAGATCCTACAGGAACTCAGCGTGGATGCAATCACGGAAACCACGCTTCGATCTCCCAATCAGGCGCCCAGGATACCTTCTCAGCAAAAACTGACCAGAGACTCTACACTCTCCCCTCTCTCCCCACGGACACCCTGCTCCCTTCCCTCTCCTGCACTCTTTCGCTACCCTAGCATCTCGCCTTATACCATGAGAAAAAGGCGGCGGCCCTTTCACTCCTCCAGAGGAGGTTTAGCTCCTCCCTGGTTCTACACAGGCTCTGAGGTTCCTGGCTGTGCAAGAGCAAGAGACACATGTGCGCTCCCAAGTCCAGAAGATATTACTGTGGATGATAACTGTATCCCACATCACAACAGTGACCCTGAAGAGGGAAAGGAGGAGGAGGACACGAAAGTGCGTGAAGTAGTGAGAACATGTCAGAGGTGTGTTTCAAGGCTCCCGAGATGTTCGGTCGTGCATTGTGAAGAACAAAACCGTAAAGCTCCAGAGGATGTGGGAGCAGGCGGTGATAACGAGCAGCACCGCAGACACATTCGAGACTCATGTGGGTACTCGGACTCAGACTCCAGCAGCTCAACCGATTACTGCTACTACCACCGTCCTTACTGTGACTCCTGCCTGCAGCGAGGCTCCCTCCTGTACTCAGACAGCTCCTCAGACTCCTCTGACAGCGAGTATGATGACTACTTGAGCCTCTACCGCTCACCACGCCCTGTGGTATTCAAAGAAGACCTCAAACCCACCTTCGTATGAACACGTTTACTGCACTTTACACATTTATCCAGTTCCAAAACTTGAATGAATATTCTCAGAAAGGTTGCTAAAACGGATGTACTTCTGTGATGGGGGACATTTGACAGTAGCTTACAGTATAGGAACTTTACATCCCAGAGATTGTTGTTTTTCTGTGTTGCACCATAGGTCACAGTGACTGATTTATGAGACTAAAACTTTTGTAGCTTAAAAACACATAATGCTGTTTACTTTTTATAGTTACTTGTGGCATTATTTGTATTATTTGGATTACTATTTCTACTGTCTGATGAAAACCTTTGACACTTACAGTACTGTGCAAAAGCCTTGAGTTACTCATTTATTTATATTTAGTTTCTTTTAATTCTTTGAGTGGTTCTGAAGGACATTTGTCTTTGGACATTGGCTGCTTTTTCATTCTTTTTCACATGAGACACATGTTTTTTTCTGTGTTTGTTTTTTGTTAATCTTTTTAACACTTACCTTTGAATAATTCAAACATAAAAAGTGTTTGATGACAATGATAACAGACAACTTATCAAAAAAAATTTTTAAATTGTATGTTTAGGCACTTTGTTACTAGCAGCCGTTCCAAAATGCATAATTTGTTTCCACTCCTTTAATCCATAAAAATAAATGCCGAAGATAACACATTTTCACAGATATAAAACACAGTTTTTGCACCACGAATTGATTCTCAAGGTGCTATCAGCCCACGATATTTCTTATGAATTATAGTTTCAGTTTTCCTCAACATATATGTGGGAGACCAGGAGAGAGGTGCAACAATGAGTGCCTACAGCCATCTGTAAAACACCGTGGAGGCTCTGTCATGGTTTGGGATTTCCTTTCAAGTAGTGGTTTTGGAGATCTTGTCAAAATTGATGGAATTATAAATGCAGAGCCCCGGCTCGGACAGTCTTGGTTGTTGTGTCCTTGTTGTGTCCTTGGGCAAGACACTTCACCTGCCGCCTACTGGTGATGGCCAGAGGGGCCGATGGCGCAATATGGCAGCCTCGCTTCTGTCAGTCTGTCCCAGGTCAGCTGTGGCTACAACTGTAGCTTGCCTCCACCAGTGTGTGAGAGTGAATGAATAGTGGAATTGTAAAGCGCTTTGAGGGCCCCAAAAAGCGCTATATAAATGCACTCTATTATTATTATTAAAAAACATCCAAAGAAGAGTTTTTTTGTCCTTCAAGAAGCCTGGAGAACTATTACTGAAGACTACTTAAAGAAATTACAAGAAAGCTTGCCTAAGAGAGTTCAGCATGTGTTAAAGAATAAAGGTGGTCATACTTGTACAAACTCTGTTTCTTTCCTTATATACTGTATTTCTATTTATGTTTGCATCTATTTCATATTTTCCTGGCAAAATATTGTGAACTGAGGAAATCAGGACTTTTGCACAGCACTGTAGACAGGTGCTTTGTTAGTTAACTCATGTAAGTTCTCAAAATATACTGACAGAAGAGACACAATAATGAAAAATGACATAAACAGATGCAACATAAAAGGTTTTCACAGAACAAATGTGCGCTCTATTATCAATTGTGCAATTCTGTATTTATTTCTGTATTTATTTGTTGATGTTTTGGTGCCCAGAATTACTTTATGTTTCTTTTATTATAAACATTCCTTAAAATGTTGTTATGTTCCTTTGCTGACTCTGAGTTTGAATTTACAATGTGCATTCTGTGAATGTGAGTGCTGACTTGATGTTAAATACTAAACCTCACCTTTATATGATTTCCATGTTAAATGCAACATTTTCCCTGAGTTAAAATATTTGCCAGGCTTCCCATCACTTAAATCTCCACCATGATTTCACCACATTTTCATGGGTTTTCCTGAAACACAGACAAAAGCCTTTTCTCCCTCGTATCTTTCATGTCTCTTTTATGGCTTGCCCTTCACTTCCACTCCCTTCTGCTATCTACTCTCTGTCTTTCTCGTATTTTATCCCTCCACTAATGGGAAAATGTATGTTTGCCGGGGGAGGTGTTGCTATGAAGGCAAAACAGTGTCTTGCGTTACTTCTGCTCAGCTGCCTGCTTTTAAGATGCTGCTGCTCTCTGTTCAGCATTGAAGGCCAGCCTGGGAGAAACTCCCTTTGATACGGAGAATAAAACCCACACGCATACACACACACACCTGCATAAAAGATACACTAGCAACTGTATCACTGTGAACAGGGAAAGACTTTCCTGCCCTTTCTGCATTCTGCATATGATAGACTTTATTGCCATTTCATGAAATGCAGCACACATATAATTAGAGTTCAGTACAGTTAGTGACACTCACATGCATTTGCAGAAAAGAACAAGATACACCTTCAGCGATTTTAGATCACCAGACAAACATAAACTGCACAAATTCCAACCTTTTTGGTGGTTTGTTAACGATAACTGCTTTATAGATCAGTAATAAATTACAGTTCTAGATTATTTAGAATATTTTTGACTCAGTGATACAACATTCAATTATTAACACCTCATTTAAAATTTATATTAATGGTTTCTTCTTCTTCTTTTGCATGCTCCCTTTAGGGGTCACCACGATGGATCATCTGCCTCATTCTCACACTATCCCTAAATCCTCCTCTGTCACATCAGCCATCTACATGTCCTCTGTCACCACAGCCATGAACCTTCTCTGTGATCTTCCTCTTTTTCCTCCAGCCTCGCAGCTCCATTTTTAAAATATATCTATTATCCCTCCTCTGCAAGTCCTCTCATCCTTGTCTCTCTGACTTTGTCTCCAAACCTACCATCAGCTATCATCTTGTAAACCTTCCCTTTCACTCATGCTGCTTTTGTCACAAATCACCCCTGACACTCGTCTCCACCCAGTCCACCCTGCCTGCACTCTCTTCTTCACCTCTCTTCTTCACTGTCCGTTGCTTTGGATTTTTGACTCAGTGTAGTTAAACTCATCCACCTTCACTACCTCTGCTCCTTGCAGCTTCACTATTATTAATTAAAATCGTTCATAAATATTATGTCAGTGGAAATCAACAGCCCTCTCAAGGGTAAGAGGAAAGAGAACAGACAAAAAAGATCATGGAGAGACAAGGACAAAACACAATGGCAGAGAGAAGAAAAAAGTTAATGCCATGCTGGAGTGGTATGTAAATGCAGCTGTAGCATAAAGCCATAAGAGGAGAAGAAATGCTCATTGCATCTTAGCAAGTCCCCCAGCAATATTGCATCATAATCAAGACATGGTTCGGGGTCACCTGATCTAGCCCTACCTATAAGCTTAAAAGAAAAAAGGAGAGTTTTAAGCCAAGAGTAAAGAGGGTATCTGTCTCCTCAAACTGGGAGCTGAGTCCACAGGGGAGATTGCTAGCTGAAGGTTTTGCCTGTTATTCTCCTTTTAGAAACTATATACATCAAAATATCACCAAAAATTAAGCGAAAAAAAAACAAAACAAACATCAGTCAAAGGAATCTTCAGAACCAACTGATCCATTAGGTACCTTTATTAAATAAATAATAGCAAAAGCTTTGTTTATCTTGCATCTTTAAAACACACAAAGAGACAGCAGTTTAAATGTGAAATCAGGACGTACGATGCTAAACATGTAAGATAAGGTTATAATAGAAGGATGAGACGCGTGCACGCGCACATTATTACATTACTAAGCACGATGACACTAATTAAAAGGATGTGCCCGAGGGCCGCGTGTGGTAAAAAGTGTTGGGGAGCGATAAAGGAGAGGCTTTTGTAACTAACATAGCAACAGTGCTGCATGACCACCGGTGCTCCGTGTCCGTGACAGCTGGGTCCATTTGAACTGACAGCCCGGCTTCGGCTCTCCATTGGTGGAAGAAGTCATCCATCCCGGGAACGGGCCCGCCCCTTGTCCCCGACGCGGCACAGGAAAAAAAGCCTTTGAAGTCGCGAGGGCGGTGCCGAGCAAATTATGCCATGTGGTGCTCGAGAGCGGGGTTTTCATTGGACGGCGGTGAAATGGTCGCCGCCCATTTTTGAAGGATACCCTCTCTGATTGGCTCAATCGGCCACCCCAGATTCGCCGTGCGCGCGTTCACAGTTTTCCTATTCTCCCTCGCGAGTTACGTCAGCAGCGTGAACGTCTTTCCGTGACGCCGGAGCAATCCCTCGAACAATTTGCGGAAACGGCGTACCTACCATGCGCAGCGACAAAGACTGCGAGCCTGAAACCTATGGGGAAGGAATAAAAAAAAGAAATTTCGTATCGTCGCACTCTGTGCTTAAAGACCAGTATTTTCTGAGGAGCTCGCCGGCCTGGGGTCTCGGTAAAGACACCGAAATTTAACCGAGGCAAGGCTGGATTTAGAGTCGGCGTACGGCTAGTGAATTCGCTGAAGAAGACTGTAGCAGCTGGCAGATTTTCCGTTGGACCGTCTGTAGGCTAGGGTAGCGAGGGAGCCGCCATGGCAGTCGGATCATTGAGCCTCCACATCGGGATATGAAGTGGAACTGCATGTGTCCCGAATCGTTAAGAAAACGCCGCATTTGTCACCGATCCGCACCGGATCAGCATCTGAACTAACCCTTCTTCATCTCCGTGAAATCGATTCCGCACCCCGAAAGAAATTACCGCTGGTTTTTAACCGTGGGGCCACAGGGAGAGGCCAGATTCATGACTATTTTAGTCGGATACGTGTCTTCAAAGGCCCGCTGAAAGAAATCCTGGAGCACAAGGAGGAAACGATGCTCTGATAGACCGTCGGTGGAAAAGAAAAGGGTCATTTAGTGGCGATACGAAGTAGTGTGAAGGATTCCTGGGATAAGGGGATCTCTTTCTAGCTGACCTCCCCGTGAATTACAGTGATATTAATTTACTGTCATCCCCCCCTCCTTTTTGGATTTTTTTTTATTATTTTTTATTTTTGATGAGAAGGTTCGGCGAATCGATCAGCTCCGCCGTTTAAGCAAGTCACAGTCGAGAGAATCAAGGGGATCGTCGGATCATGTCGGGTCGGCCCAGGACCACATCTTTCGCCGAGAGCTGCAAGCCAGTGCCGCAGCCTTCAGCTTTCGGCAGCATGAAAGTCAGCAGTAAGTACACCCGTGTAATTCTAGAGTGGCAGACTTTTCCTGCACGCACCAGGCCCACCGTGGGCTGCATATGCTCGCTTAAGTGTCCTCTCACTAACTAGACTGGAAATGTGTCAAGTTAGCATACGGTTAGCTCCGGGAAGCTTATCTCTGTCATATATGTGTGTCACAGAGCGAGACAGTGGATGGTGCTGAGCGGCACACACTGCTGCTCGCCCCGATGTTGGCACACAGCGTTACGCGCTCTGTCGCGCCGCCCCGGGGCCGGTCAGCCGGAGCAGGGTTAGCAGGCCGCGCCGGGAAGGGCCGGGCCGTGCCATAGGAAGGTAGTGTTGGCACAGGCCCAGGTCAAAACCAAGCCTCCTTCTTCCACCGCAGATCCGGCCTGATTATTGTCCATTTGAATGTAGATTAGATCGCGTAGAGATATTGCCACACAGCACCAATCACATGCGTAATGGAGTTAAAGCGATAGGTCCGGTCTATTACGCAACTGTCAGAACGGAAGGTGCGCCCGTAGTTGAGTCGGGCAAAACTGACGCGATCCTACGGGGGGTGGTTTATTAGCCCTGTTTCCACTATTTCCACGGGCCGTGTCGCGACGACCGGAGGGAGTGTGACATCGAGTATCCTGTTCATGAAGCCACGGTGGCACGGTGCCGGAGACCGCTTATAGACTGGCTGCAGAGAGGAAGCCATGCGACTGACTAGGCCTGTCAGCTGAGCAAGTGGCGGGGTGGGGGGCTGGCAATGTGGGTGCTAGACGCCTCTCTTTCGTCTAGTCTATCCATCACCACGGCGATCTCAAGGCAAGGCGCACTCGCTCCCATGCTGAAGATACTACTGCTGTGCTGGTTATATTTAATGGCCCAGTTAGAGCTCAGTCGGTTTAAATAACATCAAATTAACACTTTACATATCTAAAAGTCTTTTCATTGAAATTAATTTATAAGTATAGCATCTTTATTATTAATGAGTATCGACTGTCATAGATGGACACTTGCACAGTTCCTAGTTACACCCCTGTCTTATCTGACACACAGATGGGTGGGGTGGAGTGGGGTGGGGTGTGAGGGCACGTACCTGTTAAGGAATGCTGATGGAGCCTTAAGGCTGTGATGTGAGCATGATGTATCTCAGGCGGGTGAGGCCTGAGCTCAGGCTCATGTCTGGGCCTTGGTGCTGGAAACCGATTAGTGCACTGTGACACACACACACACACACACACACACACACACACACACACACACACACACACACACTCTCACTCTCCAAACCCAAGCCTAATTCTTGTCTCGCCCCAGGTGCATGTATGGGTCAGGTCTGCTAAATGTGAGAATTAATTTTTTCAGACAAAAGTTTTGGATCCTCAACTTGATTTCTTTTTCTCTCAGAGAGACTCGTCTGGTGACTCAGTACTTTTTTATCAACTAAAATAATAAGCTGAACCTCTAGTTGCTCAATTAAATAGGTGTTTGATAATCTGATGTCTAACAGCAGGTGGTGTTCATCTCCATGGAGGAAAGTAGAGTGGCTGATTGCTCAGATGTCCCCTGTTGTAAAATTTTTCAGTATTTTGTCTAGTGTCAGTTATATCGTTATCGCAAATTTTCAAATGTATAACGTGATAAATATTTTTGGTCATATCGCCCTGCTCTAGTTCCCAATCTTTAACGATCAAGGATGATAGCAAATCTAAATCACTGAGTTTTATTTTTTCTTGTAACAAGCAGCTACATATAATTTAACTTTCTTTTTAGTTATTGTTTTAATCTAAGGTAGGCTCTGTCACACAGAGGTATGTGGTACGCAGTTTCAGTTGTATAAAAACTGTACTTTGGACTGTGTCACTTAGCTGGAATCTACCTAGACTTGTTTTTTCATCCGGTCCAGGATGTCATCCACTATTATCCTTTCCTCCACCATCCTATAACACACACACACTTGGATAGATATATGCACTCAAATGTGTGTGTAATAACTTGGCTGATGGTCCTAAACAGCTGTAGCCACTGCGTATGATCCTGGAGAGAATGCTCTTACCCCTCCTACACAGGCAGACGGAAACACACATGCATATACATACATACAGTACATTCACACACCCACTCGAGCACCCTCAGGTTTTGTTTTTTGGGGGGTGAGGCAGCTGGCCAGGAACAATGAGCAGCTTGTTTAGCATCTCAAAGCAGCAGCTCTCTCTTCCTCTTTTCTCCTTTTTCCTGTCTGTCCCCCTCTCACGTTTTACAAGTGATGACGAGAACAAAATGAACTAATTATACTCTTTGATTCCAAACGAAACAGCAGGGCTTACAGACGAGATGAGGACCACCGGAATCGCTCAGGGTTTAGAAGAAAGATGAGATCTATTTTTTTTTTTTTTTTTTTTTTTTTTTTTTTGTGAGTGAGTGAGAGAAAGACAGAGAGCGAGAAAGCTAAATAAGATGAGTGTAGTAGTGCAGCAATGGCTCTGCAGGCTGCACGCTACCCTGACATCTACAATCCATGCACCAATATTATGTCTCCATCTCAGTGATTCTTGGCCAAGTTTGCTTTGCATTAGCTGTAACACTCGTTCCAGTAATGCACTAAATTATCGTGTCAGCTTTACAACGGGGGGGGATTCTGCAAAATTTGTTTGTACCTGTGTCTGCATTACAGGAGCTGAGGACTGCGAAGCGGCAGATGCGCGTCTGTCATGAAAGACATGTGAATGCAGCATCAGTGGGGAAAAAAATAAAGAGAAATCTATTAATATTAATAAAAAAAATGAAGCATAGCAAGGGAAAAATGACAGTGAAATATATACGGTATATACCGGAACTGAGCCAGAATGCCAAAATTTTGTATCTTAATTGCTTTCAACTTGCTTCTAGGCAGCCACTACACTTTAAAGCAATGTAGACTGAAAAAGAGGAGGCTGGAGAGGTGTAGAAGAAAATGCAAGAGCTGTCACTGCCACTTCCTGTTACCTGTGTAAATGCAAACAAAAAAAAAGGTATTGAAAAGTAGTAGCAACTCCTTAGAACTGTTTGATCCAATGCGTGGATGCTTCTGCTTGCTAGGTTCAGGCATGACGAGGCCTAAATGTTCTCCTGACTCGGCAGCGTAAAATATGGCACACATATCTTGAGCTAGGTTTAAAATCTAAGCTTAGTGATAAGCCCGTCAGGTTTTAGTTACCCTAAAGGTTATAAAAATATCTCTGCGTGCACTCTTCAGGGCTTGCACCTATGTTTAGTTGGGTGTTGATGCTTGGACCTAAGGTTTCCCAGCAGAACACTGCCTTGTAACGAGTCGTCCACAAATTCCCTGTCAGTAGTTCCCTTGCGTAGCTGATTGGTGTGTGAGCAAGTTATTGTGTGCAATTCTTTGCCAAAATTCAGAAAGCGATGGACACATGGGCTGTTTGGCAGGCTTTGCATTCTTTGACATTCACTTGTAGTGATGCAACATGAATGGTGTGAAAATTATTATTCGCACTGCAGTAAATACATGACTAATTTTATGACTGCAGCTTGATTACTGTTGCATATTTATACCCCTGTAGTACTTGGAAAGAATGTGGCTGATCATGCTGTGGGAGTCGAGTGTAAAACTACAAAGAAAATTTCTTTGTTTAGACTTCCGTGTCAGACAAAATACTAATGCATTAACTTTAGAAGGGGTAAAACTGCTATTGCATTAATAAAAAGAAGCATCTTGTCCAGAACTTGGACCATGGAATAGTGAGCGTGGAGGATTTGTCTTTAGAATTATGCCATGTTATTCTGTTCATTATCAGTGCCAAGGCACTGCTGTATATTAATAGCTAATAACTTATTGAATTATCGTGTACATGCCACAATGTGAGTGTGGTCATTTTGTGGCTATTTTGTGGCTAATGTTCTGTTTTGAGGAGGGACTGACAGATAATTTCAGTGGCAATATAATCTTCTTTTTTAGGGGTAAAATTCTGTTGGGCTGTGATTAAAAGAGAGTTTAACGAAACAATAAAGATGTGATTAATATTTGCCAGCCACAGGAAGACTTGAGAGTCAGAACTCAAAGTTCCTTTACTGACTGTGACTGTGGGGAGACGTCCACACAGGGAGCAATTTGTTGTCACGAGGCGTTTAGAGGCCGTAGAAAGTCAGTGACACTCAATGTGACTACGGGCAAAAAAGATCCCACTGGTGACGCGTTGAAGCGACTGCCAGTGAGAGGACAGGATACCGGTGGTTGACATGACCTGGTAGGAAATGCCTTAAAGGGTAACCTCGGCAACTGGAACCTAGAATATCTTCTGTCGACCAACTGTCAGCATCAGACCAGTGATCGCTTCCCTGTGCGGATGCAACCTAACCTGAAAGGGCTACCCTGTCAATCAACACGTCCTTCCCTCTCATTGGTAGCTGCTTCATTTTCTCACCTCGGGTTGATGAAAGTTTAACTCAGGATCCGCCCACCTTGCATTGCCAGCAGTTATTCTGCTCCACATCACCTGAAGTTGCTGAATATTGTTGACTATTTATGGTCTCTTGTTGCCAAGATGCTGCTGGTTGCTTCCTTTGTGGATGCCCCTTAAAAGTACTTCATTGCCCTCCACTAGAGAAAAATAAATGACAAAAAGACAGAATAAAAGTGTTGCTTTTAGGCAACACTTTACAAACTTAATCTTATCCCATAATAAGCTTCAAATAACTGCAAGTCCTTATTTATTATTCATGTCAGGAAAATTAAGATGATCCACAAGTCTGTAAGTTAAAAAGTTGTTTTTTTTCCCCCCTTGACTTGATTTGATTTAGATGAACACAGATGAATTTATGACATTTGCTCAGGTAGTTTTTCAGCAGCTTTGATAGAAATACAGGGTTACACGTTTTTATCAGCAGCAGCCGCACACGTGTCCTGTGACTGCTCAGCAGCAGTGTTGTTGTGCGCACGCGTTAGCCATATTCAGCCGTGGCCTGAACTAGTCTGCTGACCTGAATCGAATATTGATGCCGCTGGCTAAACGTCGCATTGCAACAACCGTCTCTGCTCTGTCACTTTGTAGATATGTAATACAGCATACGTACATGGAGTGATGCACTGCGATTTATGTATTAACTAGTGTACTTGTCGCAGGCTGACTGATAAGTTAACAATTCCCGCGCGTGCTTGAAGATGTTTGTTGTTGCACTGATTTCTCTGTTATTGGTGCAAAATTCATGTTTGGTTATATTTAAAGAACTCTTTACATGTAATAGAAGTTTTTACCAAATACTTTTGTTTGTTGGGGATAGTTTATTATAGGGATGGACAGATTATTGGTTAAACCAATATTGGCCTTTTTTACTGTAGAAATATTGGTAGAAATGATTGTTTATCAATGCCTGGATCCATTTTTTTGTCTTCCCAATGTTTTTTAGTTTTCTAAAAGTTAAATGACAAAGTGATTAAGAACTAAAATGCAGTTAAAGCTTTTAGGATTTTTTTTAATTTATTGCAGTAAAGATTTGCTTGTTTTCCTGGTTTATTGTTTACTTATTAGAATAAATAGGTGCCCTTTGCTTTATAGGAAGTTACATTTCTTCTCACATGTGAACTGAAGGTAATTCCTAATTGTGTGCAATTGTAATAGTTTCTCTAGTCTGTGTGAAAAGTCCTGCTTCATGCGGCGTCCAGTTAGTCACTCAAATGACATTTGATCGCTTGGTCATTCCTTCCTTACGGCAGTGTGGGTTCCCAGTATGTGTTTGTGAGCAGGCACAGACTTTTCTCACGGTTTGAGGAAGTGCAGAGGCGTCATAGAAATGGCCCTGTTGGAATATATGTAGGCAGAGTCATATTCCTCTCTCTGTCCACAGTTCTGGAAAGTCTATTTCTGTTGGTACAGAATCCATCTTTAGTTTCCCTTTCTAGACTTGGTCCTGGAGAGAGAAGCTGTCTCTTTTTCTTTTTTTGGTTTCTCCCATTCCTTCCCTATTCTTTGATTGTAATTGCATCTTTGGTAATGGAGCCTCTCGCTGGCCACACAGCAGCAGAATAAGGCTTGCAAACGCACATTAATAATTTTATGTCTGGATTGAGCCCGTGTGTGTGCCGGCGTCCGTGGGGGGACTATTCGCATCGAAATCAATGGTGGTGTTGGAAAATAAACTCAGCAAACCAGTGAAAGTAAGAAATAGGACTGGTTAACCTCCACACCCTCGGTTATAGTTTGAGGTCAAATGTTGATTTGTGGATTAGCAGTGCGGGGTTAATCAGCCCGAGGAAATTGTTGATTCAAAACACACATGCAAACAACCCATGACCTGGTACTTTACTAGAAATCAGCATGACATGCACACCCACTCAATATGGGTGGACGCAGTGGCCTTCCAGAGTCCATCCAACCAGTTGTGTTTGCTGCCTACCGCTGTGAGAAATTCAAAGAAGAATGCATTTGATATTTTTGACTTGTTTAGGCTCCTCCTCTGAAGTCTGGGTTAAGTTCAGACCTGCCCAGTCATCCTTTTTAGTGCCAGCTAATGTAGAGTTTCCTCAATTTTACAGCTCTTTCCACTTGTGCTTTTTTTTGTCTGTCTGAGGCTAAAGCTGATAGGCATGACAGTAACACGGTTCAAATGTTCATCAGTAATACACGGTCCTAGCCTGCGTTGTATGACTTGTGAATCGAGGACCAATTTGACGCTTTGATGACCAAAGACAGCCTGCAGCAGAATTCAGAAACGGTGTCAGAGAACGAGTTCTCACAGTGTGACCCACATTTAAAAGCCAGTCCATCACAAATGAATCAATACACCAGTCAACTGTCGTTCTGAATAAAGTTCAGTTTGAAGATTTTTTTTTTAAATTCTTTTATTTTTTAAATGCTTGGAAGCACTGCTGCAGTGGTCACACAGTGGTCTGGTTTTCTGTGAAATATCTTTGGATTTTCAGACAGGGAGCTCTGAGACTCACCTGAAACTCTCAGGATCATGAGCATTTTTACTCTTCTTTCATGTATTTCAGACAAAATGATTAGGAAAGAATATAATAAATGGGAAAATCAATGTTTTGATCTAATCTACTCGGATCTGAACACTTGTGTGTTGCTCGTGTCTTTGTCTCTATCTGCAGGGGACAAAGATGGCAGCAAGGTAACGACAGTTGTGGCCACCCCAGGCCAAGGCCCCGACCGGCCACAGGAAGTCAGCTACACGGACACCAAGGTCATCGGCAATGGCTCTTTTGGCGTCGTCTACCAAGCTAAACTTTGCGACTCTGGAGAGCTGGTGGCCATCAAGAAGGTCCTGCAAGACAAGAGGTTTAAGGTAAAACTTGTTATGACTGAGAACAGCTGCAGGCGTAATTGATGAGTGTGCATATAAACGCAAACTCAGTGTTTACCCTCCAAATCACCCTTTTTTTTTTTTCTTTTCTTTTCTTTCTTTCTTTTTTTTTTTTTTTTTTTTTTTAAACAAAAAATCAATGATATCAGAATCGAGATGTGTGGCAGTAATGAATGTTACGGGGTAACCGTGAAAGAGACATGAATGGAGAGATCTTTCACACGAACGGGGAGATCAGAGAAGCTGTGAAACAAAAGAAAACAAAAGAAGAGCGGGAAAGTTTGTCATTCAACACATTCCCACTTTAAAGCGTGTCTTTTCTTCTTCTTGCAGAGAATGTGCGTGTTTGTGTAGTAGTGGAGCAGAGGTCTTTTCTCACACCGACAAACTCAAACACATAAATACTCCGTCATCCGTCAGCTTGCAAATGTCATGTTTCTTTCCAAGTAGAGCTCTGCTGGAAATCTCCTCCTGTGCTTTGAATAGATTTGACTGATGGCTTGTTGTTCCTTCATTTGGGCAACATTGTCTTTGCTCCACTGGTTCATGGCCTCCGCTGAGTGTATATGGGTGGAAATAAGTGTCCCGAGGATCATGCGGATAGGATGTTTACATGAAACACACAAACTTGATAATAAGATGTATATAAGCAACATTAGCTGGGATTATTTTTGAGTGCTTAGGATAGCATATTTGGGTCTCTCTGACTGGTTAAGGGTTTGTCCTTGTTTCAGAAATCAGGATATGATGTTTATGTGGCAAAGACAAAATGGGATGCTTCAAAAACTCATGTTCATATAAACAAACTCATTGTCCCTGCCACTAGACCTCAGAAAGCAACGCTTGCAGAAGAGCTGTTTAGAGTTTCATCAAGTTTAAAGGCTTTAAAAAATGAGCTTCCACAGTATTTTAAGTGTGTGATCAGGCTGGGGTTAAACTGGGTAACAGCTCAAAGTGTTAATCTTGCAGTTGGTTATTTTATACATATGTATAATGTTTGTTAAATGGTTTAAATTCAAACCAGCGCTTCTTAACCTATTTCTGGGATGCTTCACTTAAAAAGCAGCCATAAACTCTAACACCAGAAAAATGATATCTGTTAACTTAGCTGGACTCCACATTTTTACCCAGGTCACCTACACTGGTTCTCTTCCTCACCACTGAAGCCAGTGCAGTCTAATTAGGGATGTTATTGGATTTAGTGATACCAATACTATTATTGAGTCTGCTTAAAGGGCCTTATTCTTTATCGATTCTCTTATTGATTGTTGATCAATTTTCTGAAAAAAGGAGGCCCATTCTTGTTTTCAGCAGCCAGTATAGCAACAAAATATAAAAATAGCTTATGTTAGACTCAGGTACTCAACATGCTAAAGGAAGTTATTAAGCTTGCAGGTGTGTGATTATGGTGTACTGGACAGTTTAGTAGTGGATCTTAACTGGAACTTGGTTCTTGAAATGTAAATCTATAGTAGTCACATGTTTCAGTTTCTTTAAGCTCCAGTCACACAGGATAGAAATCGGTCGGCAACCAAATGCAAACTTCAATTCAATTCCATTTTATTTATATAGCGCCAAATCACAACAACAGTGGCCTCAAGGCGCTTTATTTTGTAAGGTAGACCCTACAATAATACATACAGAGAAACGCAACAATTATATGACCCTCTATGAGCAAGCACTTTGACAGTGGCAGTGAGAAGGGAAAAACTCTTTTAACAGGAAGAAACCTCCAACAGAACCAGGCTCAGGGAGCGGCGGCCATCTACTGTGATCGGTTGGGGTAAGAGAAGGAAAACAGGATAAAAGACATGCTGTGGAGGAGAGCCAGAGATTAATAACAAGTATGATTCAGTGCAGAGAGGTCTATTAACACATAGTGAGTGAGAAAGGTGACTGAAGAAGAACTACTCAATGCATCGTGGGAATCCCTCAGCAGTCTACACCTATTGCAGCACAACTAAAGGAAGAATCAAGGTCACCTGGTCCAGCCCTAACTATATGCTTTAGCAAAAAGGAAAGTTTTAAGCCTAATCTTAAAAGTAGAGATGGTGTCTGTCTCCCGAATCCAAACTGCAAGCTGGTTCCACAGAAGAGGGGCCTGAAAACTGAAGGCTCTGCCTCCCATTCTACTTTTAAATAAAGTGCTCTAATAGGGTGATATGGTACTATAAGGTCATTAAAATAAGATGGGGCCTAATTATTTAAGACCTTGTATGTGAGGAGCAGGGTTTTGAATTCAATTCTGGATTTAGCAGGGAGCCAGTGAAGGGAAGCCAATATGGGAGAAATATGCTCTCTCTTTCTAGCCTTTTTTTGATTAACTGAAACCACTGTAAGCTACGGGAAATGCTGGTGAGTGGTTGCTACCTCCTTGGAATTTTCTTGGTTACAATAAGACAGCTTGTAGTTTGCAAGGGAGACGCAAACGTGTCCACAAACAGTGCCGCTGTGCACAGACTGGTGGTGAAACTGTGAAAAGTACAATACAAATGGAAACAAAGACGCTTAGCCTTGAAAGTAGAAGCTACACCTTTATGAAACATGTCAGCAGTAAAGCTTAATTTAGGCTTCTGCAGGAAATTTACGTCTTAACTTACATAGTAACTCCTTTTATCTCCACACTGCAACCTTTCACACCACTCCAGTGGTTGTGGTCGTCGACCCAACGTGTAGTTACGTTTCTCAGGAGGTGCCTGTCTGGCGTAGAGTTAAAATAGGATTCCGGTTATTGCGTACGTTACAATGTAGATCTGACGCAGGAGTAGAGCTGGGCGATAGAACGATAACGATATGTATCGTGATATAACTTTTACTCGATAGAGAAATTAAGCTATCGCGATAGACCTCGCCGCTCTTGTCCTCTTTTTTTTTTTTTTTTTTTTTTTTAAAAAGGTCAGCCAATCCAAATTAAGTAGCGCAGAGCCGAACCAATCACAGCCGCAGCGTCACGTCGCGTGACTTGTTACGTACAGCACAAGTGCCAAGCCGCACGTGTGTTTGTTTGGGAAGCAGCCAGCGGGTAATGGAGGAAATGAGTGTGCCGACTAGAAAAATCAACCGAGCGTGACCGAAGAGAAAACAGATGATGGTTCCAATGCCGGAGAGATTGTCGAACGGAAGAGCCATAGAAGTTCCGTAGTGTGAAGGTATTTCGGCTATTTCAAGTCTGACAAAAAACAGAGTAGCGTGCACTGTAAATTGTGCCGAAAGCAAGTCTGGAAATACAATGAACTGGTGCATGCGTCACACTGTGCGCCACGTTATTGTTTCGGTGAAATGCATTTCTACAGTACTGTTAATTCTACTCTCTGCAGTGTTTAAATGCTTACATATACACACAGTTACTGTCCCTCCACACATACGACTCTGTTCTGCTTCTATGCCCCAGCTTTGTTTACTTTTCCCCACCGAGGCTTCTAGACTTCTGATTGGCCAACATTTCTGCACGGTTAGGAATCTAGCGCCACCTGCTGCTTTGGCATGTTCATAGCAGCGTTTTCCTTCATTTCTGCTTTTATGTGTGGACGGGATTATTTTTTAAAACGGAAAATCTCTGTTTTCAAAAATACCCGTGTACGTGTGGACGTAGCCTCAGTCTCTGACTGGAAGCGCTAATTCGTCATTCGGCTTTTGTCAGACTAAAGTAACTGTTAAAACTGTTTGAAAGTCTAAGCTATACAACAAGGAGAGATTGAGAATTTCCTTTTAGTTCTCAGTTTATTTGATATTGACAAAAGTTAGTCAGTTTTGTCTGTTCTTCTGTAAAACAAACTAAGGTTTATTTTTAGAATTAATATTTTGTTTCTAAGTGGAATTGACAATTTAGTAGCCTGTTTTGTTTGTTCTATTTTGAAACTTAAACGCTTTAGCGGCTGCCTTTTGTGTAGTTTGCAATATTTGCCTTTATTTATCTGAAAAAGTCTCATGTTCCTTAAGTACATCTACCCTGTTGAACTTATTATGGGAAATAAATATTTAAATCAAAACAAGCTGCTGATTATTTCACATTTTACTTGTGAGCAACGGCACATTTAAATCTTACAAATATAGTTATTTGGCTTATATCGTGATATATATCGTTATCGCCTGAAATGAAAAAAACATATCGTGATATGAAAAAATCTCATATCGCCCAGCTCTACGCAGGAGTATAATTTACATGTTAGGCTTAAACTTGAACTTTGTGTTTGTGTCAATGCAAACTAAGGGTGACCATGGCTGCCTGCTAGCCACGCAAGGAGGATTTTTTTTGTTTTGTTTTTTGGTGCAGCGCTGTCTTCGCAATCGACAACCCCTAGCGACAGCCAGCAACCTCCAACAACTTGTCAGCCAGGTACGGAATACACGTTTTTCCCAGCAACTGAAGGTTACCAGGGGCTCACCAGCCGACCTCTAGAGTTGCTGCCATTCCAACCACAACTGAAAGTCACACCTTAAAAAAACGAGTGCACTATTGTCGTGTGAGACTATATATTTGTCATACACACAGACACTCAATACAGTAACAACTACCAGCTGAGTTGGGGTTGGTTTGACTGGGCTATTCCAGCCTAAGCACAGCAATTACTTTGCAGCTCTGAATGGACTCAGACACTTAATTTCTAACCTCACAGGCAAAAATAAGAAGTTTTTGCAATGATTATAGGAGATACATTTCAACTGTAAAATTACTGCAAAAAACAATTTATACCTTACATCTCTGACCTTGTGATGCTGTAAAGTTTGTGTACGTTCTACCCATAAGCTTTTATTTCACTGTGTGACAAGAGATGCTTTAATTGTAGACGTTTGACTAGGGGAAAGGGGGGGAAAAAGCACAGACGTTACTAAAAATAGCAGGGGCTATGTCGTCAGACAATGGTTCCAGTAAACAATGGCTGCAAACCAGGAGAAGCAGTTCACATTTACATGCATTTAAAGTAAAACTGAAAATACAAAATGAAATCTGGCATGAAGAAAAGAGGAAAAAACGAACTAAAACTGTATTGACAATGATAAATGGGTAGGTTATGTGTCATACTACATACATGCCCCTGTTATAAATAAATAAATGTCTAATGGGAATTAAGTCTGTTAATATTTGATTTAAGCTTGGAAGGCAGAGCTATTCCCTTCTCGCTCATCATTTTATGTCCGTTATTCCCAGGAGGAGAACGCTCACTGTTGTCTTGTAGACTCCCATCCCGCTGCTCTTTTTCTTTTTACCCATAACTGTGAGAACTGCTCACAAAGTTCAGTCAAATCTATTTGCCTGTAGCGTTTTCACCCAACTGGTTCAGCTAAATGCTTGAGCAACTCAAAACCCTGGGTTTAACCTGTTGGAGATTCAGCACAGTTTTTTTTTTTTTTTTTTTTTCTCCTCAGGATGTGCTAGTCCTTTGCTCTGTGAAGCCAGACAAGATGAATGATGTCACTTAATAGTGTAGGGGGTCGGACATCTGCCACCAAATTCGCGGTGCTCGTTGCGGACGCTCACACTGTCTTTTTGTGGCTCTGCGTGCCGGCCCCGGTGAAGTCACATCCTGCTCTTCCTGTTAGCCTGTGGTTAGCATGACGTGCTAGCAGGCCTCCTCTTTTAAACAGCTCAGTGAAGCTCACGCTGGTTTGATTGTTCAGTTTCCTCTTTAGAGAAGACCCTCTGCCTCAGCTGGCTGTCGCTCTTTCCGCCTCGTCTTTCTTGCTGCTTCATCTGCACGTCCTCCTCATGAACAGCTTGTTAGGAAAAATGAAGCAAATGAGGGCTAAGACTCTTCACATGACTGTCAAGCATGCAGCGCGTGCGCGCGCACACACACACACACACACACACAAACACCTGCGTTCTATTTTCTTCTCCCCCACTTCAAAAGCCTTTTGTCCACACTTCTTCTTTTTTCCTGTCTGATTTAGTGCTCATCTGTGAAGTGAGCGTGGGTTGAGTAAACCATGCCAGTCAACATGTGTGAATGTTATATTTTCTCTCACTGGCGCACGCACACACACACACACACACACACACACACACACACACACACACACACACACACACACACACACACACACACACACACACACACACACACAGCCAATTCAAGTCAAACAGGGTAATCATGTGAATAGGCTTCTGGTTTAACTGTGAGGCAGCTTTGGTGGGCTCACAGTGTTCTTGTTGTCCATTATGGGATGGGTCCTTCTCCCTTCCCAACTGAGGGATCACATATCAGCCTATCGGAAAATGGATGCTCACATTAGACCTCGCTGTCACACAGACCGAGAGCACGCCTGATGGCAGATACTTGTAAATATTATTAACGAATAAAGAAAAATAACAAATCCTGTAAATACTCTGTAGCTGAAACCTGATCAATTTAACCCCGTAGGTTTTTTTTAAATTCATAAGTGTCTGTTTGACAGTTTTGAGTAATACACTTAGAGAAACCCCTTTGTTCTTTTATTTTGGATGATTTACAGTTTGAGTGGGCTTGAGAGGGACCGCAGGTCTATTTTAATTGCATTTAACTTATAAACAACATTTCTTCTCATTATTTATATTTAAACCACATCAGATTGATCATTTTTTCATTTGTTTGATTGTACAAGTACATTACAGTATTTATAATCAACTTATGTCCTCCCACAATGACAGCTCCGTATAATTCCCAAACACAATCCAAAATCTACATTGGTGCTGTAGGAAGCCATTTAAAACGACAAAACCAAGGAGCTGGTTGACTCATCTGGAAGTATGAGATGGGAATAACTAGAGTAGGACAGGGCTCGTGTTTGCGAAGGTTGTATTGTTCTGTGGCTTTGGCGTTCTTAATCTTTTTGGGATGCGGTTTGGTTTTGGCAGCATCAGCTGCGCGAGGCGCTCAGGTGTAGTCCTTGCAGCCGCCGCAAATCAAGTCATTTTTCTCTCTTTCCTCTCGGTCTCTGCTGTCTGTGCCGCTCACACTCTGGGGGATGATAGGTCAGCAGGATGGACTGCAGTATAACTGGAGCTGGGTTGGGCTTTACTCGACAGCCTTTCCACTCCTCCTCCATATGCTCCTGTCTCTCTCTCTCTGTCTCTCACACAGAGACACACCCTCGGACACTCCAGCACAAAAAAGACGAGGGCGTTGCCTGCGGCCGGTCTTTGACCCCGTGTGCAGTGATGTCACTCGGTGATGTGGGGGGTTGTGTGTGTGTGTGTGTGTGTGTGTTTGTGGTTGTCGTGGCTGCGTAAAGGGTAAAAAAGCAGGGGGAAGACTGTGGGGATGATTTGCATCAGCTTAAGTGAATTAGACTGGGGGGTTGTCTGCAGGAGGCTATTGAGCTACCAGATGCTCTGTTGTGCTGCTGTTGTTTAGGTGGAGAGGACCTAACCCTGCTAACATGGGTTTAAAGCCTTATAAAGACAAGGACAGCTGCAAGCATCATCCCGACCCACGTAAGGGACTTTTCATGAGTCACAGCTTCAGACAGACAGTTCAAACCACGCAGTGTTTTGTCAACCACGTTTATCCATATTTCTTTTTAAGAAAACCACTGATTTACAGGCAAAACTATGAGCTTAAAATCTTTTGGTTTGAGGAATTGGCATTTTTTTGTGTGTTGTTGCATATAATGAACAAACTTACCCATTCTGCTATCTTACACTGAGCTGCAAAACCAGTTGATGCCAGTCTGGAGGCTTTTAGAGGCTTTTGTAATGATCGTCTTGACTTGGACTTAATGAGTTAAACAGTTATCAAAGCCACTGTTAAATAATACTATAAATTTCAGTTAATCATTAGATTAGTCAAAGAGGAAGATTAAATCTCTAGCTGCTGTGTTATATACTAAATAGTAGCACTGATGTTAAGCCTCTTTATTACAGAAGAGCAAAGAGAAGAACCTTCAATAAGTAGTTGTGTATTCCTACATAATGTGTTTTTACTCACAATGATACTAGACAATTTGTGGATGGATAAGTTGCTTAAAAGCACAACAGTCTCTTAACTTCGTAGTTTCAATTGATCACTCTCTGTTTAAAGTCCAAAGCTCACAAAGTAGTTTCTTTTGACATCACATGTGCATCCAATTTAAACAACACAAAGATGATTTGCGTGCGGTGCTTCTAAGCCAATCCTGAAACCTGTCTTTAGACAAGTTCAGACAAGATGTTGAGTGGTTGACACTTGGTCTGGTAGCTTGTTAGTCAGCTGGACAGTCATGCAATTCTGTGCTTCCTTAATAACTTTGTCTGTGAATTAACTCTGTAACTAGTCTGGTTACAGGGGAATTAGACAGGAAGCTGCTGAGTTTCTTTGAGTGGAAATGTACATCTGATTTTTTTTTTTCATTAAAAGCATGCTGCATACTGATCATTGTGGCTATATTTGCCATCTTTATGTCACCAAAGTCACAGCGCTTGGTTTCTGAATGTAATCATATTTTTCCCAGAAGCTGCTAGCCTTCATCGAATACAAAAAGAAAGTAAATGTGGGCCGCAGTTCTTTTGTACATCTACAAGTGGACAGCTTCACTGAAAACCCACATCACAGCTATAGAATATGCTGCTCTAATACGTTTCTAATTGAAAATATAAAAATGTACTCAGTGGGGTGCACACGCCATTCAAATTGCACGACTTCTAACCAAAAGTCAGAATATTACGTAAGGAGTCCGCTTCACTGCTACACACTGATGGTGCGTTTCTTTTCCACTTTGTCCCTGTACTGAGCTTTCTTCTCTGATCTCTGTGTTAGTTCTCCATATGCTTGTTACCCTCCATTTCTTTCTCGACACCGGGGCCACACAATGTTACACAAGCACTTTAGTCAACACCGAGCGCTGTGGAAAAGAGGAGGAAGGAAAATGGAGAATGGGAGCAAATGTGGACTATAATGGAGCTGTTAAAGCTTTTTGTAATGCTTGAATTCCTGCCCAACCTTGAGAAAATCCATACGCCTAACCTTTTTATGTATGGAAACACTGTATATGAATACAGATGGAGTGGTCTGACATTTTTTCTCGGCCTCTGGATTGTCTGACTACAGGGCCCAGAGCTTTACTCGAACCCTTCTGAACATCTTTCTTTTTGGACAACTCTTTTTCTGGGGCCATTTTCTGTAGGTGCTGGTGCTTTAAATGGGAATGGATGGCATGCAACCTTTTTTTTTGTTTGCTTTCTTCCCCTCCCTGTGGAAGTGTTTGTCTTGGTAACACACTGACCTGTCACAGTGATGTTATTGTGAAACCAGTTGACTAACGGAATGCGTTTTCTGTCATAAGACAGTCATAAGCAATATAAGGTTGATGGTTTATGTTAAACGTTTGGCTTGTCCAAAGTGCACTCGTTGCTGTTGAACCCACTGAGGCTGACATGTAACGCTTCTGACATCTAGTTGGTTAAAAAAAGCTCAAAAGGAACTCTCCACAGTGTGCTAAAGGTTCAGTGGAAAGCTTTCATGATCTCCTGACCCTCTTTAGACCAACTGTGTTATGAAAGCTGTCTGAAGCATAAACATGAAGTATCTCTCACGCTTTTTCTGTTTGTTTTTTTTTCTTCTTCTTTTGTTCAGAATCGTGAGCTGCAGATCATGAGGAAACTGGACCACTGCAACATAGTCCGCCTGCGCTACTTCTTCTATTCCAGTGGAGACAAGGTGAGTCGGCTCGGTGTGCTTCGTCTAATTCTTCATCTGACCGTGGGAGGATGCATATTTAATTCTGCACAAATATACAGGAAAAAATATTAACAACCATCTGTTTAAATTGACTGTTCAGCATACCGTAATCTATTTTTTCCATCCTTGGAAAAGTATCGCAGCTTGTGGCTAAGGAAGCGTATTCAAGGACGAGTGAAGTAATGCATAAAGAAGTCCTTGCTTAGATTCCTTTTTTATGGGCCTTTTTAAGGTATCTTGGGGTCTTCTAAACAAAATAAAAGAAGATCTAAAATGTGTGTTTAAAGGGACTGGGCTTATAGCTTATTTCACTGAGCCCCATTCACAGGTCATTTTGTTGTATTTTGGAATCTGTTGTTTTCCTGTTTTTTTATTTTTTTATTTTTTAATGTTTTCTCCTGGCCAGCTTAGCTGTAATAAATACAATAGTACATATCTTGACTGGAAAGTCCCTCTCTGTGCCCTGCTGTCGGTCTTCGCCGAACATCAGAGGTCCCCTGGAGACTACACGGCTGTGCTATGTCATTCAGCTAGCTTACAACGGGCAAAGGTCTGTGTGTCAAATATAGAACCACGTGGACTTGGCTCACATGCTGTCGGGACTATACCCATGACACGGCAGTTAGGAATGCTTTCCTGTTGCTCACCTAGCGACACCAAGGAAAGCTGTTAAGGTTTGAAGGGAGGGGAGTGGACGGTGAGATGGTCAGAGGGCATCGGCTAATTATAGATCCACTCGAGCTCTCCCTTCCGCGCCGTGCAAGCTCCAAGCCTGTCCCAGGCTCTCGTCACACACCCACTGACCTCTGGGAATCACCTCTAATTCTTGGTATACTGACACAACACCCGAGGCGACATGTTACACAAATCACCTTACACGCTGCCAACTTTTTTTTATATTGCACAAGTTTCATGTGACTGTACCATTGCATCCACCTTTACATCACTTTCTTGTATAAGTCCCCCCCACCACCCCTTCTCTTCGCCCTCTCCTCACCATGTCTAATTATGGTATGGGGATTTTACCACCCATAGAGCTGCTGAGAGGTAGTGAAGTAGCCAAAAGGCAATGTGAAAGGGATGGAGAGTTTCAGGCATGTTGATGGATTGATGGCAGATGGGTTTAAAATAAGTACGGGAAGAAAAAAGACATAGACAAAGAGATGACATGAGAAGAGGTCAGGTGTGTAGGTGCCACTGGTGTCCTGAAATGAGGGTTCATGTTGGGTGCAGCTGTGAGACAGGCAGGAACTGTTGCTACAGTAGCTGTCAGTGTGTGCACAGGTAGTCTTATGTAAGTGCTGGCATGTGGCGTGCCTGATGCACACAGTGTGCTTTTGCTTTTACCCTTTAACCACTTGTATAATGCTGTGTTTAAACAGAAGGCCACCGGTCCAAACAGCGTAGGCAGGGAAGCAAATAGTCGCTTGACTTTTAACTATGAAATCGCTCAGAGGGTGCATGGAACGTACTCTGCTGACATGTAGCTGCCCTGTGCTGCATTTCTTCTTAAAATCACATATATTTACACACTGATTGCTTTCAGTAACATGAAAAAAATTAAGATAACATTCTTGGCAGCAGATTGACACTACAGGGTTTTTTTTTTTTTCTGTTGTAACAGACTTGAAGACAAAGTTCAGTTCATTTTCAGGTTACTGACTGAACGGTGATTAGAAATATGAGAGGCAGAGTTCAAAAACCAGCTAATTAATTGTTCATAGGTGACGAATCTGCATTAAAATGCACTCTCACTTGCAACTTCCACTGGCACATCTAGCACTAGGACCACCTTTGGTCTTCAGAACTACCCTAATTCTCTGTGTCTTAGAATAAATAAGCCACTTGAAACATTCCTCATTGACTTTGGTCCATGTTGACATGCTGTGGTGTTTTAACAATGCTCAGCTGGTACTAAGGGGCCCAAAGTGTGCCAAGAAAACACCCCCCTCATCTTTACACCATCATCAAGCCAAAACCACTGATAGCAAGCAGGATGGATCCACAGAAGAATCCACTGAGACCTCTCAACAGAAAGTGAGGAATCTTAGACCATCCGGTATTTTTTCCCCAATCTTCTGTTTTCCAGTTTTGTTGAGCCTTTGTCAGCTGTAGCTTTCGTTTTCTGTTCTCAGCTGACATGAGCAGCTCCCAGCGTGCTCTTTTGCTGCTGTAGCCCATTTCCTTCCCGATTTAATGTGTTGTGCATTCAGAGACGCTCTTCCGCTTGTTTTATTTGAGTTACTGTTGCCTTCCTATGAACTCGAAGAAGTCTGGCCATTCTCCTCTGGCGAGGATCAGGATATTTTCGCCCAGAGAACTGCCGCTCACAGAATATTCTCTTTTTTTTTTTTTTTCCTCAGACCATTTTCTATAAACCCTAGAGATGGCTGTGCGGGAATATCCTAGTAGATCAGCAGTTTCTGAAAAACTCAGCCTGTCTGGCACCAACAGCAACGCCACATTGAAAGACACTTTAATCAGTGTTCTCCCCATTCTGATGCTCAGTTTGAGTTGGTGCCATATGATTGACTGATTAGATATTTGCATTAATAAACAGTTGAAAAGGTGTAACTCTAAAAAGTGTAGGAGTTTATTGAGGACTATGAAATGCAGACAATTTGGTCTAGGCGTATGATTCTCGCTTGGGGTGCGAGAGGTCCCGGGTTCAAATCCCGGACGAGCCCCCAATTATGTCCCCAATTAAACATAAGAATAGACTTGTACATTACAATGGTGTAAAGAAATGGTAACTTAATGATAGAGCTGTGACTTTGGTTAATGTCATACATTAGTGTTGGAAATCACTTTGATCATGTCCAGTTAATTTAACGATGTGCAACAGATGCACTTTTCTAACTGTGGGCATTGTAACTTTCCTGACTTCAACAGTGTCTTAAAACTGACATCATTATGTGATTCAGACAGGATTCAGGAGGGATGTGTAACGATGATGAGTTTTGTTAACATGGAACTCATCTGTACCCACTTTAGACTTTAGTTAATACATCTTTTTTTATACTGCAGCTTACAAAGTGAGCAAATCAAAGTACGCTCTGTCACATCCTATTAGATTTTGATTTATGTCGGAAAAACGTTTCCATGTTGGGGAAAATATATTGTACGTAATTAATAAAGCTATTGTTGTGCCACGTGCATAAGTGACGCTGATGGATGAATCCTGCTGCTCTGTGATGTTGCAGATATATAATAAACTCAGAGGAACGACTCCAGCACACACAAAGCTTAAAACTAAATTTCACCCCCTGTTATTGTTTTGTCAAAAACCCAAATCATATTTATTGCTCCCACTGAGTTTTGTTAATCTGTTATACTGAATGATACTGAATTGGAGGCCCTAATCTTTGGTGTCCACTATTTCTTCTCCACATTTATAATCAGTCTGGGTGATTAAGAATGTAACCCTGACTAGTTGTTGGAGGCATACATTCTTCTTCTTCTTGTTATTGTGATTCTTGTTGAGGGCATTCGTCACATCAGTCTTTCCTTTTTCTTTTTTTGTGGGCTCAGAAACTGGCGACCAGAGAAACCACAGTCTAGTGCGTGCCTCTCCATTAATACTGCAACGAGTTACTTCAGATATGAAGCAGACGCTTTCAGATGCTGTCTGATAAGCAGAAAGACGTGCACGTCACAAACAGATTTAAGTGACGTGAATGACTCAACAACCTTGCGTGCTTGGTGAATTACCTGGAAAGGAAAAGGGAACTGCACTGGTTTTTTGTGGTATTTGTTGCTGGTGCCTTTAAAGGACTTTTAACAACTGATTTTTAAAAGACAAAATAAAAAAAATGTCTATTTTCTGTATGAGAAGTAAATCTACATAAAGTTTTCAGTTATTTTTTATGTTAGATTATGTTGCGCTTGGATGGTGCATATTTTTAAATGAAGTGCAGTGAACTTATGAACTGATGGGTTGACAATGAGCCTGTGTGGCTATTTATGAGTTCAGCTGAAGGATGGTTGTGTAAACATACAAAAGGAATAGGCCCAGGGGCACCTCTTCTGCCTCCGGTCCTCCTGACTGGTTGATCCGACTGTTGATAACATACCAGTGTAGCTTTCTGCTTCTTTCTGGCTTTTTTTTTGAGCTATTAAATCAGTGATTCCAGATTTTAATAGAGACACTGTGGTTGAATAGCCTTGCATCTAGATAATGAATCTGGTAGAGCTGCCACTGGATTTCCCAGGAGCCAGTGAGAGACAGGTGAGAGTTTATGGCTGTGGCTGACATATCTGGCATTGCTCCTGCACATATTAAAGACTTATTCTTAGATTCGTAGTGCCATGTTGCAGTCTTCATTAGCGTGGGCCAAAATAAGGACTCAGTTAACGTCGCTCACATCTTGCTTGAGCTCCGTCTGTGCCGCTGTCTGCCTTCCTTGATTTCACAGACTCATTTGCGCTCACAGTTGTATAATTTCCTCCCATAATATGCATTTAAATATGCTTCATAATGTCAACACAGAAGCGCAAACACACATGCTAATAAAATCTTTGCTTGTGAAGACTGACATGCAAACTGTGCGTTACATACTGAAGACTGCTAAGCTTACTGACAGATAGCGTAGCCAGGTTTTCTCACCAAATTAGAGGCTGGGTTGCTTAGCTGGGAGTGAACAAGGAGCCAATCGGATCCTGCCTGGCTAACCTCCGGGAACAAGCCAAGGAAGTGGCTTTGTAGTGAGGCAGGAAGTGAGTCATCGCTGTTGCTAGGCTAAATATAGCTTTAGTGGCACCAGAAGGAGGTGTAATGGGCTCTCCAGACGTCACAATTCTTATCAATGGGAGTTTTGCTGGTGAACGAGGGATGGCTGTGTGCTATGATTGGTAGAAGAGAAAGGCACGCAGAGATCGCGTGCTAAGGAGTGAACGCGATGCCGGTGATGGATCAGTTTGTAAAATGAAGCTATACTCACCAGTATCGGAAACCCTGTGCGTGCCTGTCCATCTGTCTTCCAGGAGTCAAGGCCCTGTACTTCGCTCGCTGTCTGTGTATGTGTCCAGTCATCTGAGTGTGAACAGGAGAGAGCTGTCAGGACAAAGCAGGACACTGAGCTGACAGAAGTGTACCGCACAGTCTGTCTGGAGGCTCTTCACAGGCCCAGCTCACTCATTTTGCTTTGCAGACCTGCAGGGAGCCAGCGCCTAAGCTGCATGTTGGGCAGCGTTGCTAACAGATGGGGGAGAGGAGGCAAAAGGAATCCAGACACTCAGGTCCCAGACTAGATAGGAGGGAGAGAAGAAAGCAAGGAATAATTTAATTAAAGTGTAATTTAAAAGCTCAGATTTATTTATTTATTTTTTTACTCAAAGAGGGATGTCTCATGGGTGTCTGTGCAGATACTGTTCAATACCAGTCAGTGCTACATGATTACATGTAGCAGTATGCGCTCACCGCCCACTGATCCTCTCAAAGATGTCATGATGAGGGAACACATGAGGTATATAGCTTTGCAGATGCAGTTACAGTGTGGGCGATGGGCCGCTGTTATCAAAAATGCAGTTTATCACAGTATTACATGCGCCTACACAGAAGACACACCCATGTGAAGTCCATTTACACTTTATCTTACATTTATGTTTGAAACGAGTGAAGGAGCCTTCTGCCAGTGATAAACAGTGAACGCACACAACTTATATTTTGGAGGCGAGTCGGTTGTGTTGCAAAGATTAAAGACTGCATCAGCAAATCCCTTGAAAGAAAAGCAACACCATCAATAAAGTGACGGCCAGGTTTAGCTTCTCGCTCTGCTTCATATACCTCAGCTGTATTTAAAACACATCAGTGGCCTGCAGTGTTGCATGGCTGCCATGTTTCTTCACTACAACATGGCCTGTGTAGTTTATTTTGGGTTAGTCCCGCCTCACCATTTTGGTGCTATGAATACTTACTAGAGCATCAAATGTGTACCAATACCCTGGTGAGAAAAGTCCCCTCCACTAAAGCTCAGCTTGCTCTAGTTTGAGCAATATTAGATCAAATTTGCTCTGTCCAGTGGTTTGGGCATTTTTCATAAGACCACAATTTGTGATTAAGTGGCTGTTGAATGATTTATGCAGTTGGGAGGGAAGTCAAAGTATTAAGAGAGACAGCAGGACTGTGGTTGTGCTAATATTTTGTAGAGAATGCATGAAAAATATATAAATTCCAGGTTTGTCTTCTAGAAAAGTGCTCAGTTTGTTACATTGTTACTACTACTGGTATTCTGTTACCGGTTTTATTGTTAGCATTAAATGCTTAGAAGAAGACACTTCTTCTGATGATGGACATTTTCCAAAAAACACCACTGATCACTCAGTGCTGATTTATTCACATCACCCTCAACATGGGCATAGTGTTTTATGCAGAGGCCTCTGCTGTTCCTCCTAGCATGCAATCAGAGCCTGAGCAGGCTAGTTGTCAATGCGTCACGTATGCGTTTGTGAGTAACCTTCCTCCTGAATTTTTAAAGTATTTCTTAACTCTTGCATTTTTGCCTTATACGATTTACAGCCTCCCAAGCTTGAGTTCCTCAAGACACTCTAATGGCTTACTTTGGGCTCATTCTGGCCATATTTAAAGGAAATGGGAAGTCTAAGAATAATTGGGTGGAGAACCCCCCAGATACAGCATCCTTTCATGGTCAGTGCGCTCCAGAGTTCAATGTACACAACCCCGCCCTCCAGCACTGGTCTCGTCCAACCAGGAAACAAGGAAATGATATCACTGTCTGCGGCCACTGTCGGGGCAACGGCCGTTATGACGCACGGTTGTGTGCTTCCTGCCCACAGGGAGAGATACAATGGATTCCCAGTTAGGCTGCAAGAAAGCATCAATTACATCAGCATGAATACGGCTTCTTTCTTAGGAGAAGATGCATCACAGCTAAGAGGAGAGAGACAGGGTAATAGGATGGGGATACATATTTAGATCACAAGTTTTGAGTTAAATTCATGTATTTTCCAAGATTGTGTTGTTTTTCTTAACATGTTTAGATTACAAGTGTCTTTTCTATACAGTTTACATGATTTCTGTCAGTGTAACCATGTGTTTTTTTTTTCTTTTCTATTGTTGCTTCTCACCGACAGAAAGATGAAGTGTATCTGAATTTGGTTCTGGATTACGTGCCTGAGACTGTCTACAGAGTGGCCAGACACTACAGCCGAGCCAAACAGACTCTGCCTATGGTTTATGTGAAGGTAAAAGCTCTGTCTGTTTAACAAGGCTGAAAAACACAGTTTAAAGTGAACTTGACGGACATGTTTCCAATCTCATATTTTTTATTCTTGGAGTCTACTATAGTAACTTTCAAAACAATCCTCATTGGTGGAGCTCCTTGGTTTATCCACTGACTGAAACAGTTCACTTTAGCAAGCCTTCCTTTAATCCTGCTTACTTCTGATTGGTATCTCTTTGTAAACAGAAGGTAAAAACGGAGCATGGGCGGATGTACTATGAGATGACCATGTAACGATTCTGAAATACTTAATAGTTAATCGAATATCTCTGGTAATTCTTACCGGTAGTTACAGCAACTTAGTTAAATCTGAGTTAGTCTGGTGAAAGCTGCAAGTATAAAGACTGTAGATATATCAGTAAAATGGGGTGTGGGCTTTTTATGTGTGAATCAGTCGTGATAAATTTGGGCTTGGAGAATTGTTATACTTTTAATATGAGACACACTGCTTGTAGGTCCACTTTAACCACACTACCCCACTATGTGTCCTTTATCTTCACATTTCTTAAAGTACGTATTTTTCTTTTTTCTACAGAAAGAATATTATCAAATCAAAACATTTTTTTATTAAACAGCTGTGTTGGTATAAAATGTGGCTTAACTCTTCTAGTTGATTATGGGGCTCAGTTTTCATCCAGCATCATAAGATCCAGAAATCACTGAGCTGTGTTATCAGCTTGTTTTTGATAAAAGCTAATTTATCATATTTTGAGAACTTCACTGCTAAACACTAAATATAAACAGCTCAACAAATGAACATTTTTGTCCTTGCATATCCCATCTATTTTTGCCCGTAGATGACTTTTACTAACTTTTTAACGTTGTGTTTTGTACAGATCTTAGATTTAGCTAAAAATCATAGAAAATCTCAGAAACACTCTCTGTCTTCAGATTTCTTTTACACAATGTGAAACTTTACTGCTTTGTTGGTTTGCATCGTGTGTGCACACATGAGATGCTACTTTTTAGGACTTACTTACCGTAGATGACAGATGTGCGAAACAAATTGGGAATAATTAGCAGAGGCACAAAAAAACCTCCATCTGAAGGACTTTCCTGTATCAATGAAGCAATTAAAAATAAAGCACACCTACTGTTTACTACACCTGCTGTTCCACTGAGCAAATTCTCTGCTCAGTTCTCCTTGAAAGTAAATCCACCATTGTAATATTAATTAGGATTAAACAACTAGTTCACTGTGTTAACAAGTAAAACATTTTTTGATCTTATTTGTAAGAATAGATTGACCTGAGGCGGCAAATTTGAAACAGGAAATGAATTTGGATTTAAAAATTTGCTTTAGTTTTAAAAAGTGTGTGTCTATAAAAACACTTCATATACTTAATTTTATCTCTACAAAAGCTGGGTGACAATGTTTAGGAGTTAAAAGAAACAGTGTGTGAAACTGGAGTCTAAACATTGAAATACAGCCCAGAGTTTCCATATTTTTATGCTGTAATGGAGGTTCGCTGTTTGTCTTACCTCTGTGTGTGTGTGTGTGTGTGTGTGTGTGTGTTTTCCTGTGTAGTTGTATATGTACCAGCTCTTCAGGAGCCTGGCCTACATTCACTCGTTTGGTATCTGCCATCGGGACATCAAACCCCAGAATCTGCTGCTGGATCCAGAGACGGCTGTTCTCAAGCTCTGTGACTTTGGCAGGTGAGGGACAGTCATGTTTTACACTGATCTGAGTTTTTTCTTTTCTTGGCATTTACAAAAGATGTTCACATTGGTACTGCTGTGATGTCCGATAACATAAAAAGTGAGCGCCAGCAACCAGTTAGCTTGGCTTAGCATGGACAGTGGAAATAAAGGAATGGGTCTTCTGGATCTGTGTGAAGGTTTCAGACGGCTTCTAAGTAACATTGCTGCTCATCCTCAGTCTTTAGCAGTGTCCTGAAGACAGCAAATCACACACTGTAACTATGCACAACCAAGAAAAAGGCCCTGTAACACTGCTGTACATCATTCTTACAGCAGATCATGTTGGAATTAAGCAAACGAGACTGACCCCTGTTTACATCTCTTCTCATATGACTTTATATTTATGAGCATGAGAATGAAATCAGTCTCCAGCTCTAAACATACCTAGTCAGTCTGTTTCCCCAAATGTTACTCTCTTCCTTTTGAAGAGTTTCACCCTTAAGCTGATGCACACTGTGTGGCTGCCTGGTTGAACTGAGAAAATAGGTGAGGCCATAGTTAAAGTCATGTGGTGCCATGAGTCTAGGTTTACTCTGTTCCTGGGAGATGAGCACACTGTACCCTGAAGAGAGGTAGATAAAAGTGATGCAGCCACCATCATTGTCATCATACCTGTACCTGGCCTACAAGCCTGTAGAAGCAGTGTTATGATCTGGGGTTGCGTCAGTGTCTCAGGTCTAGGTTCAGCAACATTATCTGCCCAAACATGAGGACAGCGGCTACCTGAATGTGCCGAATAATCAGGTTTTTTCCTTGTTTAACGGAACGGGCACATTCCAAGATGACAATGTCAGGATTCACTGGGTTTAAATTGTGAAAAGAGTAGTTGAGAGAGCACAAGACATCATTTTCACACAGAGTCCAGACTTTATCTCCACTGAGAAGCTTTGGGGTGTGCTGTAGAAGACTTTCAACCAACTGTTTCATCATCAGTACAATTTGTTAGGGGAAAAACGTGAACCACCTCTGGAGTGATAATGTCGTAATAAATGTTGCTTAAACGTATCAAAACAATGCCATGGAGAATGCAACGCCTTCATTAAAGCTAAATCCAGCAACATAATAATGTGGGAGCTGTTTTCAGCCAGGCACATTATACAGGCTCTATAAAGTGTGCAAAAGTCAAACTGAGGTCAGCGTGCGTTGTTGAAAACAGATGATTTATTTACTTTTCATTCATTAGCATAAATGCTGATTATATTTGTAGCAGAAATGTAGAAATCTCCCTTTTAGCTGTGTGTTTGATTGGATATGAAGTCCACTGAGGTTTTATCACACGTGTAAATCCTCAGTACTGGGTGTTTCTTCAGGTTCATTTTTTTCCCTTTTTTTGAAGTATGCAGATGGTGGTGATGATGATTATTTGCTATGATTTTGTGTGCAGCGCTAAGCAGCTGGTCCGTGGAGAGCCTAACGTGTCCTACATCTGCTCTCGCTACTATCGAGCCCCTGAGCTGATCTTTGGTGCCACTGACTACACTTCCAGCATAGGTAGGCTAACTCGAGCAACAACTCTCGCTGCCTGACACATGCACATTCATCAGGAAATTATGAGATCGTGTGTTACTTATGATAAATGGACTGGTTCTTATACAGGGAGTGCAGAATTATTAGGCAAGTTGTATTTTTGAGGAATAATTTTATTATTGAACAACAACCATGTTCTCAATGAACCCAAAAAACTCATTAATATCAAAGCTGAATGTTTTTGGAAGTAGTTTTTAGTTTGTTTTTAGTTTTAGCTATTTTAGGGGGATATCTGTGTGTGCAGGTGACTATTACTGTGCATAATTATTAGGCAACTTAACAAAAAACAAATATATACCCATTTCAATTATTTATTTTTACCAGTGAAACCAATATAACATCTCCACATTCACAAATATACATTTCTGACATTCAAAAACAAAACAACAACAAATCAGCGACCAATATAGCCACCTTTCTTTGCAAGGACACTCAAAAGCCTGCCATCCATGGATTCTGTCAGTGTTTTGATCTGTTCACCATCAACATTGCGTGCAGCAGCAACCACAGCCTCCCAGACACTGTTCAGAGAGGTGTACTGTTTTCCCTCCTTGTAAATCTCACATTTGATGATGGACCACAGGTTCTCAATGGGGTTCAGATCAGGTGAACAAGGAGGACCATGTCATTAGTTTTTCTTCTTTTATACCCTTTTTTGCCAGCCACGCTGTGGAGTACTTGGACGCGTGTGATGGAGCATTGTCCTGCATGAAAATCATGTTTTTCTTGAAGGATGCAGACTTCTTCCTGTACCACTGCTTGAAGAAGGTGTCTTCCAGAAACTGGCAGTAGGACTGGGAGTTGAGCTTGACTCCATCCTCAACCCGAAAAGGCCCCACAAGCTCATCTTTGATGATACCAGCCCAAACCAGTACTCCACCTCCACCTTGCTGGCGTCTGAGTCGGACTGGAGCTCTCTGCCCTTTACCAATCCAGCCAGGGCCCATCCATCTGGCCCATCAAGACTCACTCTCATTTCATCAGTCCATAAAACCTTAGAAAAACCAGTCTTGAGATATTTCTTGGCCCAGTCTTGACGTTTCAGCTTGTGTGTTTTGTTCAGTGGTGGTCGTCTTTCAGCCTTTCTTACCTTGGCCATGTCTCTGAGTATTGCACACCTTGTGCTTTTGGGCACTCCAGTGATGTTGCAGCTCTGAAATATGGCCAAACTGGTGGCAAGTGGCATCTTGGCAGCTGCACGCTTGACTTTTCTCAGTTCATGGGCAGTTATTTTGCGCCTTGGTTTTTCCACACGCTTCTTGCGACCCTGTTGACTATTTTGAATGAAACGCTTGATTGTTCGATGATCACGCTTCAGAAGCTTTGCAATTTTGAGACTGCTGCATCCCTCTGCAAGATATCTCACTATTTTTGACTTTTCTGAGCCTGTCAAGTCCTTCTTTTGACCCATTTTGCCAAAGGAAAGGAAGTTGCCTAATAATTATGCACACCTGATATAGGGTGTTGATGTCATTAGACCACACCCCTTCTCATTACAGAGATGCACATCACCTAATATGCTTAATTGGTAGTAGGCTTTCGAGCCTATACAGCTTGGAGTAAGACAACATGCATGAAGAGGATGACGTGGACATAATACTCATTTGCCTAATAATTCTGCACTCCCTGTATAGTGCTTTTCTACTCTGGTTCAGCACTCAAAGGAGTTTATAAGCTTTACAGCAAGTCGTCATTGCTCCTCTTCTGCTTTTACAATCGGACTCCTGCCTTGTCCTTTAGATGTGTGGTCAGCCGGCTGTGTACTGGCAGAGCTGCTCCTGGGACAGCCGATCTTCCCTGGTGACAGCGGAGTGGACCAGTTGGTGGAAATCATCAAGGTAATGACCGTACTAACCGAGAGTATTCCAATATTCCCAAACAAATACAGCTTCAAGTTGGATGTAAAATTACTCGGGCTAATGGTTCCACCCGTGTGTTTCAGGTTCTCGGCACCCCGACCCGAGAGCAGATCCGTGAGATGAACCCCAACTACACTGAATTCAAATTCCCCCAGATCAAGGCACATCCATGGACTAAGGTGAGTCAACAGGTACAGGAGCCCTTTTACTTCTTTAAGATCCACCGCAAAAGCATTCTGCCATTCCTGTTTTGCCTGCATGCTTCGCAACCATCCAACATCATCATCTTCATCTAACAGACCTGCATGTGAAATAATTAATGCCATAAATGCACAGAGTTCTAAAAAATAAAAGATGCAAAGAATTTGCATTTACTGAAAATTTACTGAACTCAGCTCACACTTATCTCCCTCAGATCGAGATTATGGAATCAGCAGCACTCGTGCTCAGAGCAGATGTGCTGACTGGTAGCTAGCAGCAATGTGCGGATGTGCAAATCAAATATTGAGCACCAGGCAATGAATCTGAGGCGCCGTGTACTTTTTTGCATCAACTGTTTCAAACTCGGGGGTGGAATGAAGGCCTTGAAATCCTTCTCAGTGTTCCTGAACGTGCCATGCAGTTGTGTGATTTCTTGGTGTTGATGCTGCCAAAGATGCTTTTGTTTTAATGTTAAGTGAGAGTCTTGACCAAATCACATCAGCCAGACAACTGGCATCCTTAACTGAGAGTAAGGGGTTTTTTTTATTTCTCCAATTTTGAATAAGTCAGTCCTGAATTTTATATTAAATTTATATATTTTATTTATTTTTAAGTTTTTTCAGTCCCAATAATTATTTGAACAAAGAACAAAATATCAGACTTTATAAGAGCAATAAGGGAGAAGGATGCAACACCATCGCTGGTAGAACTCTACATTTTAAGCACTTGTTACCGGATCTGACTGGTGATTCAGAACATGCCGTTTTAAAGTAGCAGTTAACTCTGAAATGAAAGTTGACTTACCTGATGCTTCAAAACAACTGAAGCATTTAACCACGACTTCTGAGTTGCAAGACTTGCTTCAGGGAGGAGTTTGATAATGACGCACTGGTTCATCGAGCTGAAAACAACCACTTTCTTTGTTCTTGACCACCTGTAGCACAACGTCTGGGCCTATTATCAGCAGCATCAGAGCTTTGGCACAGGCTCAAAGCAAATATAAGATCTGCCTGATGTTTTAGAGTGGACTGATGTTAAACCTGCGCTATCCTACTTCAGTCAGTTTCTTCATCAACTGCCACCCTACCTCCCAACATCACGATGTTGCCTCGTTGCTTGTTTTAACTCATCTTGAGAACTAAACAGGTTTTAAAATCTAAAGGACAGTCTCTCTTTCTTAGCTAAGCACAGCTCTTCTATTTGAAAAAGCAATTAGCCAATCAGGAGGGAGCAGGGCTATCAGGCCCTCCTGTTCACCTCCGACGTGCCTCGCTGTGGTCGCTCTCTGCAGCTGCATTTCATTTGCTACTCACTGCTACAGCATTCATATGCTTCCACTGATTCATTCATAGCACGCCATAAAAAATGCATTGGTCAAAGTGCATTAGCTTTCATAGGATATTAGTAAAGATTCATTTTTCATCCGGTCATATGCTCTGTGTGTGTGTGTGTGTGTGTGTTGTATGTGTTGTATATGCGTTTGTGCTAAAAATACTGAAATGTCTCTTTTCTTTGGAAACTCGTGATGTTCTCATTGTTGATTCGAATTGACGTTCAGGTGTTCCGACCACGTACGCCTCCGGAGGCCATCGCCTTGTGCTCCCGCCTGCTGGAGTACACGCCCACGGCCCGCCTAACACCCCTAGAGGCATGCGCACACTCATTCTTTGACGAGCTGCGCGACCCCAGCATCAAACTGCCCAACGGGCGAGAGAAGCCCTCGCTCTTCAACTTCACTACCCAGGGTAGGCACACTCACAAAGCGTTCCTCGGAAGAGAAACCATTCATTTAAAAAACTAACACCTCTCCCAAAGTCCCATTTGCATTGTAAATACGGTTTAAACACGAATATTAAAATAACAAATTCAGGGGGATCCGAAGCCCTGAGGGTTTAAAGTTTTTCTGTTTTGAATAATTCACTTTACTTTATTTAGATACTCCAATCTAACAGATTTTTTAGAAGAATATAAAGTACATTTAAATAATTTTTTTGTCTGGGACATATCGGTTATCTCGTATTCACAGTAGCATTTATCCGTAAGGAAATCTAAGCACATCTTAAAACGCCACTTTTATGTTATCGCTGGTCTGCAGGTAACTTTGTAACAGCATAATGTGGTAATGCATTGTGTGTTCTTCTTCTTTTAGAACTATCTAGTAATCCTTCTTTGGCCTCCATACTCATCCCTGCCCACGCCCGCAGCCAGGCTGCCGCCTCTACCCCAACCAATGCATCTGCCACCACAGGTTAGAGCCACGCTACCTCCGTCAGACCCTTGTTTTATGTGGTTAGCTGCTCTATATTTATTACTTTGAAGTACTGGTTGTGGCTTTGCTTACTGCTAATTTGAAAAACAATTTCAGCCCCTAAAGGTCAGCCTCTTTAGTTCAATTTAAGTTCAATTTAACTTAAGCCAGAAGTTGTTTTGCACTCATGTCTCCGAGCACTAAACGCTGCAAACAACAACACATGCTGTTTTCGTCGAAGGGTTGACTTTACTTAACATGCCACCTCAGTTTGGCAGTATGTTTGCCCGACACCATAAGCCCAAACTCACTCCCAGTCATGTGACATGCTTAGCTTACTTCACATTTATTAATTATTGCGTTTCCACTTCAAAGAACTGCTAAAAAAAAGTTTAGTGTTTTTTCCCATCAATCCATGGGGTTTCTAATTGTTTTTAAATTGTGTGTTTTTCCAGAATTTAAAATTCCTTTCTTCTCATGTATGCTTATGTTTAACCTGCGTAGCATTATCGATTCACATTTGCTGCTTATATTGTTCAGTGTAGTTTGTATACACAGATTTGTATCCTTCGCTGTCATTGTGTCTCTGTAACTCTTTTTCTACCTTTATCTCTAAACCAGCTGTTCAACTGAGCACTTCCTCTTCCTGTTCATAGATGGCAGCAGCACAGAGCGAGGGGTCCCACCACCACCACCGCCTCTGCCTCAGCTTCCAACTCCACCTCCTGAGCCCACAGAGCACCTGCCCCGCCCCAGTCTCAGCCCCAGCCCTCAGCCTCTCCATTGCCCTGGCCAGGGGGTGAGCTCTGCTCAGCTCAGCTCTGCCCTGCTCCTCTTCCCCGGCAGCAGCGGAGCGATGCTGAAGCAGGCCGGGTTCGACAGCTAACTGACCACAAACCTAGCATCCCCAGTCTGCCTCTCTTACCCCCAAACCCGGCCTCAACATAAAGCTGTTTGAACTCTTCTCCATCCTCCGTCAAAGATGCCTCTCCGTACCCTCTCGACAGGGAAGTGAAGTGCAGGGCCGAAGATGTTATCGACTGTACTGTTGATTTAAAAAGTACACTGTACACGTATACACAATGCTAGCCTGCTAAGAGGACAATCTGTAGAAAAGTCCTGAGCTCTCCCCCTTTTTTGCCCTGTCTCTATCTGGCCTCCCTCTCCATTGTTCCATTTTTCTGCATCGTTTGACCTCTGACCCCTCCGTCCCCTGGCCAACCCCTCCTCCTCGAAAAAAACAAAAACGAGCCCCACCCCCCTTTTGGTTCTTTCTGTAGTGCATGGCCTGAGTATGGTAGGATCACCTGGGGGCCACCAAGCCCTCTCACATCCACTTCCGCAGACAAGGCATGAGGCTCACGCACGCGTATACACACACACACAGACACACACCTACACCCTCAAACACACACATCCTCACACACATGGATGCATGATGATCCTGGTGTATGTGGGAAGAAACAGTCCTCTTTGGGAGGACATGTTTGGACAGTGTTGTTTTTTTGTTTTTTTTCTTTGCCCGGGGTTATTTTTAAAAATGGTTAGCGATCTGTTTTATTCAACTTTGTTTTTAATTATTTTCTTTTTTGTTGTTTTTTTTTTTTTGTACTCCTGGGCAGACGTCTTTTGGATTGCCATGTGCGATGGATGTGACATGTATCTGGTCCTGTGTGCTTGTATAATATATACATACAATACAAAACAAACATGCATACACACACAGTTTATATATTACTTTTCCTTATGTATAAAAAGTATATATAGATATATGTATATTAACTACAATGGTTCAGAAATCATTTATGGTGAGCTCATATCTGGCAGAGCAGTGGCAATATTTGCCGCTGCCTAAAGACAATAGATTTAGATAAGGTGGTGTTTTGTTATTATTTTATTTCTGTTTTTGTTGTTGTTCTCTTCTTTGCTGGAGTGTGGTTAGATTCCAGCAGCCACTTCCCTGTGTCGTCTGTATTAAGGCTGTAGATGGATTTAGGGCATCGCTCTATTCCCCGTCTTTGTACCGGCTCTGTCTGTAACAGTGTTTCTGTGACAGTGCAGCGTCTAGACAAACGTGTCCCCCACCCTTTTCCCTCTCTCCCTCTCTCTTTCTCTCGCCGTTTCTGTGAAGAATTCGAGATTCGTTTTCACGCTCAACTCTCGGCCCGCGGTCTTCGGCGCACCACCGGCTGCCTCGTGCGCTGCGACCACCGACCGGAGCGCCCCTTTCTTTCTGTCCCCCTCCACCCCCGCAGCACATAGAGCCACTCGGTACAGTCTGACGAATCGTCTTATTTACGGAGAATACTCACTACAATTAAACAAAAAAATTAAAAAGATAAAACCAACAAAAAAAATTCAGAAAACAAAAAAAAAAAATCACACACACACACACACAAGAAAGAAAAACTGAATTTGTACATACAGTATAAATGCTCCTCACCAAAATTCTGACTTGTATGACTTGTATGTTGTTTTTTTTATGTTGTTATGTTGATTTTTTTTTTTTTTTCTTCCATGTTGTGTTCAAGGTATGTATATATGCAGACCCATGTACTGTTTATGAGCAAAAACAAAGATGACAAAGGGTGAGGGAACGGATGAAAAAGATTCAAAAACAAACAAAAAATGAAACAAAAAACAAAAAACAAAACAGAATCAGGGCAAAACTGATGTTGTGTATGGATATTGTAGATGGCGACGACGATGATCAGCTTTATCCAGCCATATGTTCAATCTTACCTGTACAGTACAGTAGATTACAGCTGTATTATTGTAACAAGAACTAGTCATGTATAGTGTAACTATAGTTTGGAGTGCCTTTGCTTTCATACACCTTCGCCTTGTTTCCACCCTCACCCAGCCCACGCCATCAACCCCCCCACCCCCACTGTCACCGCCCCCCCTCTGATATTGTGACTCTCCCTTTTGGTGCTGTTGAATGTCCTGCTGTCCGCGTGCTCACTCACGCGCCCCCTCTTCCACCCGATGCACATCCTCTCCCTCCTGCTCTTTTCATTGCACACTAAATGTAATATACAGACATTGTTAATTGTAAGGATATTTTTTTCTTTAACTGAAGATATAGTAGACAGGTGTTTATTTTAATAGATGTTTTATCTTGGGGGGCACACACACACACACACACGCACACATACACGTGTACTGCAGTCCTGGCACAGATTTGGGGTATGAAGTGGGTGGGTGGTGTGCTGTGGACGGCAGCAGGGTTTTAAACAAAAAAAAAATCAAACAAAAAAAAGGCCTCATATTATATACGATACAGTGCAGTTTCTGTATTACTCGCAGTGTTGGTTCTGTTACCAAAGCCAAACCATCATGTTGTGATGAGCCATCCTCAGAGGCAATAACTCTTCTTCTTCTCTTCTCTTTGGATGTTTCGTTGTTTCTCCTCCTGCTCTTGAGTATTCAGGGGGGTGAAATTCAGTAGCACCTAAGGGGTCAAGTCATGTAGCCTTTCTCCTGTCTCTTCCGCTTGCTGTAATTTTGCATTCATGAACGTGTTGCTACCCTCCACCAGAAGGTTGGACCACTTCACCCCTGCCCTCTTACTCCAGTTCAATTAAAGCACCACAATGGCTACCAAAAAAAGAATAAAAGTGTATAAGCTAGTATAATATCTTATACTGACATATACACTAGTGTCATATGCTGACTGGGTTAAACTGGGGTAATAGAAAAGAAGAATCTTAAGAAAATACTACAAAAACATCCTGTATAACAGTACTACTACTTGAATGCCTCTGTTTGTGACTGAAATTTCGATTTCTTTTTTTGTTTGTTTGTTTTTTTTTTGTTTTTTTTTTCCCTTTTGTTCTGTGAAGGTATGCTAAATGTGCGCCTCTGTAAATATTCCCTCTGCGTGCTCCGAGGAATAGTTCCCTGGTACTGTAATTTGCATTAAATAAAGAGTAGGATAGCCTGGAAATGATCATGAAATTTGTCTGTTTGAGATTCTTTTACTGTGTTTGTTCCCGTCACTTTGTAGACATCGGATCGATTTTGTTAAAGAAAATTCAAACCAAAGTAGTGGCAGCTTAAATATATCTGACATTTATGTACATTGCTGAAGTGGCAGGGACATACATTATATATTGTAAATGGCAATTTATTAGGTAGACCTGCTCAACTAATCATTAATGCAAATGTGTATTCGGCTGATCACATGGCTCTAACTCAGTGCATTTAGGTGTGTAGACATGGTCGAGAGACCTGATGAACTTCAAACAGAGCATCAGAATGGGGGCAAAAAGGGGACTCTGAATGTGGTGTGGTTGTTGGTGCCAGACTGGATTATCTGAATATTACAGAAACTGATTTCTACCACACAACCATCTCTAGAGTTCACAGAGAATTATCTTAGAATTATTAAGAGAGAGAGAAAACATCCAGTGGGTATAACCAGGATACATAAGACCATCTCTGAATGCACGCGCATCGAACCTTGCAACAGAAGACCACACTGGATGTCACTCCTTTCAGCTAAGAACAGAAAACTGAGGCTACAGTTTACACAGGCTTATCAAAAGTGGACTGGAAAAACACATCTGCCCTGACGTCTCAAGTTCTGCTGCTGTGTTCGGACTGTAGGGTTAAAAATTTTTGTGAACAACTTAAAAGCGTGGATCCCTCCTGCGTTGTATCAACAGTGCAGGTTGTTGGTGGTGTAAAGTTTTCAGGGATATTTTCTTTGCGAACTGGTTTTTTGAACATGACAATGAAGTCACTGTAGCTAATTGGCCTCCACAGTCACCAGATGTGTAATGCTGTCATGTCAATCAAGTCTCCAGCACTTCAGCCTGTGCCACAAAGAATTAGGTCAACTCTGAAGAACAAACCATGACCAGCCTGATACTTTCACAACATATCTCTTAAAGTGTTTAGTGAGTGTCTTTTTGTGTATATTACAAAACCAGCATGGCAAAACTCATATGATCATATAGATTCACACAGATTTATGTTTACATATTAAGAGTCTGAAACCTTGCTAATGGTTCAATGATGCACTGGCTTAAAATAAATGTGTTTGAAAAAAGAATATCTTTATTACAACATGATGCACAGAGATAACAGAAGCAGTGAACAGTCAACAGTGAATCACAAAGTCTATAGTAAATAAAAGTAAACAAATGTGGAGGTATTCTGTGCCAGGTAAATCCAAGGATTTCAGTTAGTGCCAGTTTCAAGTTCAACCCAAACCCATTAAAAGTTGCCCTTTAATGATGATCTGAAGGCAATAGCTGAAAATCGCTTTGGATGTTCTTAGTTCTTGAAAGAAAAATAGTAAAAAACTGTGTCCTTTTGCTTAATCTGAATCAAATGGAACAACTGCCGGGTACTGTACACAGAAATCTTGAAGAACAAAACTCAACTCTCAAAGTCACATAATGAAAAAAGTTCTCCTTAGTGCAAAGAGAAGACTCGAGTCTGCCATCACAAATTAAGGTGGACAAAGAACTGACAAAATAAAAAGTTCCTCCCTTGGGGCGTGTTTATTTAATCCATTAGATCAAAAGTGATCAACAAAACTTCAGGACAGTCCAGATGTTTGCAGTGCAGATCAGCCTCAAAGAGAATCTGTTTTTCTGTGTGTGGCCAGAGGGGGGCAGTGTTTGTCTTTATATGCCAACAGAAACGCTACATTCATCACGGTTTACAATAAATGAACATTAAGGCACCAAAAGCACAAAACTAGACCAACAACAAAATTCTACATTTAAAAAGCAGCTTTTTCGGAGTCACAACACTGACAACACTCGTTCACTCCCTCTCACCTATATATTTTTGTCCTGTCAATATTTAAGACAATTCAATTCAATTCCATTCAATTTTATTTATATAATCACAACAAAAATCGCCTCAAGGCACTTTATATTGTACAGTAGATCGCACAATAATAGATACAGAGAAAAACCCAACAATCATATGACCCCCTATGAGCAAGCACTTTGGCGACAGTGGGAAGGAAAAACTCCCTTTTAACAGGAAGAAACCTCCGGCAGAACCAGGCTCTGGGAGGGGCGGGGCCATCTGCTGCGACCGGTTGGGGTGAGAGAAGGAAAACAGTATAAAAGACATGATGTGGAAGAGAGACAGAGATTAATAACAGATATGATTCGATGCAGAGAGGTCTATTAACACATAGTGAGTGAGAAAGGTGACTGGAAAGGAAAAACTCAATGCATCATGGGAATCCCTGGCAGCCTACGTCTATTGCAGCATAACTAAGGGAGGATTCAGGGTCACCTGGTCCAGCCCTAACTATATAAACCAAAAGTTTTAAGCCTAATCTTAAAAGTAGAGATAGTGTCTGTCTCCCGAGTCCAGTCTTCACTCTTTTGACACATGTAAAATAACAATAGGATACTTTCATTTAAGCGTCCCCATTAACAGTGCTTGTGCTGCTCATGTACAGCACACTCTTCATAAGTCATTACAGGAGCCTTTACTGACCATCTCCATTATGAGAGGACTGATGGTGTCAGGCTGGATGTCCTGGATCTGTAGAATCTGTTTGCTGTATTCCTCAGTCATTGTTCTCATCTCTGTAAAGCAGGCTATCACTTTGGGATACAGCAGGCTGAAATACAATAGAAAAGTCAATAACTGCAGTATGTAAAAACATTTCACACTGACTGGAAAGGGGCGAGAATTTGACATTTCACTCACTGTTTCTCTGGACCTGTTCTCTTGCAGTCAATCCAGGTTTTTAGTGTCAGCGCCAAGTTTTCATGAACTTTGTCAATCAAGCTGTGCTGCTGCACGCCTGGACGGTCTGGCAAATCAAGTAAAAAACAAATTTCTTTTAATTTGAAGCCACTTCGCCCTGAGGGAAATCTGAGAATGCATTTTTATTTTGGGCTGGGTACAAATGCACACTGTTTGTAGGGTTTAAATATTTACAGGGTTGGTTAATTACTGATTTGGTCCTGGCAAGGACTGGGATGAACTGCTGAAGAACGACCATCACCTGGAGAAAACAGAGACATGGCTTGCATGAGAACGTATTCTTCCTCCTGTAGGCCCAGTGTGCGCAGGGTGTGGTGAAATCTGAACAGAGGCTCCAGCAGACATGGCTGAAATCCCGCTGGAAAACACAGGAAAACGGGTCAGGAGCAGGACAGATACGGAAGGACAGTGACGGTCTGAGGGCCACTGAGGTCTGATCTGTTCCCACTTTTCTCCACACTCCCAGACACGGATTCAAATGGATATGTTTAGTTCCCACTTTCGAGTGAGCTACCATCAAGGTGATTCTGGCAGGGATTTATGTGTGAAAATGTGCAACACATGTACAGGCAAACCACAATCTAAAAGCTCATTCATGCAGAATTATCCACAATTAGGAAGGAAAAAAAATCAGGGAGAATGATGAGCTCAAAACTACCAGCTACACAGTAAATATTCAGCAAATACACAAAACACGTATGCCAGTCAGATATGCGCTCCAAGAACATGCTGCAGGATTTTCCAGACATTCTTGCAAAACTATTTTTGCACAAGTTCTAAAAAAAGCAGGGGTGGTGATTTGCCACAACTTCCCTACAGTTTTTCCAACACACAAGGCTTATAAATGTAACTGACATGCTGTTAGCCTAGGAGCACTGAAACGGTGAAAGGAATTTGCACCAATAAAGACAACTAAAAGCCAGCGGAATAGTCGGGATATCCTTGGTGTGTTGACTGGAATGAGTCAGACATCATTTTATACTGATTTCTGTTGTTGTGGATGAAATAAAGGTACAATTATTCCACTTGGCTTTGCCAGACAGATTGCACCAGTCCCAAAAAAATAATATCTAACAGATTATAAACAAAATACAAAGTATTTATAAAAGCATTTATACCAAAGACCCCTGTAGTTCAAATGTCATTTATGGTTTATGTGTATTTTCATTCCTTTAAAAAAAAACAAAAAAAAAACAAACAAGGAAGTGCTATTTTTAGTGTTTGTTCTCTGTGTGACCTACTTATAGGTCAGTCTAAGCAGTTAACTCGCAAGTAAAGTAGCATGAAGAGCAAACACCTTTGTGATGGATATTTGTAGCTGCACACCTTATCCAGTGTGAAAACTGCAGGTCAGCACCTTGAAAATTAAACAGAGCTGTATTCCCTGTAATCTCAACTTTCACCTAGTGCTCAGTGTGAATTCCTTATTCCTAAGAGCTGTTTGTCTAATAGTAAAAGGAAACCTTCAGACAGCGCGTTTGTGAAGCACTTTGGATCGAAAGAAGTAAAAACCAGTTTGACAGCATTGCAGTGAGTGTTTCTTAAGGAGTCATATTACACCACCGTGTGAGAACATGTGACAAGAGTGATAACAGACTGGACATGTTACTGACTGACTGTTGTCTGACTGCTTCAAAAATAAAAGTGCAACATGTGTATGCAGGTTAGGAGCGTCAAATTTCTCTTTGTTCATTTTACTCCTGTTTAATAACAGTTTGCAACGTTACATATAGTTTAAAAGCAAAAAAACTAGCGAGATCAGAGAATAATGACTCAACGTGTTCATCAAGTGAAAAAACATTTTGCGGGGGCAAAGGTCATTCAGTACACGTTACATGTTATTTAATCAGGTGTGCAGAATTTGTGATCAGGGACGTTACTTTGAGTCCTCAGACAACACACACCTCAGAGTTACTCCAATTCAATCAACAACAGACCATAATTGTCTCCATTACTGAATGCACTTTGTATTTTTGGATATTGACTTGGTTATAAGCACTAAGTCCATCTCTATGAACAGTGAGAACTCTAAGAATTTGCACCTACATTTGCAGTTTCTCACACTCTTTGGAGTACGTCAGCATTTTAAACTGCACAGCCACTCACTGTCACACTTTTTTCAGCAAAAGCTTTCATACAGCGCTGCAGTCTTTGCCAGCACCAAAGAGCACCTCGAGATTGCTAACACAGCGGATGATTAAGGAGCTAATTAGGCCTAATCCTCCACTATCCTCTGGTAAGCAGCGTCAAATGTAGAGACAAATGAAGAAAACAAGTGTCAAAAACTAAACTGCAGTTCCTCTAATGACCACTTGAGGCTTCATTCATTCATCATGCTTATCCAACTCAGGCTCACCCCGGGGCTGCAGCCTATACCAGGTGCCAATGAAATAGTGGACGGTTACACCAAACATCGCAAGGCTAACAGACAGAGAGCAACAACCATTCACACCTATTTAGATTCACCAATAAGCCTAACATTGGATTTTCCTGAGTGTGTAGAGTCAGTTGCTCATTTTAGGCCATATTGTATAAAACATGAAGTTCAACTTTTCTAATTTACATGTCAGAAAGGAGGATTATCCAGGACATGCTCTTCTCTTCTGGGATGGTTTGAAACACACAGCAAGCCATAATAATTGTCAGATAAACTATTAAAAATGCTCCAGATGATACAACATCACAATTAGCTACTGCAAGTAGTATCAAGCCTAGCAGACACCTACCACTGCCAGGACAGGTATCAATCAACTCAACAAACTCAACTATTAAGGTGAGTGAGTGGTTAAAACCTCTCACCTCAGAACACATGAAGCAGGAAACTATCCACAGAAGCCAAAACTTTTTTTGTACCAGGTTGTAAACTTGCTAAACTGGTTGGCAGTTTTAACGTGGGAGTCTGGAAACTGACTTGCTTTTTGAGCCAGCCTCAAGTGGCACCTAGAGGAACTGCAGTTTTTGCCACTTGTGCATGGGTCTCATTTTTCAGGTCTGGAGGTCAAGTCCCACTGACTGACTTGTTAAAATATCCATGTTTTAAGAGCTGTTCAGAAAAAAAATTTAAATCTCTCTTTAAATGATGCTTTGTCACAAGTGTTCAGGAAAGTGGCCACTCTAAGTGACAGTCTGACTTCACCTAATCTAATCTAATCTAATTTAATCTAATCTAATCTAATCTAATCTAATCTAATCTAATCTAATCTAATCTAATCCATCCAACTGTAAGAAGTCTTACCTCGTACAGCGTCATCTATGCAGTATGTAATATGGCCACATTCCCATGTGCTCGTTTTTGAGTTGAACACCATGTTGAAGCGGATCTGCATTATTTCAAACGTAGCTCCCTTCAGCAGAGATATTTGGTCTCCCATGGTAAGAGACCTGTAAGAAACCAGTTTGACATCAAGTGTCGAAAACGTGCCGACTGAATATAAATATTCGTTAATGTACACATTTACCGGAAGTCTTGGAGACTTTTGGAAAAGCTAATGACGTTCTGGATCATGTAAGTCGTGAGGTCGGCCACATGCGGAAGAGCAGTGAAAACACATCTGTTTTCAGCGTCATTCCGTATGTGGTGTTCTTGTTTTTTAATGGAACTGTGGAAACAGGAGGAGGATGAAGAGCATGAGGTGGCAGATGGCGATGATGTGGGCTCGGTGGTAGATTTACTCGCAGTGCTGCAGCCGTTTCTAGGGCACTCGGTCAGAGGGTTAAAGAGCTTGCTTGCCGTCTGCTTGTGCGTATTCACAGGAAGGATGTTTCGGTCCATAGGCTGAAAAAAATCAAAGATCAATTACACAAGTTAAAACAAAGATGATGATGAAGAGCTGAAACTGCATGCATTCACTCACACACCCTGAAGCTGCTGAAGCGGGAAAATGCTGAGTCGAATGTGCTGCGGTGACCAAAGAGCAGTTCCTGAATACGTTTTTCTTGTTGGAATGAAAGCTCCACTGGGGAGTTAAGCATCTTATTCTTCTTGATTTGGACCCTCCTCTCCTGCACCTTTTCATCAGACATGACCACTGAACAAGCACAAAAATACAAGCATTTACTATGTCAAGCATGTCAGCATAAAACAACCTGATCTGATTCATAATTTCTTCTCAAGGCATGAAAATTATGTGCATCAATTTATTGTATGACATGATGTAAACATGCAAAATGATAACAAGCATTCTAGAAACTGATGGGTGCACCTTTTATAATACCACACACTTTCTACAGTGACTTAAACATTAAGTATAAAAGCCTTTAGATGTTACTTACTGTCTTTGCACATGCCAATGGCCTGACATTTGCGCATGCGGCAGGCTTGACAAGACCGGCGGCTGTTTTTCGTTATAACACATTTATTCAGGAATAGACAGCGGAGCTGGTTTGACCTCTTTATGTTACGTCTGAAATGAAAAACATCCACTCACAAAATAACAGCTTCATGCCTTAGGTTTAACTGCTTGTTAATGCAAATATCTAATGAGTCACAAGTTTACTGAAATTGCACAACACATGTGCAGTCTCAAGTTCTGCCGCAACATTTGTTTGATAGGGTCAGAATTTGGTGTAAACAACATGAATGCATGGATCTCCACTCCATTTAGGCTGGTAGTGGTGGTGTAATGGGGTGGAAGATATATTCTTGGCACACTTTGGGGCCCTTAGTACCAACTGAGCATCATTTAAACATGACAGCCTACCTGAGTAATGTGCCTGACCATGTCCACAGTGCACCCATCTTCTGATGGCTGCTTCCAACAGGACAATGCACCATATCATAAAACTCAAATCATCTCAACCTGGTTTCCTAAACATGACAACAAGTTCCCTGTAATCAAATGCCCTCAATAAAAAGCTCTCAGTAAAATAGAGCACCTTTGGGATGAGCTGGTCTGGGAGATCATGGATGTGCAGTAACTGTGTGATGCTATCATGTCAAAATGGACCAAAATATCTGGGGAATTTTTCCAGCACCTTGTTAAATCTATACCACCAAGAAATAAATCAGTTCTGAAGGCAAAAGGAGACCACCCTGGTACTAGCAACCTGTACCTAATGAACTGTCTGTACTGTGTGCACTGTGTGGATTTAATTTGTGAAGGTGTTGAAATTAGAGAAGGTCAAATTAAGAACCAAAGTAGATGAGAATATCACACTGACACCACCTTTTATGCCAGAAATTGAATGTTATCTGACCACTCAGCTCACCGACAGCAGCACATCTGAATAACAGGGACAGAGAGAGCTTTGGTGGCAGCAAAGTGAGGTTTAAATAAAGAATACTTTGGCCTAAAGAAGTCAAATAATAAACAAAACTGAGCACACTTCTAAATGAGAAAGTTCAGAGAGCATATATGGTGAACAGTATAATAATGTTCAATTAAAAATCAAAATAAAAGCCATTAAAATAAATGGTTAACTTCAATACTACAAAACTCTAGTATTTGGGCTCCCAGTGATTGATGATGATGATAACACATTGATGACACACAGCTTCCTATCTGACAGACATCTTGAGCTTCTCGTTGTATAAACTCTCTAATCAAAAGGTCAGATAATTTTAAACGTTTTACAGCTGAATGTGAGGAAAACTGAAAATGTGATTAGTGTTAAAGTTAATAGTCATATCTGTTACGTAGTTACAACACATTTCAAACATAACAAGCTTCTGACTCAGAGTAAATCATGTTTTCATTTATCACGAGCGGACTAGACCACTGTCATTTCCTGTTTGTGAGCCTTCCTAGTAAAAGAGTTCAACTTTTTCAGAACACAACTACACCAGTCCTAACTAGGTCAACAAGTCACAATCTAGTCTTCTGAAACCTGCATGTGCCACAGAAAGAATACAATTCAACATCCTACAACCTCCTACAACTTCATGGTTACTCAGATCACAGTGAACTGAGGTGGCCTTCAGATTGCAGAGCAGACGGTGTCGAGCTTATTTCACATTTTGAGCCTATGAAAGCAAGATAGTCACTGTATCTATGTATATATCTATGTATATAGATACTATGCAAGATGTTGTATATGTATAAATGTAGTATAGAGAATGTGCTTGTGTGTATGTGTGTATATCCGGTCCTCACTATCGCGTGTCTGTTTATTTGGCTGACAAGGTGCTAAAAGTACAGAGGTGCTGAATTCAGGTGAACTGAATTCAAATTAATTTATAAATACTACTTAAAAAGTACTTTTTGGGCATGAAAAAAAAGATCCGAAATGTGGTTTCACTTTATATGATATTAAAAATGTACAATATAAGCAGCCAACAAAATGACGTGAACATTGACACACTGCTGAGATATGCCAAATTTTCATCTAATATTTCTTATTAGATGAACTAAGTTATTAGCTATGTATGGACAAAACACTGGTTTGAGTTCAACCAGGAGCCTTTTATGCTCATCAGGTACAAAAACTGAGTGAGTGAAAATGACTGAGAAAGCAGCAAATGTCAAAAGAAAATTTTTGGAAGACCTTCTGGAAGACTGGAGAACTATTACTCAAGACCACTTTAAAAGATTACAAGAAAGTCTGGCTCCTCGGAAGGAAAATCACTAATTTGTCATTTGACATTCACAAGGGATTCTTTTCATGACAAAACATTTTCTAAATATAATTAAAAACATGAGAGAAACTCTAGATACCGCAAACATAAAAGCTGGACTATTTGTTTTCTAAAAGCCCTTAAACAGCCATGTATTGCTTGATTCATGATGTTATTAAATGTTGAAGAGCTTTACCTGAAGAAGCCCTTGCAGCCTTCACAGGTCAAGGCATTGAAGTGGTAACCATTAGCCAGATCTCCACAGACACCACACACTCTGGGCTCCTCATCATCTGTCAGCTTCTCCTCCTCATCCTCTTTATTCTGCCTTGCGAGCACTTCACTGATGATCTGCACTCTCTCCTTCTCGCTCATTCTCACCAGAGAGATAATCAGATTAGTCTGGCGTCACTGCCTTCACATCTGTTCTGGGCAAGATTGATTCAGTAAGAAATGGAAAGGTTCCCTGTGAGATCAGGCTTAGGTTTAACTACTATCAGCACTACTACGTCACAGTTAATGTACAGGATACACACTGTATATTCTATTCTGCTATGATACTCTTAAATGAAAGGATATGACCACAATACTGTGGCTGAACCATTTTCTTCCAGCAGTGACGCATACCTGGATATGACTAAAGGCTCCTTGTGGAGTCATTTACGTCTATTACAACCCCCTATTCATTGTGGCTAAATGGTCACAGTAGGAGATCACCTTGATTTTCATCAAAGAGCAAGAGCAATTTTCTGAAGTGCACAGAACAGCTCACAATGTTCAAGTGCAATGAACAATGTGGACTCTTCAATTTTTTTTAAATACTTTCCAGTGGAAAAACGGTAAGTTGCACAAAAAAAACAAGCACAGGCTACTGTCTGTGAAGGTTCTCAGGCTACTGTTGATTAATGATTTAGCAACATACATTTCAGGTATTTTCTGCCAGTAAACAATGCTTAATGCAACTTTTTTAATTTTAACACTCAAATCCCTCCGAATTACTGACACACTGAAATCACAACTTTAATGTAAGTGGTTGTGCTTCTTTAAAGCATACACAACTCCACACACTCCACTGAAGCAGCGTGTAAAACATGCTTGTTTGGGAGTGCTCCTACTTTACTCCCACCCTGCAGGCAGGCAGATTTGTAACTGCAGCCTGACCTGTCTAACAGGTGTGCACATGTCCACACAGGTTGTCATAAAGTAAACTCTTTTCCTTCCTTTACCTGGTTAAATGTCTGACTTAGGTCATTCAAATCACTCACCTGATGATTCCAGATGTCAAAACAGCTGTGCGTGGTCCACAGGTGCCCGCCTCACTTCGCTTAATCAGGGGGAATTTTGAGCATGACCAACAGGGGAGAGAATCGTTAACAGGTCGTCGTGCAAGCTTTCAACCAGCTTAATGTTTAATACTGGCAGTTTGCCACAACTACAACGGCTGCAGCCGAAGAAACTGTGTAAAATCCAGCACCGCCTACTGATGTCGTACTTCGTAGACGCGGATCACGGACGCAGGGGCGTTTCCAGGATGGAGTGGCACAGGACGAATCCAAATATTTAATCGGAAATGGAATCAGCACAGAAAAAAAGGACACGATTTTCTTGCAAAAGTGATGAAACATAATTTTTCGTTGAATAATTGTGGAGACGTGAAAAAAATTAACTTTTAATGCAAGTTATAATCCTGTTTAAGAGTCTTCATGCTGCACGTTGTAAAATCAAAATATATAATAAGTACCAAAAGTCATTATGGAAAATGGCACCATTTAATGTTGAGCTGCGATTATTTTAATTGCTTGTGTGTTGCTGGGTATCTTAATCTGTAATAATCCAATCAATCAAAAACAAACAAAAAACAAACCCTGGATTATCACGTTTGAATTCGTTTTTGAGGCTTCATCATCATCAGAGTGATTTTCCCATCAAAACCTGAAAAAAATTGCACAATGCATTTTAAAGAAATACATAGCTAAATATAAATAAATTAAAAAACAGATGCAGCAAATATGACATAAATTAAAACACCTACAATAATAAAGATTTTTTTAAAATTCATCACAAGGTTCAATAATTCCCTTTTTCAAAATAAATAAATAAAATATATAATTTCTGGCAATTAATTCATGCCTATGCTTCAAAGGGTTCAAATACATCATCTACCGCATAAAACACAACATTTGTTCCCAAAACGTGGTGGAGTAAAAGCAGAAAGACTTCTTCAAATATTTCATGTCAAATTAAATTAAATTAATTACTGCTTAGAGTAAAAAAAAACAACAACCCAGAATGATTATTAAACCATCACTTTAATAATATCACAACAACTTTTAGACATTATAGATTGCAATGCAGAACACTTTTAATATTCTAGTCCTCTCTTTTACTCAGTTTGAGCATCGTGCTGCTCTGCTTCCTTCCCCTGCAGCGGCTGGCTCATTGTCTCTTCCAGGACTTGACAGGACGCTTTTATACCAGGACAGGTAAATTTTGACGCTTCCAGAGTACTGTTCAGGAGCTCAGGAGCATTTGAAGTCCCTTGAATGATGTTCCGAGCTGCCTGTAAGTGTCTATGCTGCTTCTGGTGCACTGAAAATGCAAGGTCAGAAAAAATTAGGAAAGGATTTACCTTTAACTTAATCACTCCATCAACACTCCAATAAGTCATTTTAATTTCTATTTTAAAAACAAAGGGCATTTATCTTTTACTACTAAGTCATTTAATGCATTTTCGTGTGTTTCTAATTCTTGCTACAAACCTCTTTCCCTGACACCGATCTTCTTTACCTCCGGGATAAGGAAGCTGTACACCAGCTCAGACACAATCTCCTCCGACTGAAGATTATCCTGGCTACTCGCACACAAAAGCGATGTTTGTTAGTGTTACAATTCCTTAACACCAAGCAGCGACAGATATTCGAAGGTGCTTGTTACCTTTCCTCAACGGCATATGCGATGTCGTTGACCTCCTTTGCTCTCTTGTGGATCTCCTCCCGCGCCTGCTGGTCGGCTATGTGCTCAATGGTCCCCAAGATGATGTCTTCTAAATACATGTCCACAGTCTCCTGATGTACCTGTACCACCTGTGACAAGAAGTGAAGGGAACCCACAAACTCACACACCTTAAAATGGTAATAATAAGTACAATAATTGACTGAAAAATAGAAAAATAAGTATGTTTTAAGAAGCGATTTAGAGCTCAGTGACTCAGCTTGTTCCAAAGAGTTGGTGCTCTGACTGCAAATGCTTTGTTACCTCATTGTTACTGATCTCTGTTACCCTTTTACAACAGAACAATGACATGTGCACATACTTCTCTGAAGATCTCGTCTTCCTCTTTGCGTCTTCGCTCCTCTACCTGCCTCCTTCCACTCTCCTCGGCCTCTCGCATCCGACGGTCTCTCTCAGCCAGCAGTGTAAAGGCGTGGATCCTTCGCTCATCCTGGAGACGAATCAGCTCCTTGGACAATGTGTCAAACACTTGTTCTAGTTCCGCTCCTACTACTCCGGCTTGATGCGCTTCCTGTTGAAAAATCTGAAAAGATGGAGAGAACGGGTATAAAGGTTGTTTGGATTTAGTACATTTTTGTCCACGTGGTCAGGTCCGTGTGTTTCACCTCAAGTCTGCGTTTGTCTCTTTGTTTATTCAGCATCATGACGTGCTCTTTGTCTGCCTTCTGTAGCTCCTGCTCTTCCCTCTTCAGGGCATGGACAGTCCTCAGTTCCTGGATGAGATCCTGATGTTTCTCCTTGCCCTTAAACATCTTTAGAACAGCGGAGATAAAAGTAAAAAGATAAGTGCTCAAAAACTGAGCAAGACTGAAACATTTATGTAGGAATGAAACACAGGTGGACCTCATACTGGATCCTTCGTCCTCGCAATAGTTTCTGCAAGAAGATTACAGCAAGTTCTTTCTCTTCTTCCCCCTAAAAAATAGAGAAATATTAATACAATAAATGTAATATTTACAAAGGAAGTCTCAGTAACAGTCAGAATAATTAACTGACTTCAGGTGGTGTTTCCACTGTGGGAGTGACAGGATGAGGAACAGGCGTCTCCTTTCTGAGAAGAAAACGTAAAGTCCTCAAAGATGCGTGGTCATCCTGCTTCTGCTTCAGATTCTGTGGAGCCAGAAGTGCCAGTATGTATGCATCTAAAACTTCAAAGATATACTTCAAGTGGATCTTGCATCAAACAAAATGGCTAAAATGTCAAATAATGACGTTGCTGTATATACATGAGCCAAAAGCTCAGGCTTCAGATTCCTGCCTGGTTTCTCACAATTTCTTCTGCTCTTGGCTCTGCCTGATGTTAATGAGAGCAGAGATCTTTACTGTGGTCATAACAGGTGCACAGAAGCACCATTGACCTGCAGTTCAAACCTTGTGTCTCCATGAGATAGCCAATCAGAAGTGTTGACTTAAGCTTGTTTCAGTGGGTGAATCGCCAGAGCCCAGCTTATGATAAGTAAGAGTTATTTTAAACTGTCAATTATGCAAAACTACTCCAGTAGTAATAAATATTGCATTGGACCTGAGCAACGTAGATCCACTTTAATGAACATCTATACTTTCTGTTCTGCCTTACCTTGTATTTCTTCAGCAACTGCACAGCTCTGCTCTCAGGAGGCTTCATCACATCCTCGGAGACTTTGGGTTTTGTTCTTTCTCTCTTTGACTTCAGTACTGAAGCACTGAGTTGCGCCTCTAGTTCTTCTAAACCTAACAAAGAATTAAAAATGATCTTAACAATGAATTTATGAAATTATCTGTGTGTGTTATACTGGAAATTACATACAAAATTTTTACTTCTGCAACAGCATTCAGGTTCAAACCTTCATATGTGTCTAAGTAGCGTCTTGTTGACAGCATGCTGTTGATGTTCCTGTTGGGAAAAATGCCAATGTGGATCCTGGGGACATACGTCTGAGAGGCTATGACACACCGTTCTAGCTTCCCCTCCACATTTTTCCTCTTAGCTTCTAATTTTCTCAGTGCTGCAGACAAAAATAAGAAAAGAAAAACAGAGGCAGTTGCCAAGGAGTGAGACAAGATATTAAATAATATACTTAACATTTGAGGGCTGGACGTCTTACACCTGTTGTAGTCAGCGTGTATTTTGTTTAGCTTGGTCTCCCTGTCTTCCTGGTGCTTAGAATATATCTGGTTCAGTCTGTCATTTGTGACATCTTTCTGAGCCTCATCTCTCTGCCTCAGAAGGTCCTTTAGCACCTCTAAACGAGCCTCTTGCAACCTAGCAGAGAAAATGTACGATAAAAACACAAAACACAACTGCTCCTTATCAGAGTGACAGGAGTGAACTGAAACAATGAAGGTGTGAAGCAATCAATACATGATGAAGTTTAAATCTGTGCCAAACAGTGCATCACCATCACTTTAAGCAGTAGGTTGCATCCCTATTAGTGTGTTTTCCAGTTAGATTAGCATTTCAGGTGCACTATCACTCACTTCTCGATTTCGCCTTCTCTGAAAGCCCACTCTTTGGCCTCCATCTCTTCCATTAAACGCCTCCTCTTGTCGAGCTGGCTCAGGTCACTCAGTGGAGGAAGACTGGCCTCCCAAGCTCGCTTGGCACGGGCACGCTGTATCATTTCCACTTCTGCAAGGCCTGCAGGCAGACCGTGACCTGAGGAATTTTCATTCAGAAAAAAAACTAATTATGCAACCCTGTCACAAAAAAGCAACACAGCTTAAAATGTAAATATATACAGATTGCAATCATAGCCTATATTTGCCTAAAAATAAACTTGACGCAAAAGTAAGGAAAATTTGCATTTTTTGTAACAAAGAAGAATCTTCTCCAAGCATGACATCCCAGTGAACTGCAAACCCAGACACACCCTCAGACAAAAACTGGTTCATCCCAAGGACAAAACTCGTAAACACAAGCTAAGCAATAAAGTGTATGCTGTGCAATGCAGTGAGGAATAGGTGGACCTCTAGTCTCCTGAGACCCACCCTATTCATTTATGTTCTCTGTCACGACATTTGTTTGTGGTCTGTGTCTTTTGACTAATTTGAGCTACCCTACGAAGTCCTCATGTGCTCAGTAGAGGACATCCTGGTCTTTCCAATGATATCTCATGATATCTCATGTGTTTGGGTGGCTTCTTCTAGTGCCAAAGATGCAGGAAATGACAAAAAAAAAGTTAAAGCTGTTCTTAGGAGGCTACTCAATAAATAAAAGCAAGAAACAACATAGAAGAGCCACCTCGAAAGGACAACACTGGGCTGTACATCTGCACCTAAAAGTTAAAGGTCACTCTTTCAAGGATGCCAATGTTCACATTTTGGACTGAGAACATAGATTGTTTGAAAGAGGAGTAAAAGAGGCCATCTACTGTGAACAACCATCATTGAACAGAGGGAGTGGCTTCCCAGACGCCTCAACCCCCACTCATATATTGCGTCAGCTGACCTCAATAGGTCACATGATAGGGTGAGACAAGTTCTTACGGTGTTTTCATCAGAAACCTCTGGGGGTAACATCACATGCCTTTTATCACACCTCGGGCTCATGTGATGACACACATTATGCTCTTAAGGGACAATCCCCACTAGGCTTTCAGTACCTGTGACCAGGGGCACCTCAAGAATTTTTTTCACAAGGGTGGCCATACGGGGGCCATTAAAAACAGAACAGTGCAGGGGTGCAGCGAAGGGGAGGGGGTAATGATGGGAAATTGTGAGGAACGTACAAAGTGACACAATACGAAACCTTTTAGTTTTAGAACTGAAGAAGCCTCTTGGATGAGAGGTGAAACGTCTTCATGAAAGATGTCTAGTCGCTTTCCTTTCAAGCTCCTTGGAGTACCATGACCTGAGAGCCCACACAGACACATTTTTCCATGTGCTACTGAGTCAGTAGCAGAATAAGCTGCTCGCCATAGGCAGAGTCAATTTGGAAAGTTTTTCAAGCGAGCAACCCACATAGTCAAATCTGCTACTTAACCTAGAAATCCATTTTCCTTACAAACGTGGCAACATTTAAGGGAAATAAACAGGCTTTAACTGTGTAAGAGGTATTGCCATGAAGCATTGCCACAACTAAGAAATAATCAACCAAACTACTTGTACTATTTGTGCTAAGTGTAGTAAAAGATAAAATATCAAGCATTGACACTGAGACGCTTCATACTTAAAAAAAGTATCTTACTTTATAACTTGATACTAGAAAAACATTTTAAAATAGCTGGGACAACTAACACACTTAAAAAGGATTTAAATTATTTAAAAAATCCCTTTAGTACCATCACACAACTGAGCTAATCAGTAACGTGACAGGTTATATAAACAGTGCGAGCAACAATTTAAGAATAAGAGGAGTCAGAGAGTGCAACGTCCCCAACATGGCAAGGGCTATACCAGGGGTCAGCAACCTTTTACACCCAAAGAGCCACTTGGACCCGGTTTCCACGCAAAAGAAAACACTGGGAGCCGCAAATACTTTTTGAAATCTAAAATGAAGATAACACTGTATATATTGTTTTTTTTTACCTTTATGCTTTGTGTGAACAACTAAAGTTAGTAAGTAAAGTTTATTTATTAAGCGCTTTTCACAGACAGGCAGTCACAAAGCGCTGTACACAATATTAAAATAAACAATACAATCAATAGACATTATACACAATGTAAAAGATCAAATGTAAATAATGTAAAGAATATAAAATACGTAGATCAACAAAAGGCTTGTTTGAACAGAAAAGTTTTTAACTGCTTTTTAAAAGAATCCACAGAGCAACTAAGGTGTGTTGCTTATGAAATCCATGAAGTGCTACAGAGAAAGTTACATTTTATTTATGTAATTAACACATTTTGAACTCTTAAAGAAATATAACAAAAGGAAAGACACCCAGCTGAACTAAAATGATCCATGTAGCAAACAAAAACTGTTGTGATCCGCCACCGTTATATCGCCCTTGGGCTTTTGAAGCCTTGACCTGACTTTTAAAAAGTAATTGGAAAAATACGCACTATGCTGCTAAAAAAAAAAATAGATATTTGCAAAATTCTGCCTAAATATGTATTTTACCTGGTTAATGTGTGTGGTGGGGCGTGGTCTGCAGCGCCGCTGCAGGGGAGTCGGACACACCTGAGCGGCACCCGCAATCACGCCTCGCCGCCTTAAAGTCTGTGCTCTCTCTGCTGTTGTGTTGTTGGGCTGTGAGCTGAAAAGCTACAGCCGGCTGTATGCGTACAGCAACTGTGTGTGAAAAGTGGTCAATAAAGAGATGCTGAAAAGCATGTTCATGGAAACATCGTCGGGTCTGCCGTGATATGTTTACAATAAGACTTATGGTCCCGAACCTCTGCCACAGGTTGCCGACCCCTGGGCTATACTAACACTGATACTTTATGCTGATGTCAATATTGTTAATATGGAAATCTAGTGTAGGACGTTCATCTTTTTGTGACATTGGGAAGTCATATAATGTAATGAAAAAATAATGTTTTAAAGAGCATGTTTATAATCTAATTTATGTGACCCTGACCTTTGACCTTGAAGCATTATATGCAAAACTTGTGTATTTTATTATCTTTACCCATATGATTGTAGCAGAAATGTCTTAAGATTTAAGATATATTCATGCAGTGTGAGATCTTGTGAAACTAGTTGTGATGTCGTAGGCCATCGTATTGAAAAATGAAGAAGTGCATTGTACAGTTCTCTCCAAACCCTTTTACATGATATATTACTAGATACGGCTTCTATAATTTTTTTCCAAGCTCAGCTTTGACCTTGGGCACTAGCAGTGATGAACTGTGGATGCTTGATAACAAACATTTACAGCAGACAGACAAACAAACTGCACCAATTACACTTGTCGGGGGAATTTGTGGGGATAAGGCACTCTGGACCCAAGGCACAAACTTGAGAACTGAGACAATAAAATTTCTCAGTTTTAAAATATGATATAGTCACTTATAGGCATATTGATCAATTGTGCAGTGACAAATGTTAGCAGTGTTATGGTAAAGCAGACAGACTACAAAAGGTTCCACGAATATGTTTAAGACATGGTTCTATCTTGTGAAGCAAAGCTCAACTTTATTTATGCATTTGCCTTATGATAGGGGTGTCAAATATAAGGCCCGGGGGCCGATATTGGCCTGGCAAAGATCCAATCCAGCCCGCTTTGGAAAATATGAAGGAGTGCATCAATTTTGGGACTTTTAAGGGTATTTTCATTCATGTTTTAGAGCTTTTCCTGCTGATAAATACCTCCCTCACAGCCATTTATACTACACCTAAGTATTCAAGTAACCAAGTAATTAAGTAACCAAGTAATCTATCAAATTAACAATTAAATAACAGAAAAGTTTCTTTTTTTACTGTCCACTATATAAATTTTAGTTTAAAAATAGATTTTAATCAATGAACAAAATCTTTATCTTGTTTTATAAATACAGGGCAGTGTGGGAAGTGAGCTTCCAGAATTTTCCTTTCTGTAATTTCCACATTTATCATTTAGAAAAACTGAGACATGCTGTTGAAATTGAACTTCTTCATCTTATATTAAGACATCTCAGTGATTAAATGTGCAGTTAAACATCTTTACACTAATAGAAAGTGGAGTTTCAGTTATCCCTCCCACTCAAGATCAGCGTGGGTTGTATGTATTTTACTTGTACTTTCTTCCTGTACTAACTGTGACTTGTGGATGATGAACCTGTTGATGTCAACTATTTGTTTTTGCAACTATTTGTTTCTCAGTGAGTTTCTTATGCACAGGTTAGCCAGCACAGATGCATTATAAATTATGTTTAGTAAGTAAAAAAAAAAAAAATAGGATGGAGAGAAGAGAGCAAGATAATTATACTGCCAAGATCTAATAAAGTTGCTTATGAGTGTACCATCACGGTTCATATAACAGATAAAGAACACAATAAACACGCCTATACCCCAAGTCAAAGCTGCCATCTGCAGGAGCTCTGAGGGAGTAGTCCCGGGCTGAATCACATACTCGGGGCTGTATGGGTCTGTCTGTGTTTCACTTTCCCTGTAGTCTGTCTGGACCCCAACAGTGAAGTGGGTGGGTTGTTGCTCAGCATCAGACGTTATAAAGTCTTCTCTAAGGTGACACAAAAAACAGACATACTTCCAGAAAAAATAGCACAGCATAAACAGCTGCACAACAAAGTAATGCAAAGAACCTCACCTCAGCAAAGCATAAATCACACTAGGAGGTATCTGCTGCCCAAAGGGAATGAGAGGGCTAAAGGGAACAAAGTGAAATACTATGTCATAGACTATACTGACATCTACATAAGTGGGGCAGTATGGCAGTTATCTTTAGTTTGTTGTGTTAGGAAAAACAGAACAAACAATCAGATTCTCAACTGGCTAGTCAAACCGTTTAAAGTATTTGCAGAAATCTGCTCCGGTTACACGGCACTCCTCGGTTTTCAGCCATGTTTGAGCGTTTGGAGAAATCCTGTCAAGAAGATAATCAAGATGTAATATATACATATTTTATCATTTATAATATATAATAGAGACATTAAAAAATTACTTTATTTGTTTTATTTATTTTGTCTGTAATGAGAGAAAGACTACATCTTAAAATGAAGCAACTTAGTAACTAAGGCTTCATGTGCATGTTGTGTTACCCAGCCAGCTGCTGCAGGGCCTCTTTGCGCTGTTCTGTGTGGCCTCGCCACTGAAGATCAGTAAAGGCCGGCTGCGGGACTGCAGGGTCTACTTTAACAGTATAGCGTGGGTTGTCACTAAACATGGATGCAAACTCTGGTATTCTCCTCTGAGCGAAGAAGACAGAAACAATGTTAAAGAGTGCATTTCACATTTAATTTTTAGTTAAACAAAAGAGACAAAAAAGCCCCTCTATATTACATTCAAAAGGTGGAAGAAAATATACATTATTACAATACAAGATAAATGCTCTGTATACTACAGGTTTAAATTAAAATTAAAATAAACTATTATATAATAATGACAGCATTTTAAATCAACTTATCTTTTATTTAAAATGTAATAAATTTGAAATAAAGTATAGATACGACTTACTATTCGAGACCTGGACGCAAAGGCCTTGAAATTGGCCTTGGTGTGGTCTGCCTCCGATGACACTGTGTGAACCGGATCTGTGAAGGAACAGTTCAGGTGATGGCAACCGAGGCAGCTAAGTTCAGCTATTAGCCGTGCTCATTGGTGTGTTCGTTAGCTGTGCTAGTTAGTTCAAAGCTTACTCACCGTACAAGTAGTCATAAGCCCGTTCACGCAAAACAGCTGTACCAGCATCATTCTTCTTGGTAAACGTGTTAGTCACAGATGCGCACATTTTCTGTATTTAGTCAAACAATTGAGTATTTTTACAGCTAATTTTACATGCGGACGGCCGCTTCAACGACGTCGTTTTGACACTGTAGTCATGGAGACAATAAACTGACCGTCCGGAAGTGGGAGGATTAATCTCGAGCTTTCTGTTTACTCTCACCGGGTGGAAGTTGGAAGTAATTCTTGGACAACATACTTTGGGTTTTTATCAAAATGTGATAGTATAATATTAATTTAACTCCACATGTCATCATTTAAGATTTAAAGGACGTTTCTTCCTTCGTGATTTCATCTAGGAGAGGATTCAGGGTCTACTTTTCCACCGGTGATCGTTTTTTATGTCTCTTCTTTTTCATCCCTAGTAATAATAAATGATGAAGGGTTATATCATTATTTTTAATTAGCAGGATAGTTGAATAACTTTCAAAATTGCTACAATGAATTTTTGTACTTTTTACCAGCCTACAGTACCACAAACGTCACAACCTACATATAAACTACCTACATACAAAATCTGCTGCATCTGCTAAAATGATTATGCCTTAGGCCGTGGGCACATCACAGAAGTTAAACTCCTTAAGTAGGTCAGGATTTTTTCCTCCTAGTATCAGTTCATATAAGACAGCAAATACTTTAAGACTTTAAGAATCAACTTTATCATCAAATTCAAGTAAGTGTGCACATTAATAATTGTATTCTATTTTTAAAAGAAAGAAAGAAACAAAGTAAAAAAAAATGCTACAAAATGCAGTAATATAATCAAAATATACAATAAAGCAAAAATACATATACACAAACAGTACATCAATATACAAACAATGCAGGATATAAAAGGTTACGAATTTGACCTCTTTTTATTAAAAAAAAAAAAAAAACCTAAGTAAGACAGCAACAACTGTAAAATTTAGGACAACAGTCTTTAAGAATTAGTAGAAGGAAGGAGGAGTGAAAACGTAGTTCCTAAAAATGTAACTACCACAAAAGCCTAGTAATCTAATAAAAATATATCTACAACATAGAGAAAAATATATATGTACGGCGCCAGAGTTACATCAATGTGAAAGGAATATAGAATATAACTGGTCATGAAATGTAACTGGTTTTATTCCATAACGGCAAAAATGCAAGAATTCAAAAGTAACGTGTCAGCTTGTTACTTAGGACATTTTAACATCTACATGCACAAACGACCTCACGTATGAGTCAGAGATGATAAAAGTTTCCATTTAGACTAGGGTGGAGTTGTCTGACAGTGTGAAGACTGAAAAAGGTGACCCTACAAGAAGTGGAAATAATATAGCTAAAACAAACCCAAAGAAAAACACCCTCTATGTTCTGTCAGATAAACAACATAGTTAATACTTAGCTGATTTAATAGCTGTGTTTGTAGCAAGAAGTAGTAGCACACAAGAAAATGAAAAACAAGAGTGATCTGATCCCCATCTACATATACCGGATGACCAGAATATTATTTCCATGCTGATGAAAATTCTCTGTATGACTACACAGTCACAGCAAATCGAAAAAGCTCTATGATACCACATGTACTGTATCAGCGATCAAGAGGATTCACTTCATGTAAAAAGAAGAAAAAAACAATTAAAAAATGCTGGAATTTGAAGCATGTTGCCTTTCTTTTTAAATATGAACGAGGCACTGGCACACTGACCTTCACTCAGGATTTTACTGGACCATTCAGTGAACACAGAAGTATCAGCAGCATGCCGTACTCTTCTATTAAATTTAATGTTTCAAATCTCTTTACTTTGTGTCATACTGAACTGAAAAATGTAATAAAAGCAACCAGCAGCTTTTCAGCTGACCAAACTAAAGGCAGGGGGACTTCACAACAAGCAAGTGGCACGTGTTACTGCACTAAGGTTTCGTTATTAGGGTAGATACAAGGCTTCAGGCTCTCAGGGATGACACAGCATGGCATTGTATATAAAATTATTTTTTTCTGAACCCCTAAACTTTCCAGGCAATTTTGCTAATACTGACGTAAACTTCTTAAACTGAAACCTCAGAAAAATAACTGAAGAAGAAGAAAAAAACAAAACAAAAAGAATTACATGGAGCAGACCAAAATTGTCTGACAACTTCTGTGTTTTTTTCTTACCCTCCGAGTTATATTTTTGGGTAGCCAAAAAGCATGATTTTGACATCAACAGGAAGTCACTTATCAAAGGGAAGCAGTGTATGCACGCATGCATAGACACATGCACAGTCTGTGCTTCTTATTGTTAAAGCCCAAAACATAAGCTCTTGTTGTTTTTTTCGCTCCTTTTTTGGGATATGTGTGCAGTACTGCTGACCGAAGCAACAATAGTTCACAGATGAAGGAATTGCTATTTTTTGGAAGAACTAGTTCCTTGTCCCATGTGTGCCAACTCATAGTCAGCTGAATTTCTGTCTATACATGAAATAAACATGGTCTAATATTAGATCCAAGAAAAAGGAGAACGGCAGTTATTCATTTAAATACCCCTCTTTTTTCAAGGTCCCAGCCCAAGATGAAATTAGGAAAGGATGAATCAAACTCTGGCTGGTTAAGGTATGCGATGTATGAGTTTATACTAGGACATTTTTTTCACCGTTTTTGCCTTTTGTCACACTTAGAATACCCACAAGAGAAGGATAAGCCGAGCTATCGTTGCTCATCTGCCCTATCTGAACTTATATGGGACAGCTAATATCAAGATTTTTCATTGCAAGATGTATTTGTGAACCACAAACTCCGCATACGGCTTGGAGACCTTAACCGCATACAAGCAGAATGATTGCACCATTTGTTTTCAGTTAATGTGTGCAATGTGCAAACTGGAGATGGAGTCAGTAATAACACCTGCACCCACATTAATGCTGCATGTAGGCAAGCATGCATAGCACGAGTCTTATACAGCAAAATGTTCTTACACCAGCAAATATGAGACCACAGCAAGACTAACATTTGTCCTACTCAGCAGAAATCATTTCTCTCATCAAATCTTTCGAAATACTGATTAAACTAAGCTGAACTAAGCAGAAATACATAGAATGCTTCATTTATGTCACAAGAAAGGATAAATGTGAGTGTACCATACAAAGTACCAGTAAGCTCGTGATGAATCATCACCTGTGACTACGAACGTGGAGACGAACGTTGAAAGAATTTCATAACGTTGCTCTATTTTTTATGTGTGTTTTCACGCACACTGCTTTACTACATACTACTTTAGAGAGCACAGCTATGTGTCTGGCAAGAGAGGAAATGGGTGTCTTGACTTATCAAACGTCATCCTGTGTGGGAGAAAAAGGCAAGATGTCTCAGTGGAAAGCGGTTTGGAGAGAGGGGATGAGAAAGAAGAAGGGAGGGATTTGTTAGTCACACGATGTATATATTACTGTGTCACAAAAGACTTCAGGTTTGTCTGAAGTCTTTGTTGGAGGACATGCTTCACTTAAATCCAGAGCTTGTTGGGAATAGTAAGGAAATGAAATGGCAAGATAACGGAGGAGAAAGAAAATGCATCTTGGTTTGATGTTACTTTAGAGAGTCTAGCACTGACGGTTTATGTCAGGCCATACTTGAGGTTTTACGGTGTGAGCAGCAAGTTTACAGAGGAGCACTCGAAGACACGCAACGATGAGAGAGACTATGTGGATTTATGTCGTGATCCTGTTCTTGTCTGAAACACAGAGCGTGGAATCAGGTTTGACATGTTAACTCATTTTTCTTGCATTTGTTTTTCAGCTTTCACTACTTACATTTTCTTAAGAGTGAGCAACCTTCACAAATGTAATACATAATGACAAACTCCATGCGGATTCATGTGGTTTACGACACAAGTGAGACATTTTTAAACCTTGAAAATGTATTTTTTTTTACCTTTTTTGTGTCATTATACTCTGCGAATGTATTTCAGTGTTAAATATGTGTAGCATGCATAATAACAGAGGTAATTAGTGTTAGATTTGTGGCTCATTACTATGAAGTGGGTGAGTTTGTAAACTGTAAGTGGTTGTGGGCCTCCTGAGATTGTATTCTGATTCACAGCGTAGACAGTGTGTGGAAAGACTATGCATGACAGTGGGCCAGAGCAGAAACTGGCAGGGGGAAAAGGTGTTCCATAACAGAAGTCAGCCCCGTCTTTTCTGAATGATCAAACTGCCTGGTACTACCCTGTAGCTGCAGTGGAAATCTTGATTTCACATCTGGGTAACACTATGATGCAGCTCTTTCTGCATTGTAAGGGGGTCTCTGTTTTAGAGTTGTGGTTTTGTTCACTCACTTTCTGCGTGGTCTTGGTTTTACACCTGTCAGATGTAAACAACTCACTGAACACATCCACCTTGAATTTTCCGTTTCACTTATATGAAATACCGACTGTGTCTCTGGCTTCTGGGTAACGTGGAAGATTGTGATTAACCTTTGTCGGCTTTATAAGGAGCTGAACTTTAATGGTGACATTTTATCGCCCCACATTCGGTGATTGTCATGTTTGTTTGTTTTTTTCAAAAGCTTAAAAAAGTGCAGTTTGTCTCACAGCTCTTTGTTGTTTAACTCTCCTGCATGGCCATTCAATTCATGTTACATCTTAACCGATTAAACTTCAACTAACAGACGACCATCACTGCTGCTCTGCTGACTGAGCACTTCAGAATGAATATTTTGTTGCTACTTAATTACTGAAACATTCTACTAACTTTTTCCTTAATTCACCTTCGTCTCTCTCAGGAACTACTGAAAGCACCCCTGCGAACACCACTTTTCCTCCTATCACTGGTAACAGTCTTTCCCCCGTGTTTCTATACTGCTTCTGTTCACTATGAGTAAAATATTAAGTGAGAAAATGTGACTAGCAAAATGTGAAAATGTCAGTACATTATGTTTAATTCCTTTTCTACTGCTTATTGTGTTTCAGCCATTCCACAATCTTCTTTACTTGAAATACAATAAAGTGAAAGAAATAGTGCTTTAAAGCACTTCAATACTTAAAAAAAAAAGAAAGGTTTTATTTATCAAGCTGATTCTTTATTCCTTTTTGTTTTCTAGACCCCCTTTTCCTTTTTTTTTACATTTTCTTTTTTAGTAAATTTTTTTGTAGTAATATATAAAATAATTTTCTGCTAATTGGACAAATCTCATGAATTATTACAAAAAAATAAACAATGTTACAATTTATTTTATAGTGTTTAAAGCTTTGAGTAAACATATTTGTTAAATACTTTGCATTTTTTCTTTGTATACTAGCACGCCTGTTGTATTGTGAAAGAAAAAAAAACACAAAGAAATTTATTTGAACAATATGTAAGATGCATTCACACTTCCTTTTTTTCTTCAGAACGCAGAGATGCAATTTTCAATAATGGGAGAGATGTTAATCTGACTTGCAGCGATAAGATGTGGAATGAGACATTTTATGTTATCTGGACCATAGAATTGATTAACAAAGACCGTTGCACGATCAAATTTAACAGCGACGGTCAAAACACAGACACCTGCAATGATGGAAAATCACTCCGAAACACATCCAGTGCTCAGCCATATCTACACATCCCAAAGTTCTCAAAAAATGATGTGGGAATCTACACGTGTGAGTTTGCTTACAGAGGAGGAGCTACTAATTGTAAAATCTACGTGAATATCACAGGTAAGACTTCTGTTGTCACATTAGTCACATATCACTTATGGTACCTCCACTGATATATACGAATGTAAACAGTTGAAGTATCAGCCTTCTACCATTCAGCTTATACCTCATAAGGGAGTAAAATGGATATGCATTTGTGTTGCTCTGCAAAGTCTTTTAAAGGACACATTTTAAAAACCTTAATCCAATTTGCTTTTTTAGACACAAACACACTCCTCCTCCTCTAGAGCTGAGATGTTAAGCTCATTTAACATCGCAGTCAACATACAGCCCACTTTGATCTGAAGTCATCTGAACCAGGAAAATTCCTCTTTCTGTCAGTGTAAAAAATTTTAAGTGCACATTTAATCCCATTTAATCTAAGAAACAGAAGTGCACTTTCAGCAGCACATCATGATACATTCAAATGGTGCTGCAGCAGATAAAAGACATCTATCAGCATGTCTAAAATTGCAGAAAGAGCTCAACTCCACCCATGTACCAATTGTAAAAAACAGAACTTTCTATAGTAGATTTTCTGCTTTTTAATTTTCATTGTTTACTTGTCACTTAATTACTTTGGCGTAGTATGAAATACAATAGAGGAGGTCTCTTATCAGTAGGAAAAACTGTAAAATGCATTGAATGAAAATACACTTGAATGAACAAGTCTAACATCTGTTTAGTGGGCTGGAATCGAGTATTTGCTCATCCGATTCTGGCTCACAGGCCTCATCTTTGACAACTCTGCTCTAGATGGATCATTGACGTCATTGTTAACATTCTTCATTTAGCATGTTTAGATATTTAATTTGAAAAAGAAAAACAAATAAAAATAAAAACAGAGCACACCAGGTCATGCAAATCCCATTTTGTGATGTGGTTAAGCTTAAAGCAAGCTTAAATGTTTTGTTTTTGTTGTTGTTTCTTTTTTTGTCTCTCCTGATTTAGTTACTCCTGTAATGAAAGCCTGGTTGGAGCACAAAGACAACATAACTGTAGCAATATGTATAGCTGAAAATGGAAATCCTGCAGCCAACATCAGCTGGAGTCATGCACGAAATTCTTCTGTGGAACAACTGCCTGGGAAAAATGGATGTTTTACAGTAGTAAGTCGTCTGGAGCTTCCTGAAGGCATGCCAAAAAACCTGAGCTGCACCATCAGTCACCAGAACTTGACTGAGATTCTGTTTCCAGAATTTCAAAAAGTTAAAGGTCAGGCTTCTACAAACTGAGGCACAAAAGTTACACAACCATGTGCATTTAAGGTATTAACAAACATTTAATTTGTCTTCCTACAGTTTATTATATCTGGCTATATGCACTCATAGCTGGGATAATAATTGCATTTATGGCGGGAGTCTTATTTTTTGTGGTCACGAAGCTGAGGTAACAGGTTTAATTTAACAGAAATTGAATCAAAATAATAACTTGTGTTCTGAGAGTGTCCAGGTTACTGAACATGTTTGTGTAACTTTTGCCAGGCAACACCAACAGTCAGATACCTCCTCCTCCAAATCCCCACCGGTAGGTAAAACTGCCTGTATTTTATAGTTCTGGTTGTTGACTGCACTTTGTCATGTTTTGTTAAAGACACCTCCCTCTGTTCTATCTCTTTTGTCTTTTCTTTTTTTTTCTTTTTTTTTTGTAGATAGAGGATGTGGAGGAAGTGGAGCCCTATGCTAGCTATGTTCAACGTGTGAACTCTATCTATAACTGATCTGCAGATATGTTCACAATGACAAAAGAAAAAGAAAAAAGAGCGTGCACATGCATCACAGCCTAAATGCAACAAGTCTTTGTGAGAAACTGAGGGCTGTGAAACTGAGAAAGGGTGAAATAGTAAAGAGAGGGAGGGATCAAAGATTTTCTCTGAAAGAGGAAAGTTTCTCGCTTTAAATGTATCCTAATAAACACTTAACTAATGGAACGGGGGATGTACCTGATGTCTGCCCACCACTTTGTGTGGGTCTCAAGGAGAACATTAACTAAAAAATGCACTGAACTGCTGAAACGAGGAGGCTCTTGAGCCACATGCAGCATGTAAGACTACAGAACTACAGACTTTTGATAATGCTGATGAAATATATTGGCTACAATTATGTACAAATACACTTATTTAAACATTAACAGTTAAATAGATGATCATTTCTTACATAGAATCATGCTGTAGTGGCTACAGTACAAGCACCAAGCAACGAAAACATGCATTTTAATCACATAGCTGTCTCAAGGTAATGTGGACAATGCCATGTGAAGTATTTATGTTATGTATGAATGTGAGATGATATGATTCTTTGTATTAAAGTACATGTATAAATGCTGACTTCATTTTAGCTACATTCTTCAGACTTAGGAACAACATTAGTAACGCTGCATCAGAGCAACTCAGCAAGATACACCAAAAAGAGTCAAAACAGTTGTTCTCAACATTTTAACAGTGATATCTGCCAAGGTGACTTTTTCATTGTTTGAGGGCATGCACTAAAAATACAATCAATACTAATTGTCACTTTTTTCATAGTGAATGTGTAAAGACTCACCTCAGTACAGTAACAGTGACTAATGCAGTTCCGAGAAAAGAAACTAGAAAAAGGAACTATTCTGCCCTCTACTGGTGAATAATAGAATTAATGTTGCTACAGGATTAAATGATGCAAGGCGTCTGAATAATTTCACTGATAGAAGTCAATCTATTCCTCCGAGTTTGAAAGCCATTATTTGGTCTTTGGGAATAGTTCTCCGGACTTCTTGAAGGACATTGAAAGCCCTTATTTGGATGTTGGCTGCCTGTTCTCTTTCAAGATGATCCCACACATTTATCAATATTGTTGAGGTCCAGGCTCTGGCGAGGCCAAGCCACGACTGTTTTCCATTGGCAGTGTGTTTGGGATCATTGTCATTCTGAAAAATGAAGCTGTTCCCATTCAGCCTCATTCCAAATGTTTTTGCATGGCGGTTGAAAAGCTGATGGCACATTTCTGCATTCATTCATCAATTCTGACATGATCACCGACACTATACTCACTAATAATGATCTAAACCAAAAGTCAAAGTCTCTCTCTCTCCATATACATAAATATATATATATACACATGTATGTCGGTGGCTTCACACTTGTTCTTTTCAGTAGCTTTAGTAAGTAATAGAGGGTAGATCAGAGGCAAGAGCTGCAGTGACTATAATTGTATTTCCGTTATAATGAGAGAACTAAAAATTTGCCTCACAAATATATCCCTGTTTTCACTGCCTGACTATTTGAACTCTTACAGTGACTTAGCACATTAACATGATTTCCTCTTAAAAGCAGAAGCAAATAGCAAAACTGGTTTTCGTTTTAAATTGAAAAGATTTTTTTCTTCTTCTTTCAGTTTTTCAGACATGCAGTTTATTCATACAGCAGAATAAGAACAGATAGGGTAAATAACAGTACTCTGCCATGAAGTTAAATGTATAAATAATTCTGTTGATTAGACAGATTCAAACTAAAAGGCACAAAAAAATCATCTCTCAAAGAAAAAACAAACAAACAACTAAAAAAACAAACAACTTCTCAGCCTTTCAGTGTGTTTGTAGTATATTGGGGCCTGTGGAGTGCTTCTTACATGCTGTGAAATGCTTCTGACTATGTGTGGTCTGGACTATCGTTTTATAATGTGGCAACAGATCAAATTACACAAACTGTTTTCATATTTGGTTGCACATTTGGATTGCATTTTAGGTTTGGGCAGTATTAAGTTTGTGAGGGAACTCAATATGGGGCGTTGTGAAACTGATTAATGGTGGAGCAAGAGTTGGCATTGTTTCAGCACCAACCACCAGCAACAGACTCTAGATAATGATCAAACCTTCCTGCACAGCACCTTACAGCAGATGCATTCATATCAACAAATTTGTCTCTCAAAAACCCCCAAACAGTTCTGCCATTATTGTTGCACATGCACGCTATGAAACCACAAAATACCAGTTCTAGACTTTCCTATGCAAACAAAATGTTAGGTATGTCTGAGAATGTGGTGGACATTCTCTGACTTTCAGTTGTGGTGTGGCAACAGTCTCAAAAAGGTCAAACAGTCTCAAAAAGTCTGAGTTTCTTCAGGGAAACTTCTCTTTAAAGAGGAGCAAGTTTTGAATTTGTGCTGTGATGTTTTAGGAACTTGGGGCCAAAACATAAATCACATAACCACACACAGAGCTAAAGAAACACAACAAAATAAAACTTCTATTTAGAACATTTTCAAATTCACATTAAAATGTCACACATGGTGGCTTTCAGACTTCATCGATTCACTTGTAAGTAGTAATTGCATGCCACAAACTTCTGTATTTCCTGATTTGGATGCATTGCCCTTCTCAGAGAGGTCCAGAATTGATGAAAGCTTGTTGGCTTTCTTCTGATTTTTCACATCTTTTAGTAAAGTCCCAATGTCTCGAGCATCGTGTCGTCTCTCGCAGGTTCGTCTGCAATGCGAGTTAGTCTTCTTGAGGAAGGAACACCACCACCATGTTCTGGTTAAAACGTTTCTTCAATTGTGGAGAGAAACTTCTTTCTGGTTACTGTACATACTTCCGCAATCAGCTGCTGTTGGCTGTTAATCTTCTCATTTCTGCAGTTTCTTTGATAATCAAGATCTGCTCTTGATTAAGCTAAGAATATAAAAAATAAAGTGACAATTCAAGTGCAAACAAGTTCTTGCATGCCTTTACCCGGCATCAGATATTTTCTGCAACTCACTTGACCGAACAAATGCTTCCACTTCCGTTTGTTTACCCCATAAGTACATAATCATCTGGACATTCGTCTTTAGATGAGCACTCAGATTCAGACTGAGGTTGAAGTGCTGCAGGAATATTCACTGTAGCATAGTCGCAGTCGTCGTCGGTGATCTGGTTTGTCGGTGGTCTGTTATGTCTTGCTCCTTTGGCTTTGTCGTGGTTAATAGAAGCATACGTTACATCTTCGTTGGGTTGCTGGAAGAGAGAGAGTGAGATGGGTGATCATCTACCCGTATTGTGCCCATCAAATAATTTATTCTACTTTTTACACTGTGTTTCTGCAGCTGGCATATTTTGAAATGTGCCTACATGCCGCGGGTTCCTGTGTAGTTTGTTTTACGGCAGAAGCCTCATGTTAATCTTCTCCAAGTATGTAAATCCAAAGTGGAACACACCCATGTCTTATGAAAATCATGAGCTGATAACGGTGAAGATTTATGGTCAACAGAAATAGAACCAAGATTAATGCGGGGATGTCTACCTTGTCATTCGCGGTCTTATCATCTGGTTCAGAATCCCCTGAAAGAGGAAATGTGGAAAAATCATAAAATTATAATAGTTTTTTCTTTTGTTTATGATATTTATCACATTTATACTGGGGAAAGTAACACAAAAGCAATAAGAAATTAGTAATACAAAATAGTTTTTACCTTTCTCTTTCTTCTTTCTGAAAATAAAGCAAATTGAAACGATAAGCTACCAAGGACCACAATGTTAGCACACACAGGAGAATAACGCCTTTGGATAATACTGCTTATTGAGTCATATGTCTTTCACCTCAATAAATCATATAAAATATTATCTGTGGCAGCAGGTGTGGGCTTTAGCCAACAGCAGTGTTTCCTTGACATCTTTAACAAATAAGCGCTTGTGGTGCAACAGGAAACACTTTACATAGACCTACAATCAACACCTGTTTATAACCAACTGAATATGGCAGTGAATAACCAACGAGGGCATCACGCTTTGCATATTTCTAGACTTGCCATTTTAGACGGTAATATATTGAATATGTAACGCAACAGCAAAATATGTTCTTTGTATTTGACTTAGTTCTTGTAAGAAGACAACCAGAACCCAGGGCTATTTTTATCTCGTAACCACGGTTTCCTTGCTAGAGGAAATGTAGAAACTTCTTGTAAAAAAACTGCACAATCATTTCATTTAAACTTTGTCTTTTTTTTTTATAAATATTTTCGCTGTAGTTAATTCACAAATACCTTAAATATATTTTCTGCATTTACAGCAGTTAAAGGAGTGTTTTAGAATACATCACATTCTGATGAATAACTTTGTAATATATGAAAGTCCCCACTTATAAGAATGTGTGAATGAATGTATGAGTGTGTATGATGACTTACCCTGAAGCACAGTTTCCCATGACGATCCCACAGAGTGCCCGGTTGCTGGAGAAGGGCCCCTCGGCCTGACACTGTAGTAGTAGATATGAGCTGATCGCTTCCTTGCATCAAACTGCATATAGGCCACAGTAGTGAGGAAGTGGTAGAAAAGAGAGGCAGAGCGAGAATCAGGGAGAGAGAGAGAGCAAGTGAGAGAGAGAGAAGCAAATGTGCTATCACACCAATAGGAAAATAACAGTACTGATGTAGAGGAAAATGGTCAGTACTAACAAACAGCATACAAAATATAATGTGACACATTGATATTAATACGGAAATGCTGTAACACTTTGTTGACACAAAATACTCAATTTTTTGAGCGCTCTATTCATATAAAATTGTGTATATCTATATGCATGTACTTGTATGTATGTGGATATATTGGTTTGTTGGGGTTTTTTTATGTCAGAAATAAAAGGTCATCATCATCATCATCATCATCATCACCTACTGTATTTGCTGTAGTTTAAAATATTTGCCATTGAGCAAACATGAAATATCTGCATCGCAAGATAACACAGAAGTGAGTAGTTACTGTAATGTATTTTGTTGTCAGTGTATGGTGTCATTTGCATGTCTGTGTAAATATTTTTGATGTGCAACAACAGGAAGTCAGTGATCTTTGCTACATGGAAAGTCCAGGTTTGGTTCACAAACTATTTATTGTCAGCAGGAAAAAGAACCACACCTTCATATTCATTCAGAGAAATGTCTGGATATGCACCACCTAGTAACACTCTGTACAGGAAAGGCTCAAAGAATGAGTTCAGAGTGGACAAACTGAAGACTTATCACATCATTTTCTTTTCTCTAATGATGAAATAAATGATCAGATAATCACACCAGATAATCATCTTTACTGATATGTTTTCAAATATAATAAAAACATTGCAAATTTTGTGTTTGATTGACTTTACTTTTGCTCGAAATATATTTAGTGACAGTACGATAGTTAGAACTGTTGTTATACACTGAGAAGATCCTGGGTTTGAATCCAGTCTGGGGCCTGGATGATGTTTGCATGTTCTGTCTGTGCCTGCATGGATCCACTGCTTCAGCTTTTCCCCACAGTTCAAATATATTCATGGGTTTAGATTAACTGATTATTCTAAACTGACTTTAACTGTGAATCTGAGTGTGAATGCTCTATGTGTCAGCCTTATAATACACTGGCAACCAGTCCAGGCTGTACCCTTTTGCCCTGTGACAGCTGGAACAGGCTCTAGCCCCCCTCCGTAGATCGTAAAGGATAAGAAATCCTTCTTCGTAGCTCAAGAGTTGGGAGCTCACCTTGTAATCCGAAGATTGCCGGTTCGAGTCCCGGCTTGGACAGTCTTGGTCGTTGTGTCCTTCAGCAAGACCCTTCACCCTTTGCCTACTCGTGGTGGTTAGCCTCTGTCAGTGCGCCCCAGGATGGCTGTGGCTACAATGTAGCTTGCCATCACCAATGGGTGGATGACTGGATGTGTAAAGCGCTTTGGGGTCCTTAGGGACTAGTAAAGCGCTGTACAAATACAGGCCATTTACCATTCTTATATTAAGAAAATCCCTGGTATACTGACGCATCAATATGTTCTTTTTAGGAACAAATCCTATAGTGAGTATTCTTTATCTTTTATGGTATGATAATGTATTCAGAATTATTATTGAATTACACAATACTGTTTGCTTAAAAGGGGTCATATACCTTATCCATGGGTCGCACTGAACACTAGTTTCCATCAGGTGTGAGGTGGTTTCTCCCTGAACAGACACAGAGAGAGACAGACAACCATTCACATCCACACCTAAAACCAATTTAGCAGAAACAGTGAACCTAACATGTCGTTGGGATGAAGCAGGAGTAGCCGGACAGAATCCATACTGATGGGTTTGAACATTAACTTCTTAGTTTGCAACAACGGTACACTTCACAATGCCAGCCTTATGAACGTTTGTGTATTTAACAAAATACAAGCTAGCTAGCTATTGTTAGCGAGATAGCTAGCTTGATAGCTAGCCAGCTACATAGATAGGCAAGGTCAAGACACCCTGTTGAATTTCAAACTAACATCAGACTGAGGAAGATGGTGATTTAAACAACTTTGAACGTGGCCTGAGCATTTTAAGAACTGCCTCCCCCATATTCATCTCCAGAGTTTGCTGAGAATGAACCGAAAAAGGGAAAACAGCCAGTGAGCAGCAGTTCTCTGGTTGAAAATGTCTTGCTAATTCCAGAAGTCAGAAGAGAATGTTCAGTCTTCTTATGATAATAGTAAAAAAACAAATAGTTCAAAAAACCAATTGTTTGCACCAGTGTATGCTGAAGAGCATCTCTGAATGCACAACGCATTGAACCTTGAAGCAGATGGGCTACAGCAACAGAAGAGCACACTGGGTGCCACTCCTGTCATCTCGGAACAAAAAACAGAATCTACAGTTCACATTAGGACACTGGAAAATGTTTCCCGGTCTCAACTTCTGCTGCAAGATTCAAATGGCAAATTCAGAATTCAGTGTAAACAAAATAAAAGCAAGGCTCCATCCTACTTTGTATCAGTGATTCACACTACTTCTGTCCGTTGAATGGTGTAGGATATATTTTCATGGCACACTTTGGGTCCTTTAGTAGCATATTTTAAATACCACAGCCTACCTGAATTATGTTGCTGACCATGTCCATCCCATTATGATGACATTTTGAAGGCCATTTTGAACACGATAAGAAAATGTTACAAATCTAAAAAGGATCTGCAGCCAGTTTTTGACCATGACAGTGAGTTCACTGTACTCAAATGACCTCCACAGCAGATCTCAACCCAGTAGAGGAGCTTTAGGATGTGGTGGAACATGAGATTTGTATCATGGGTAGTGATGGACAGATGAAGCTTCAAGAAGCACTGAAGCTTTTCATCCAATTGGTTCACCCCAGTGCAAAGCGTCTTGAAGTTTCATTTGCTCTAGTAGGACATCTACTGGACGTAAAAATATTAGTTGGCATGAATTTGAAGAGTGTGGCATTTTGCACACAGCCTGTAAATGTCAACAACAAAAGGAGTGTGTAAAACATGTATATTGTAGTGATGGCAGTATACTGTGTATATTTATACTGGCAGTATGGAAAATGATTATTTGGAAGTGCTTAAAATGGAAATGATCATTTACTGTGAGGTGAGGTGTGGTTGGGGTATGGACAGTGGTTGTGCTTTTTTAACGTTGAGGTATGGACAGCTACAGACTGAGGCCTCAGTCCTGCCTGTTCACATTTTATTCAGTAAAAACTAAATTTTCACTGCTTTTATGGCCTTTTTAGTGGGGAGAACATAGCTAGGATTTAATGATTTAACAAATCTTTTAAATCCTTTGTCCTCCACAATGCTAAATGGCTGGGAGTCCTCAATCACCATGCTAACCAGGTCTTCATCTATTTGAGATTGTTCTCCTGAGGAAAGACAATAAAGACAAAGCATAAATATAAATATCACACACGTAACTTATTGCAGTTGTATAATATTGTTATATCATTTAGTAACATTACAGCAGTGCCTAGATGAGGTGTTGTTGTTATATCCCAGCTCCCTGGCACATAGCAAACACTTCACCTTGTACAAAAGTAAAGACAGCTTAACATAAATTGTATTGCACCATCAGTATTATGAAAATACATCTTCTGTAGAAATTAACATACCTTGTTGGGAGGAATAAGATCAAAATGTTCCCACACAGGGGAGGACATCCTCCTCTTCTTAGCTGGCTCCATTCTCTCCTGACTTTCTCTCCTCACTCTCATAAACCTCCAAACTGTCTCCAAACTCTCACTAACCGCAACTCTCCATCAAACACCCACATTTTGAATAAAGTCTGAGGGGTTTATATCGCTGTCATAGCTCGCGGCAAAGTTCGAACCACTTCCTGAACCAGTCACGTGGTACAGCCGGTCAGCGAGGCTTCGGACGTCATCATTTTCAGCTCCTCCCATAAATGAAGCACGCCTCGTTACGCGCATCGCGGAAACGCCCCCTCCATTACTCGAAGCCTCGATACAGAACGTCACATCACTAATCATGGGTGTGCAACTGACATATCTGGAAGCTGTGTGATACTCTCATGTCACTGTGGTCCAAAATGTTTATCTATAGATAACTACCAAAAGCTAAAAGAGAAATAAATAATTATATTATTTTTGTACAGAGACACACACATAATGGCATATCCACATGAAGTAACACACAATTTTCCACCAGATGATGCTGTTGGAAAAGTATGCTCTGATTCACATGACCCTGAGAAGCATTGTCTACAAACTACATAGAAAGGTGAATGTGAACTTACACCACCTGCTGGCTGCACAGACAGAGCAAAAAAGAGTAAAAACAAAAGTCATTCTTGGTGTATACTTCAGATTTCTAACGCACATGTATGTACACAAGTTGCAGCATAATGAAGCCTGAAGCATGATCGGTATTATAAGTTGTTCATATAAGTATACTGGTAACCCGAATGTGAAGAAAAGATTATTTTTTGTGTAATAATTGATCCAATTTTCCTGTTTAAGTCTGAAGAAAACTATCAGAAATTCCTCATTTTCTGGGGCAAAGCTAAAGTGTTCTTTTTTAGATAGTGAATTTGTGCATGTTAACACTTTGACCCTCAGTTAATAAAACAAAATAAAACAAAATAACAGCATGTTTAAGTTTTGTTTAAAAAAAAACTGCTGCATCTTCATTTAAAAAAAATTGCAATGCTCTAGGACTGTATTGTGGAATGTTCTTACAAATTTAATACTACTTTTTAGATTTTTTTGGTTTGTTTTTACATACCCATAAAGGAAAACAAATTTTAACATAACTTATTTTCCAAACTGACAAATGACAAAACGACCAAACAAGAAATTAATTAGCAAACAAAAAAAGAATTACACAGAAGTGCTGCTTGCCTCGAGGCGTAACAGGCCGCAGGCAAGTGGAGTGCCCTGTGGGCTGAAAAACGTTGAAACTCTTAATCAATGCTTAAAGCTTACCATAATAGTAGAAGACACCTGACCTCCCTAAGGGGGCCCAGCCTTCCTCCTCTAACTCCTGTTTAAACAAAGCTATGGACAACAATGAAAGCTACTTCATGAATATAAAAAGGAGCTATCCTCACATTAAATATAATTCACAGTTAATATAATCTTAACTGTGGAGGAGAGACGCCTAATACAAGTACACCAGTCAGACAAGCAGTTGTTCGACTGGTTCCAGATTAATTATGAGATAATGGTGAAGAACGCTGGTTAGAGGGGCCCCGTTGAATTTCTGCATAGGGCCCTAACAGTCTCTACTCTGCACTGGAAAGCTAGCTTTAGTTAAGTGTACAATTTCAAGCAGGTCCAATAGCCACCTTTAGAAACTCAGGGTCCATATAAAGGTGAATGAAACAACTTCTGTAAAATAACTAAACAACTGTGGATAATGCTTCCAGCACTAAGGATCACAATGGGGGTTTTAAAAATAGGGGTTTAATTATAGTTGAGAAGCAATGACAAAACATTTCCTAGTCCCCTAAAGCCCCGCTGATAAATCTCCAGTCATAAACCAAACAAGCCAAAAAGTTAATGGAACTACTTGAGTCGAAGTACCGAACTACCAGCGAGATACTGGAAAAGTACTTCTTTGATTACATAAAGTCCACTCCTCCTTAACATTGCTGGAAACTTTGTTAAGTAACAGCATACTGAATTACACAAAATGTGCCGAATGGTCGTGGCATGCGTGTGGGATGTCAGGAAGTGGTGAGCCTGTCACATGTGAAAAAAAGCCCCTGACGTACCTACAGTCAACTATTTGAAAACTTTCAGGCTGTGAGCATGTTGAGCCTAAAGGATAAACTGAATTATCTGATAATATTTTGCTGCTGTGTGTTTGTCTCTGTCCATGGAAGCGGCAAAGGTAAACATAGATTTTATTTTATTGATGGACTAGCTGTTATAGATGTGCCATGGTTGTTTGAGGGTAGGAACACTTTAGAGCACACTGCTAGAACATAGACTAGAGAGCTATAGAGTAATCATTACTGAGGAACAAAGATAGAAGTTTAAAACTATTTATTTAATATTTAACATAATGAGTGTGAAAAAAACACAACAGAGATTAAAATGCTTAATTCAACTTTCTTTAAAGTTGTACCAAAAACAAACAATGTAGCGCACTTTATTGTTACTGTTGTATACATGGCGTTGTTGCTGGACTAAATAAAAAGAGCATGTACAGCCATTTAACAATACATACATTTTATAATAGTGATATACTTCTGGGCACGCTATGGAGTTTAAAAAAAATAGAGAGATGATATTTTATGTAACGTCAAATCATAAAGGCACACCTAATTAACCAAATAATCAGATGTTGTTCTTGGAAAAATGTGCTGATATGAATTATTTGAACATGGCATGACAAATTTGGGCATATTTGTGTGTTACAGCCACTATGATGGAAATTACATGTCAATATTATAGATGATGAGGGAAAATCGTAGAAAATATTTGAATATTTTTATTACCTTTTATGACTAGGGCATATGGGCACTCCCTCAAAGGATTATTGGCTTCTTGTCTATCTGTAGATTTGTTACACCTCTCATCATTAATATTAGGTTTCTGAGGTGTCTATTATTTGACTGATTACTGAATTATGTGTGAGTAAGACTAAAGGGCTTTTGCTTCAGATCAGGAGGTGCGTTCTCGGTCAACATAAACCAGAGTAAAGGTAAAATCTGCAAATACATTTCCCTCTGTGGCATGCAGCCTCACGGCACTAAATCTCAACCATGCCACACAGAAGCCACACAATACAATACAGTTCCTTTATACAATGTATTTTATCATAAAGTTTATTGTAAAAACATTAATTAAACATTAATTCAATCATGTAAACATTACATTCATACCAGATAAGATAAAACTTAAAACAAATCTTTACAAACATGAATATTAATCTTATCTTGCACAAGTAAATGGCCAGTAAGTCCTCCAGTTACTGAGGAAACAATACTGATAGAATGAAAAACAGACATTATAAAATCATTTGTCTTATGTATAAACATACATATGAACATAAAACATGTTGTTTTTCAATACACAGCATCTAATTACTATTATGTCTTTATTCTCTCCAACTTTGAAATATTAACACTCCAGAGAGTTTGGGGACTTAATTAGACTAATAAAACCACTAGTAAAATGACAGATAGACAAATAAATAAGATGGAAGACATGTGTGGGATGGGAACAATTTACACAGTATTAAGATAAAAAATGTACTTCATTGCTGCAATCACAAAAGAAGAAAATATGCTTCATGTAAACAGGCTTTAATTCTTTTATGATAAGAATTACGCATTACTTAAAAAAAATAAATATTGCAGGTTTACATGCATCGTGTGATGTTGCGATTATGGTCCGAAGAAACAGCACTTGGAAGACTCCTCCACGACAAAGTCTGACAGTCAGCTGTCCGGTCAAACACTGTGGAGAAACGCTGGAGGTCACCTGGTGTAAACTCTTTGACTCAGTCAACTGTGAACGGATTCATGAAACAAAAAATGTGAAGATAACACAGAATCCTTATAAGGATAAGCTGATCTCATATTTAAATTTCAAGGAGATTTCCATTCATGATGATGGCATGTACAGATGTGGTTTACTAAGATATAATGTCAGCGCAATCAGCCATTCCATCAACATCTCAGTATCAGGTATGCTTTCAGATATATTTTATTCTTCATCAGCATTAAAATATAAAATAATAAAATGTGAAGTGATAAATCTGTCTACTATGTATCATTCCCTGAAGAAATGTACCAGGGGATTGAAAACCCCGATAATAATGATAAAAATGCAGGTGAGAAGCTTTATTTGTCAGAAAATCACTGCCAACATTTTCGTGGATGCAGTTTAGCACGACTGATCTGGTTATTGTGCTTTTGTAGGAACAACACCGAGCCCTGATCACAATGAGGATAAGAACTGGAGGCCATACTTCTACATTTGTTTTGGCATAGTGCTTCTGATTCTCATACTGACTGCGCTCATCTTCTTGAGTTCTTGTGACCGGAAACGTAAGAACACTAATTTTTATTTTGGATGGTTGAAACTGATTTCATTGAATTTACCATCTCAAAATGGGTAATTTATTTATTGGCTTTTCTACAGGAGTGCTGACCTTAAACTACGTAAAGGGAGAGGTAATGTTGGTCATATCAAAATATATTTTTGGGATATTTGGGGGGACAAAAAGTATTATTTATGCACTGTTATTTTGTTGTGAAGCACTTTTTTTTTATCCTTGTCTTGAAAGGTGCTACATAAGTAAAATTTTACTTATTCACTTTTGGAGCCAGCATCTAATGGCACCTTGAAGTAGTATAATTTTTGACTTTTTTTTCAGGGTACTTTTGGTCTAACAACAGGCTTGAAAATAGGAGAACCCGTAGTTTAACTCACTGATGAACAATTTCTTTCTTTTTGTTTCAGTTTGAATGTTTTATAGGCTACTGAAAAAAACAAGTAATTTAGAATAGGGGCCACCGTGGTTCAGGGAGTTGGGAAGCTCATCTTGTAACTGGAAGGTTGCCGGTTTGAGCCCCCACTCTGTCTGTCTCAGTCGTTGTGTCCTTGGGCAAGACACTTCACCTGTAGTGAGGGGCCGATGTCAATCTGCCCCAGGGCAGCTGTGGCTACAACTGTAACTTGCCTCCACTAGTGTGTGAATGTGAGAGTGAATGACTAGTGGAATTGTAAAGTGCTTTAAGGGTCTTGCAAAGCGCTATATAAAATGCAATCTATTATTATTATTAATAGAACATTACATGAGCCTCTGACAACCTAGCAGGCTGATTTTACTTTTTTTTTCTAAGCTAATGGTCTTCCAACTAACGTAGGATGGGAGTGTCGAGAATTTTTTTTTACTAATATATTCTAATATATGTTTAATATATTCTCATTTTGGTGTTTTGTGCCATAGGAAATGCCGACTCTTATGATACCAGACCTCCCTAAATGGAGCCCTCCTTCCACTCCTGTCCCACTGACCAACTTGTCTGTTTTAAATGACATCTATTCATCATATACTCCAGAAAGATCAGTATCACCAGCTTCCCAGCCCAGTTCGAACCAGATTTCAGCTTCAAATCCAGCACTTAAATATCAAGACTGTGAAGTATATGGTATCATCAAACATAGACACGCTACCAAACAGGGTGGAAAATATCACACCATGACTAACCAAGTTAAAAACCCAGAGTCTTCTTTCACTGCTGAAAGACCAGGATCACCAGCTCACGAGCAGCATGAGTACCAGATTTCAGCTTCAAATCCAGCAGTCAGAAATGAAGACTATGCAACTTATGCTGTCATCAACCACGGCAAACCTGCTGGAAAACGGCACACCGAGACTAACCAAGTTAAAAACCCAGAGTATGCTGTCATCAAATTTTCCTGAGTGTTGTTGATTTTAAATGGACACTTGCAGATGAAAAAACCGAAAAATGTTTTGCAATATGTGGTGGAGTCATGTGATGAAACGTACAGCTGTACAGCCATACTGCAGAACAGATGAATGGAGGAAGCTTGTGGTTCTCTAAGTGAACTGCATGTCTTCTAGAGTTATCGTGACTAAACCGGAAGCAGCAGTGACTTCATTCTCTAGCCCTCAGGTTTGTTCCCAGCAGCAGCACTTCTTTTTCAACTAATAATTTATTGTACTTTGTATTGTGCTTCTGATGTCATCTGATTCCAGTCCTTGCATTGACTTGACTGCAGTAACTGTCGTACTTTCATAAAAAGGTCATAAACAGATTTCTTCTTGACAGACAAATAACACTTAAATGCAGTTTTCTGACTGATTTGTTATAGAAAGATGGCAGTCATTAAAAAAAGACATGTTAATCAGCACTAGAGAGATTTAAGAGATATGAACAGTTTCTCATACCTGTGCCTCATACAGCGCTTGTTGTTTTTGTCACCACTACTGTCAGAGACAACACCTTGCCTATTGACCACAGAAGTGTGGTTTAGCTCAAATGTGCAGGAAGTTAAAGATGGAAACATTTCTGACAATGACATTTTGTGAACAGGGGACGCTCAGCTTCAACCACATGTACACATTGTTAATATTGCACTTTGGGCGATGGCCTTATTATTGGTCCTGTTTTTCACATATTCTATACTTAAACTAAAAGAAAAACAAGAAAGAGTAGTATTGGTTAGCTTTTAAAAGGTACCAGAAACTACAAGCAACAGAGAATGGGGGAATTAGAGGAAATATTAAATAAAGACAACACAGTAGTTGTCATAGTAGACTCTATGTTTGTTAACCATTTGAGGTTGGAAACCTTAAAGAAATCTCCCCTTGTAAAATGTTATGGCCTTTTTGTGGACATACACTGTGTGCAATTCTGTTTAAGGGGGATTTTCACCTTTAAAATTTCTCTGAATCATTTTATAAGTGAGTCTGAAGTTAGAGCATCTTCCTGGAAAAAAGAGGCATTTATCAAAAATATTAAACCAATTATGGTAAAGCTGCAATTTAACTGTTTAGTATAATTTAAAATGTCAGTATAAATGGGTATTTAATCCTGGCTCTCTAATACTTACACTCAGTTTATCTACATTAGTATATATGTATTTGTATATATACATGTTTGATTTTTTGTTTTGTTTTTTAAAATAAAAACATAGACAATAGACTACAGACCGTATGATTTTTTTTAAATGTTGCATTCAGTATAAGTTCAAACCATTGACTCTGCCCATATGTTTTTACTGAGGCATATATGGCGGGGGGACCAGGGAAAGTTTTTTCATATCTATACGACCAAACACTTTTCTTTTTGAAATCACAGAAGTTGCCCCTCGTTCTTAGAAAGAATTCAGATTTAAGGTAGTTGTGAACTGCCTTCGCTTTTAATAATTTCGAGCTGTGGCCATCTTTTACTGTATGTGCAGTGTGTGATATCAGCTAACAGGTCAATAAAGCAGTAATGCATGATCATAATTTTCTTGTCAAGTCTCACAAACAGAAATCGGCAGAAAATAACACTCATTTACTACATTATGCTTGTGGAAAGGTTTGCTGTGATTTATAAGCTGGTGAGCAGTGTGCCCAGGCTCATACCATGGAATAATGAGTGCTTTTAATATGTTTATTATTTAATATTTCAAGTTTTTTTTTAACCTTCATTACTTCTGAAATACAATAGCCACATGAAATCTTAAACACAGAAACACACATTTAAGCTCTTATAAAAACGGCCAATCAAATCTAATTTTCACCTACTCCAGCCAAGATTCTTTCTTTATTTACAATATGCTTTTTTCCCATAACTTTGAGCATCAATATAATGGGATATATATGTCTTTTAGATAGCTATATGCTGCCTATCTGTGTCTGTTACGACTGTGATCGTAATCATGTGTGAATTTGAGTGTCCAGGTGCTCCTCTGGGATTGGTGGATGGCTCACACCGATTGGCTGAGGACTGGGAGGCAGCGGATAAGAAGAGACCGCCTGGGACTGCCAATTCATTCATCCTCGGCCCGACCCAACCGGCAGACCGTTCACTGTGTCAATATATTATGTTAATGTAAGAGCATGTAGGGGTGGACCGCCTTTTTGTTTGATCAGTTTTCTCCTGTTTTTGTTAGGCAGGGAGGAAAGTGATTGTCGTTTGGTTTAGTTCTTTTGAGTAGGTAAGTTGTGTTTATTCCTGAGATAGGTTACTTTTTGTTTGTTGTTTTGGCCTTGGGTTCACCCTGAAGTTATGATATGCTCCCTTCCTTTGTTTAACTGCACTTATTGTAAATAAATCACTGTCACAAAATATTAAGTGTGTGACGTGCTGCTTGGGGTTGGACGGGGATGGATCACCCTTTATGTTGTGGTCTGGCCGCGCCTAGACGGGCCATAACAGTGTCTATGGAGGTTTTCAGAGGTAAGAAGAGGTGTATTATGTCTGTTTCTTGGGCCTCTTGAATAGACCTGAAACAACCTGGTGTTAGGGTCCCTGGGTCGTTGACCCAGTGTTTTGTGTTTTTGGTTCTTTGATTTTGTTATTTCATTATATTCTAGCTTTGCTTTATGGGTTTTAGGATTATTCTTAGTTTAGGTTCTCTGGGTGGGGTTTGGTTAGAGTTTTAGTGTTCTGGTTTTCTGTCTGTGTTCCATAGTTGCTGTCTCCCCTGTCTGCTGTATCCCCACGTCCAGTCAGTGTCTGTGTCTGCCCTGGTCCCACGTCTCTGTTCCCTTTGTTATAGTGCCTGCCTGTGAGTCTGTGTAATGTTTCCTGTTTTACTTTGAAAGTCCATGTCTGATGTTAATGTGTCTGGTTTTGCTTCCCCTTGTCTCGTTAGGCCTGATTTGCCCCAGCTGTGTTTCCCTCCTGTTACCCATTCCCTGATTGCTCCCTCTGTGTATTTAAGCCCTGTGTTTCTTCTTTGTCTGTGTTGTGATTTACTCTCATTTATGCTGTGTGTTCTGTCTGCCTGGTCATGTAAGTTTATTTGGATTTTTGTTACGTTTTGCCACTTTTTGCCATCCAGCAATAAAAGCTGAGTTTTGAGTTACTTTCCGCCTCAGAGTGTCTGCACTTTGGGTCCTTCTACTTCCACTTCTGCCTGCACACAGCCTTAACCTGACACCTGGCTCCTTTCAGTTTGAAAGAGTGACTCTGCTGTGAGCCCATTTCATGTTCCTCACCATATCTCTAAGGGAGAAATCAGACAACCTTCGGATCAAGCACATTTCCAACACCTGCTTGTCTAATTTCAGTCTTTCAGACATTCTCTGCAGATGCTGCACAACTCCATGTGTCAGTTTCTTGCTTAGTATGTCCCTCAAGCATGAGCAAAGGGCAGCAGCTCATCCCCAACCTGAAATGGGTACTTTTAACTTTTTGCGACTGAGAATCATGGTCATAGACTTGGTGCTAATTGTTGTCCACAGTTGTTTCACACTTGGCCAGTACAACCTGGAGATTATCACTCTGATCACCTTAAACTTACACTACATTATGTTAAAAAAAAAAATCAGAAATGAGATGGTAAGGCCCACAAATCAACTGATTTTGACCTTACACCACCCACCCATCCATAAAAGTTCTGAACAGAAGCTCAGTACTGGTGGAGTCCAATCCACTTACAATGTGAACCAATCTCTTTCTATAGTTTTACTGGGACTAAATGGCCTGTAACCTTTGGCCTAATACACCATATTCCTGAGGCAAACCTCCAAAGGACACATCAAGGAAAGCAATGAATGACTCCTTTGTGACTACAGAACATATGCTGATTTGTAGGATAGGACAAAAACTATATAGAGCTGGGACAAAGCTTCCCAGAGAGTCCCCTTTTCAAAAACTTACTGAGGACTTTCACCCCAGTTTGCCAATTCAAAATTACTGTTCACTTCCACATGATATTGCAGGTCAACCAAGAAAACCCAGAAGTATCCAGACTTGGAGCAATTCCCATGCCCAAGTGGCCTGGCCATTGGAGAGCATAATTTAAGCTGTTCTAAAAGAGAAAGTTGTGTGAGATTGGACAAAAACTCACACAATCTTTATTATTCTTCAGACAATAAAGAGTTGATCCACCTGAACCACAACTAGAATGAAAGCTACACTGTTCCTCTTCAATCTGAGGTTTGACTAAAGGGTGGACTGATGACACTAACCTTCCCAGAGAGCTCCCTTGTTAAAGAGGGAAAACACTATCCCAGTTTAATGAAGACAGCCCTACAACAATAAAGACATGAGGAATTTTCATCCACCTCCCAAGGGTGGAATTTTTTTAACCCTATGACCTCAGCTACAGTGGTGGATCAGTTGTCCTACTTCTCCCCTGATGCTGCTCTTTTATTTATTTGTTTTTAAAGACAGATTTATGGCATTTTACCTTTATTAGATAGTGGAGCAGTAAAGACAGACAGGAAAGTGGAATATGCTCCACGTGGACTCAGTGTCCACAGTGAAGATATCCCAGACAGGGCCCTCCACCAGACATTCCCAGCCCAACCTCACTACATGTGGTGATCTATTAACGGTTCAACATCTCTGTTCACCCGAGTGTCCAAGACATAGAGCCATAGGTCTGATGGCCTTATTAGAAAATCAATCCTAGACTTGGCACTTAAGGTGTCCTGGCGCCTAGTGCGCTCATGAACACCCCTATATTTGAACTAGGTGTCCGTTACATAAGCCTTTCAGAGTTCACTGTCATTGTTCACATAAGCGCTGATGTTGCCCAGCAGGAAGAATGGAGTCTCTAAATAGGGCACTATCTAGCATCCCAGCATGGACTCCACGAAGGACAGGGACTCTCACTCTGCAGCAAGTCTACTGGTTCATTCATGGTTTAAAGGTAAATTTTCCAATACCTTATTAATAATGTTAAATTGTCTTTACTAATGTGTAAAGTGAAAACCGAAAGGAAAATAAACCCAGCTGAACAAAATGAAGATGAAGACAGACAGGAAATAAAAGCAGAGGCATGACACAAGAGAGACATGACAGTAAAACAAAGTAAAACAAGAAGTCACAAAAACAGAGATAAGACCCTAACACTATATAACCTAACACAGAGGCACACAGGTAAAGGCTAAGGAAAATAACACAAGGAACTAAACTCTTCAAACCCTAACCAGACTGCTAATGGAAATAAAAAGGACGTAGAACTAATTTCAAAAGGCCCTTGATGCTAAGAAGGAATATAAAAATCAAATATAAACAACAAACAAACCGAGGAGGAAATGGAGTAACTTCATTCTTCCTTAATACTGAAACTAAAAAACTTTATCATGTTACAACATGAAATGCACATGTGTGTGCAGCACACATGCAGGGAGTAAGGAAGTGGTGAGTACAAGAAGCCTCTGCAGTACCTTCAACAGATTATTTGAAAATTTAAGGTTGTGAGTATGATGAGCCTGATGGACAGATTTAACTCTCTGATGATTTTTTGCTGCTTTGTGTTTGTCTCTGTAGATGGAAGCGGTAAAGGTAAACCTTTATTAATGCTTTTTCTGAAAGCTCTTCTATTAATGAGAAGTTATTTAATATAAACTAATTGTAAAAATGGAAGGATGGATGGAAGAACAACTTAAACAAATGAGATATTTGTTTGCTGAGACTGAAAAGTAAAGACTGAGAGCACAAGACTGGAATGTAGAACATAAGAGACATAGATATAATAATTGGGTACACTGAAACATGACACCGTGTCATGATAGTAAAAGTATTGAAATATATTTTAAAAAGCGAAAGCTCTTAAGTAAGTTTAAGTTTAATCTTTGTATTCCTTCCAAGGAGTGCACAAAATGAACACGGCCATAGAATGAGTGCTTTCCAAAAATTCCCTATACGTTTGGTTCCTATCTTGTTTTGATCTTTAATTTTTTATTTTATTCTATTGTTTTTTCATGTGTGTTGCTGAATCCTGAGCTTAAACATAGCATGTAGAATTGATACAAATTTGATGTGTGATACTGATATTAAATCACAAAATGATATGTTAACCACATAAATTAAGCTTTAATCTTCAACATACAAAGGTTGACAATTTTAGTATGAAAATGACAATTTGTGTAATTGGGATGCTTTGTAAAATGTAAATGAAAATACAATGCAAGAAATCTGCATATATTATGAAATCATATTTTATTCGCAGTAGAACAAAGAAAACATGTAAAATGCTTGAAATTAATAATGTAATTTATAAATGGTATTAGCTTATTTTGAATTTGATGCCAATAATATATGTTTTGCTATTAGTAGTTACAACAGTAGTGTAAGATAGCAATAACACTTTGATGCTTAAGCTTGTAAAACAAGCATCATAGTCAAGCTAAGAACTGTGAGTAGTGTCAAAAAAATGCAATAGTTCCTATACAGTGACTGTTTTAATCAACTCAATAATTTAATTATACAACAATCAGATAGAAATAAGATAATGTTCAAAACAATTAAAAAAAACACAGAAAAACAGTTTTAAACCATTATCACCTCTAAATCTCTCTTCTTTACTTATTTTTAGGTTTACATGCTTCGTGTGATGTTGCGATTATGGTCCGAAGAGACAGCACTCGGAAGACTCCTCCACGACGAAGTCTGACAGTCAGCTGTCCGGTTATACACTGTGGAGAAACGCTGGAGGTCACCTGGTGTAAACTCTTTGACTCAAACAACTGTGAACGGATTCATGAAACAAAAAATGTGAAGATAACACAGGATCCTGATAAGGATAAGCTGATCTCATATTTAAATTTTAAGGAGATTTCCATTCATGATGATGGCATGTACAGATGTGGTTTACTAGGATATAATGTCAGCGCAATCAGCCATTCCATCAGCATCTCAGTATCAGGTATGCTTTCAGATATATTTTATTCTTCTTTGGCATTAAAATATAAAATAATAAAATATGAAGTGTTAATTCTGTCTACTATGTATCATTCCCTAAAGACATGTACCAGGGGATTGAAACCCCCGATAATAATGATAAAAATGCAGGTGAGAAGCTTTATTTGTCAAAAAATCACTGCCAACATTTTCATGGATGCAGTTTAGCACGACTGATCTGGTGATTCTGCTTTTGTAGGAACAACACCGAGCCCTGATCACAATGAAAACTGGAGGCCATACTTCTACATTTATTTTGGCATAGTGCTTCTGATTCTCATACTGACTACCCTCATCTTCCGGAGTTCTTATGACTGGAAACGTAAGAGCATTATTTATTTTTTGGGGGATAGTTGAAACTAAATTTATTGAATTTACCATCTAAAAATGGGTAATTTATTTATTGACTTTTTCTACAGGAGCACTGCCCTCCTCAGCAGCCCAGCCCTGTTCAAACCAGATTTCAGCTTCAAATCCAGCACTTAAATATCAACAATGTGCAGTATATGGTATCATCAACCATAGACATGCTACCAAACAGGGTGGAAAATATCACAACATGACTAACCCAGAGTCTTCTTTTACTGCTGAAAGACCAGAATCACTAACTTGCCAGCCCCATGAGCATCAGATTTCAGCTTCAAATCCAGCACTTAAATATCAACAATGTGCAGTATATGGTATCATCAACCACAGACATACTACTAAACAAGGTTTAAAATATCACGCAGTGACTAATCAAGTTAAAAACCCAGAGTTTTCTTTTACTGCTGAAAAACCAGAATCACCAGCTCACCAGCCGCATGAGTACCAGATTTCAGCTTAAAATCCTGCAGTAAGAAATGTAGATCATGCAACGCATGCTGTCATCAACCACAGACAACCTAGAAAACCTGCTGGAGAACAGCACACCATGGCACAATCAAGTTAAAAATCCAGAATATGCTGTCATCAGCATTCCCTCACTTTTTTTCATTTGAAATGGCTACTTGTTGATGAAATTGTGTAAAAGTGTAAATCAGTACAGTCATGTAAAGAAAAAAGTTTGACTATATAATTCTGTGAAAAACTAAGTAAATCTAAATAGATCTTCACCAAGTTGGCTGATCTAAGATAAGATAAGATAAGATAAGATAACCTTTATTAGTCCCACATGTGGGAAATTTGTTTTGTTACAGCAGTGGACAGTGCAAAGTTGCATAGAAAAATTAAAGAAAAAACACTGGAATAAGATATCAATAAGATACAGTACACAATAGAATAGAATAAAATAAAATACTATCAACAACTGAATAAAATAGAATAAAGTAGAGTACAAATGCTATATACAATATGAGTATAATACAATGATGCCAGAGAGAGTATTGCACTTAGTGTTATTGCTATTTCAATCTAGAGCAACAATCTAGAGCAACAAAACACCATATATTCACTCTAAGGTCTGACAGTGCAATGATCAGAGGCTAGATTAGGTTATATAGGCCTTTTAAAGTTTGTGACAGAACAATTAAAAAAACATTAGACAATATGGCTTGTTTGGAAGAGTTACCAGGACAAAGACTCCAGGAGAAAAAACCAACCAACAAAGTGTTCTACCATAGTTTAAGTTTGCAAAGTTGCATCTGAAAAAACAACAACAACAAAACTTCTGCAATAATATATTTTAGACAGATGAGACCAAAGTTGAAATGTTCGCAAAAACCAAACAAAGTGTATCAGCACAAACAGCTCAAACCAACTTCCAGTCAAGGTGGTGGAAGGGGGATGCTTTTTGGTTTGTGATGCAGCTGGGGACCTTACAGTCATCGAGTCGACCACAAATTCCTCAGTATACCAAAATATTCTCGAGGTAAAATGTGAGGCCATCTGTCCAATAGCTAAAACTTGGCCAAAACTGGGGCATGCAACACTACAATGATCCCAAGCACAGCTACAATAGCAAATGTATGACAGAATGGCTGAAAGAGAAAAGAATCAGGGTGTTTCCACAACCTAGTCGAAGTACAGACTTCAACCCAGATTTGATAAATGCTGAATCTCAAGACAGCTGTGCAAAAACAAAAGCTTCAAAACTCAAAGGACTGAAAAAATATTGCTACTATTTATGATTCCACAGTCTGATGAATTGATGGGTGTGTTTGAAAACTTTATCTTTCACATGACTGTATGAAGTGGCATAATGTGATGAGAAAGACTGCAAACGAGGTGAATGGAGGAAGCTTGTGGTTGTGTAGATGCACTGTGTGTCCTATTAAGCTATCATGAACAGACCAAAAGCAGCAGCAACTTTATTCTCTCACGCTCAGGTTTAATCCAGACAATGCTTTTATTTTATTTTGAATTTCTTTTTATTTTCTGATATGACTTTGTTCCCCCATTCAAATCCATGTAATTGAGTTGGAATTTTTAAAAATAAAATAAACGTATTCAACTCTGATGGCCAAAACTTTGACAATGCCATAAACTTCATTAATGGAATAGATTTGTTCTGTACAGACTTACTGATATTTGTAATGCAGTCTTCTGATTTGTTACAGGATGCCAAACGTGAAAAAAAAGTTCTGTAATGTAAACTAATAAGTGACTCATGTACAACTTTTGAAAGATGATTTTGTTTGAAATGTTAATGATTGTACTTACTGAATTACAGATTTTTATATTTCTCTTAATTGAGCTCGTTATTGTTCATATATTAAGGAGATTAAACAGATAAAAAATGATCATGTCCACTCATGGCATGTTGTAGAATACAGTAACAACACCAGAGATGCTTGAAGATATGAACAAATATTTGTAAAAGCCCATGATTTCATCTCATACCTTTTTCTGTCCTACAAACAGGCCTCTTTTTTGTCGCCACTAGTGTCAGAAATACAACGCCTTGTCTGTTGACCGCAGCAGTGGGGTTTAACTTAAATGTGCAGGAAATTAAAGATGGACAGATTTAAGGTTTCAATGAGATCATGTGGCAAGTGGTGCTCCACCTCAACCACATGTTTATATACTTAGTGCTGCAGTTTGGGTGATGACCTTACTGTTGGTGCCACTTTTCAAGTAAGGGTAGCAATGATTAGCTATTTAAAGGTACCAGAAACTACAAGCAAATGAGAATGGAAGAATTAGAGAACGCCAGCTTATGATACAAACAAATACCATTATTTGCCAGCGTAAACTCCATGTTTTAAAACTGCTGGAGGTTGAAGTCCTTAACATCATGGACTTCTTTCCCTTGTATCTCAGATTTCTCTGAGTCATTGTATGTGTGGGTCTGAAGCTGGAGGCATTCACAAAGAAGCAAACAAAGCAAAACAAAGACATTATTTAACCCAATTTTCAGAACAGATAAAAGTTAATTTTTTTTAATGGTGCCACATGAAACTTTAAGCAGTGAAAAACACATTTAAGTTCTGTAAACAATTGCAACTGCAAACAATTGTGTGAAAGTGTCACCCACAGATTAGCCATAATTCAGAGTAGGAACACAGACTGACCAATATCCACCTGCTCTACCAAACAGATGCAGATGCTGCCACTAATCCATCAGCCGCTCTCCTGCTCCACCTTCCCTCACCTTTGAAGAAGAGTTTGAGATAGACAAAAGTATTGGGCCACACCTTTTAATTTTTGAATTCAGGTGTTTTTAGTTCCATTATAGGTCTACAAAATCAAGTACCAACAATGTAGCCTTTAAATAAACATTTATGAAAGAATGGGGCGCTCTAAAGAGCTCACTATAAGCGAAGTCTGTGAAATTTCTTCCCTCCTATTTTCCACAATCAGATATTCCACAGTATTAATGCAAAGTGAAAATGCTTAGAAGCCCCAGCAGTTCAGTCATGAAGTGATAGACCTGCCTTTCTATGCAGGCAGGAAGTCTGCCTGCATAGAAAGGCAGACAGGAAGTCTGCCTGTCTATACCCTCACTTGAAGTCAGCAGTGCCCCATCCCCAACATATATATTGTGGGCAGGGAAATGCTATCCTCGACTGAGTCTCATGAGAGTTGAACAGAATCCCCTTGAAGCTTCAGCCACAGCCAAAACTGCAATCTGTTTGGCCTGTTGGCCAGTAGTATATCACAAAAACATGATTAATTCCCTTTTCTAAAATACAGGGTGGGCCATTTATATGGATACACTGTAATAAAATGGGAATGGTTGGTAATATTAAAGTCCTGTTTGTGGCACATTACTATATGTGAGGGGGCAAACTCCTCAAGATGGGTGGTGACCATGGTGGCCATTTAGAAGTCAGCCATCTTGGATACAACTTTTGTTTTTTCAATAGGAAGAGGGCCATGTGACACATCAAACTTATTGGTAAGTCCCAACACTTGATCCACAATCGCCCCAATGAAAACAATACATTTAAAAATGGCATTTTTCTCAGTATTATACATGTTGTTGTACCTGGAAAACTTAAAATGAGATGTAAAGGCTACTAAAAAAACGTACATCTGTTATGAAAGATTGTAAAATATCAGGGCACAGCACATAGTAAAGGAATCTACTGTTAGAAAATGCCTAATGTGAAGATGTGATTATGGTCTGGAGAGGCAAGTCATTGAAAACCACCCAGGCACTATTGAGAATCACTAGATGTCATCTGGTCTAAAATCTTCTACTCAAACAACTGTGAACAGATTAGTAAAAGAGAAAATGTGGATATAACAGAGAAACATGTTAAAGACCAGTTGATCTCATATTTAAGTTTTAAGCAGATTTCCATTAATAATGATGAGCTGCACAGATTTGGTTTAATAGAATACCATCATAGCATAATTGCCCATGCCATCAAGATCTCAGTATCAGGTAAGCTTTCCTTTATTTTCAGGTATTTTATTCTCCCACAATATCAAAATATGCAAAATTCAAAATTCATGACATAATTTTGCATTTTGCATTGTGGGTTATTTCAGGCACAAAACAAGGATTCTTAAATATCAAAGAACTCCAAAGCAAAAATTACCTCTATTGTCACCTGATGCAACCATATTTGGAGGAGAGAGCTCTCAGCCAACATTGGCACTGGATACCAGCTTGGCAATGGAAATCTGTAATTCACTCTGATCATAAATGGGTTGCCAAGTTTTACTAGCAAAAACAAAGAGCATCTGCCCAAGATCACAAAGGCACACACAAAAAATTAAATTAAATATTTTAAAATAATTTAGTGAAAAAAAACCCCGAAACGTGCTTTTGTCTCAGAGGTAGAAGAAGCCAGAGAACAAAATCCCATTTGTTGTGTCTGGTTGTATTTATGCTGTAAATCTGGGTATTTTAACACAGGAGCCTGTAGCAGCCATTAAAGAAAGGGAAGTATTTTGCACTTCCATACTGGCTTTATTTTTAGTTGGGTAACAAATATCGTTTAGTATAGCAAAAAGAATGGGAAGGAACTGCATAATCACCAAAGCCACAAGCTTTCCTGCCCTGTGGTTACCAGCCTTCTGCTCCAAACTGAAAAAGAAACAAACAAAAAAAAAAAAAAATCAAGACTGCTGTGAATGACTTCATCAACCATCAAGACTGCAGTAAACCTGCTGGAAAACAGCAGGTTTATTAACCAAGTTAAAAACCCAGCATATGCTGTCAAAATAACATTTCCTAAATGTTTTTAATTTAAAATGCACAAGTTAAATGAAAAAAAGTGCACTGGCGTGTGGCTGTGTTGTGCTGTTGAGCAGATGATAAGCGATCAACCATGCTGCAGAAGAGGTGAACAGAGGAAGCTTGTGGTTGTGTAGGTGTGCTTTCGGACATCTGAAGTTATTCTGAGTAGACCAGAAGCAGCAACTCTCACGCTCAGATTCGTTCCAATGTTGCTTTTTATTATGTTTTAATATTACTTTCTTTATATTCTTCATTTGCAGTGAGCAATACGGAAAACATACTAAAAACAATAATTTCGTAGAAAATCCAGTGGGTAAATAGATTTGTTCTGCACAGACTCAGTGAAAATGTGTTGTTCAGTCATTGGGTTGATTTGTCAAGGCTAGCAATCATGTGAAAAAGAGAAATCAGCTTTTCACTGTAATCACTGGCTCATCTGTGACTTTGGAACCATTATGTTGTTTGCAACATTAATGAATGCAGTGATTTTATTGCACGTTTTTGCATTCCTCTTACTTGAGCTTATCATTTGACTTACTTACCTGTCCATTCATTACTTGTTGTGAAACAGAACTACCAGACAGACATGGTGTGAGTGTGAAGAGAGATATGAGCAAGCACCTTTACCAGGTCATCTCACATCTGTCCCACACACAGGGCTCATTCTTTTTGTCACTGCCACCGTCAGAAACGGGGCACTTTGTCTGCCAACCGCATCAGTGTGGTTTAGTTTAAGTGTGCAGGAAGTCAAAGATAGAAAGATTTCTGACAATGACACCTCGTGGTAACAGTTGCTCCACCTCAACATCACATTGTTTACGTAATACAGCAGTTTGGGCGTTTGCCTTATAAATTGTGAAATAAAAGTTAGCTATTTAGAGCAACAAAGAGTTCAGAAATTAGAGGAAACCAACTTAAGATTTAAGGAATGTCAATTATATGTAATAGTAGACTCATCTATTGTGACTCATCTCCTTTTGTCACAGGTTTGGCTTTTCTTAAGACATTAACCGGGAGTAATTCCACATAAGAGGGGTTTTGCCACTTGGGATCATTTTATGAGGGTGTGTGAGGTTGAAGCATTTTACTAAAAAAGGAAAATTCTTAAAGAAACCCAAAAAACAATATATCAATTTTTACAGAAATATTTTAAAAAAAAAAGCCTGCAATAAAATAGTTTCTTTTTTTCTTTCACAGAGGCCTTCATATTTTTATTTTCTTAAGCCTGGTTAGAAGTGTGATATATGAAGCTGTTTTCTTCTATAATTAAAACTTAGGCTATTAACGTGCTAATAAACAAGTCTGCTAAAATTGGTGACATGTGCGGAGACTTCTTCAAAACAAAAACCTACATTTTGGAACACTGATCAAAGTGTGTAACGACACTGTCATTGCTGTCACATTTTACATGGAAAAACAGGTTCTGACCAACAAATCAAGAAGAAAATCCCAATTTGTAGAGCAAGTTTCTCTAAGGTCACCACTTTTCAGTTGAAGGACTGGAAACAGGAAACTGCTTCCCCACCCTTTAAAGCGAATTCACTGCTGTTGTGAAGTGATAACTATGAAACCTTAAATTACTGATCACTCATGATCTTGCTCAACACACACACATGTCACACGAGAAAAACTCCCAAATTTATGGATTATTATGTTCCTTCTGTTGTAAATCCTGATGTTCTAATCCACCGTTCACTAAAAAATCTCTATTGAAAAATGTGCCCCATTTTTCTTCCATTATTCTCAGTGGAATAACTTGGGGGAGGACCCAGAGAAGTTGAAATATAGCCTACATGTTCTATGCGACTCTTAATCAATATGTGAGATGAGTCAGGAAACTACTTTCTGTCTGTGAATGGAATTTTTCTCTTCTCACCATCGGTGTCTGGCTGTCACAGCCCACACAGGCGTTCTGTGCATGCTCTTTCTCTCTCTCCGTGTATCTCTCTCTCTCTCTCACACACACACACATTGGTAATTGTATTTTCCCTCGGTTAGACAAAGCCCTGATTCATGAAGCCCCTGCAAAATGACAGCGCACACGGAGGCTGTGCGAAGGCAGCGCTTGCAGCAGGCCAGATTAGAAGGTGCCTCTGAGGTCACAAAGCAGCTTTTAAAAAAACCTCCCACAATGTGTGCAGAAACGCAGAGTGTGTGTCATCTTCCTCCAAAGTGATGATCGAGAGTAACATCTGTGACGTCCGAGCATAACATTTTCTAATACATAATGAATATTAGTGAAGTGAAGAAACACAAGAAGCTTTTACATTATGTTTAAACTTGGAAACTGATCTGGAAAAATGACAAGTGAGACGGGGATTTTCAATTTATAAAAAAAAAAAAAAAGTATTCTTGAGAGGAATATCACGGCCTTCCCGAGAGGGGGGGAGGATACAGTAAGTATTTGTTTAATTTTTTTTCAGCAGTATGTACAGATTTATAATCCTAACCCACTCCATCACCCCACCGTACCACTTCACTACAGCACAACGCGCGTACCACATACTTTACACATACAAACTCACTTAATCCTAACATGCACCTAGACTGCTTAGATTTCACATAAACGAATGACCTGAGAAACACCTTATAAACATTCACATGCAGATTCAAACACATTCTCTCCCACCAAATGCAAATAGACAACTACAGGTTTAGAAACTGTGCGATTTTAATCATTGTCTGGCAGAAGTCTGCAGCTGTGCAACAAACCTTTTGACAGGGTAAAAAAAATGCTAAGAATTGCTAAGACATGTGGTTTTGCTAAAAATACAGATGTCTCCAAGGGGATTATACGGGAGCAGGGATCAATTAGGAGTGCAAAACTATTACATTTGAATGATTTCACTCTGGTGTTAAGCATTTTTATTCATTATAGCAAAAGAAATAACATAATCTTTTAGCTTGGTTCTATTTTGATATCTGCTTAATTAAAGCACTGTTTTAGTTACACTTCTCACATAAATCCAGATGCAGTCGGATCTGAATTTATGCTGTCTTTATACAGGTGCTGGGTTAAATACACAAACGTATATCTAATAGAAAGCATAAATAGTAAATGTTATCTTTCAGTTGACATGGCTAGCAGACTCTCTGAGTAAAAGTGTGCACAATATGTGTGTGATTATTTGCTCGGCAATATCCACCACAACTTGGCTTGGGATTAAAAAAAAAAAGCATCTGGCCACCAGGTTTGCCACAGCTGAAAGGAATGTGATGCTTTTCTAAAAATAGTCGGAAATGCACAAAGTTGAGATAAAAGGCTGAAAGGATGACAGTGAGAGTCTGAATGCATTTTTAAACACTTTTATTATTCTGTTTGTTGCATTTATTACATTAACTTTACATATGTAAATAGTCATTTGTGCATCCTTTGATTTTTTTTTCCTGTTGGACGCTACCTTGCATTCCTATTAAAAAAATCTGAACCCACTTTCAGAATTATGATGTGTTTCTGATCACTGTGTATGCTCAAACTCCACATACAGGTAAGTACTACTTAAATGCTTTTGTAGCTTTTGAATGAAGTGCTGATCTTAAACTCTAATAACTTTCATGCTGCTCGTCTGTTTACAAAGAAAATAACTGACAGATGCAAGTCATATGCTTTGAAATGAAATATTATTTCAACAGAGAAATAACATTTTAAAAGCACCGCTTTGCACATACAAACACAGTAATACCCAGAAGCGCCATTGTAATTCATTGCTGATCATATAAGCACGCAGGTACCACTTTGATCCAGAGCAAAAATATTTAGAGGAGTGCAGTCTCTCTTTGGGTGTTTAACGTGAAGTTCTCAAGCAATTTTTCAAACCACTAACCATGACTGTAGGATGGAGGCATCGAACAAGACACGCATTCCTTTCTGGGGCACCAAAAAAGGTTTTACTGTTGCTCCCTCAGGCAATTGATTCAAGCCATCTGACCGTGGAATTCAACCTCTAACGAACACACATGGACACACACACACATGCACACACACATCAAACACAAACAGACTTTGAAACGTGTAGAAAAGTTTGTAATAGATATTACATAAACAAGGAATCAGTATGCAGCCCTTTTAGTTCATCTAATACTACCGATGGCCCCACCCAACTATCACAATACACTGAAGCGACAGGGTCTTCAGCTGAGGTACCAGAGGAAGAATAAGTATCAGCTCATAGTGACAGTTAGCTGGTTATTTAAAGGATAGGGATGGCATTTTCTTTCCTACTGTCCAAAAATCACCCAAAATGTTAGTACATCTCTGCAGTGCAGGCGTGGCTGAGCAGCGAAATCTTGGAATATTTAATATAATTTCACTGTTTTAAAATAAAATTATATATATACGTTTTTTCAAAACATAAAGCGTTTACTGCCTTTAATTTCAGCATGGATACATACAAATACACATTTGGTTTCTGCTAATGCTGAATATGAAAAATATAAAATAGCAGTGCACTCTTTCTTTAAAGACCAGGTAAAAGACTCAGAGTCTAAAAGAGGAAAGTGTTTTGAGGACAGGCGATGTGCTATCAAACAAGTACTTTAATTTGCCGCACAGAGACGCTGCTGTTGGTTCAGGAATGCATGGGCATCGATTCATTCAATTACAGAGTCACACAGAGAACGACAGCGAGATCTGCTTAAGAGTTTCTCACTGACACCATGTGAGGACAGTCTGGCAGATTATATCAGAGGCAGCAGAGCAGAGTTAAGTGTTGTCCATTTGGTGCTCATAAATAGGATTGTACTGAACATCCTACAGAGGTGTGTCAGAATATCTTCCCTTTGTACCGAGATGATGATGATGATGATGAAGACGACGATAATGCAGGGAAATAATTCTGCAAGGCTGGCTCCCAGCATATCTTCTTGTCAGCCTCTGGTCTCATTTGTTTACGATCAATCAGCTGAAAACAAAAGTACGAGGAGAGAGTAAAGAATATCTAAAAATGCATTATAAAGTATAAAAATAAAGGTTTTCTAATATTTAACATTTACATTTCAGAAAAAAGTCTGAAACAGTTTAACTGTGGAAAGGTACTACATGCTAAAAAACACAGAGGCACAAAGTCAAAAGACAAAACGTGGTTGATCATGCAGGTTTTAAAAAACATAAAATGACTATCACACTGATTTTTTACAGTATATGTAATAATATCTGGATTACAAATTATTAAATTAAATAATATAGTTTTATTGCAATCAGAGTTTTTAAAATCAAGTTCCAGGAAAATTCGTTACCATAAATCATTCCTGTCATAATAAGATGAGGTAAGTGGGAAAACTGCAGAACCTAGTCTCTGTCCAACTCTTCATTTTGTTCAGTGTATAAATGTAACTGGTTCCATCAGATCTTTCTTTGTAAAAGTCTTGTCTGTAAAGTTTTCTTTGACTTCTTTGGCTTTGGCTGATTTCCTTATTCAGTCAGAACTGCTATACTCTGACTTCCTTCTTGCACAGACGGAAAACAGCTCTTAAATTTGTCAGTAAAGTACAGATGGAGTGCAGGTACAGGACAATGAAGCAGGAATATCTTACCATCGATGTTCAGTCCTAACTGTAAATATTAACTAAACTTGGAGGACGTTATGAAACCCATTTCCAGATGGATAGATTGAATCAATATAGAAACTTATAAAAAGTGAAATAATACAAAAAACTGAGAGAACCAGAGACTTTTAGAAGTTTCTAGTCTTGAAATTAAAAAAGTCTTTCACTCTCAGTCTTTATAGTGCATGTCATTCATTTTTGTCTACACTCTCATACTCTTTTGTTGGTTTTGTGCTTTGTGCTGCTCCTTTCTCTCTTTTTGCCTCTCCACTGATCGACTGAGGCAGATACCTTCTTCTCTCTGAGCCTGGTCCTGCCAGAAGGCACTTCCAGCTACAGGGGAGTTTTTCCTCTCCACCATCACAAAGTGAATCTGCAGTTACCCCTAGGCCATGCGGCTAATGATAATATCAAATACAACTGGAATCTCAAATACTGAGTGCAACAGCTTCAGCACCCATTTTTCCATTCATATATTCAATATTGTAAATGTAGCATTTATGTCACAAGTTGACTAAAGACAAGTGAGATACTGTTTAGAAGCAAAAGCTAGTTTCAGAGTTTACAGATTAAAAACTAACTGACAAGACAGATCAGGTAATTTTATAGATATGAATAAAACCAGTTTACAACAACATATAATATAAATTCCTGCTCCTCCAGGCTTCTAAATATTAATGTAAGTTGGTGATAACTGAGAGCCTATCGATGGGGATGTTATTATAATTAAAATGCACATGTTTACAACGCATTACAATCTATGGGTGCATAATAAGATTTGCAAAATGTGCAAAAGAATATTGTAAAAAGTCACTTTGACTTGTGAATGTGTGCAGTAATGTGGAGCTGTGTGCGTAGTAATTTTGCAAATGTGTACACATATCTCCAAATCTGTATTCAGACTGAAAGAGATGATTTTTTTTTAATTTTCAAAACATTTACTAATATAATTATACACACAGAAACTCAATACATATTTGCAGATTATAACACACTGACAAATCTTATTGGAATCTCACAATTAAGGTAATTACACAACTCTGGGCACAAATTTGGAACTAAATCAGTAAATATACTTGACAGTGTATGCCACAATATGTACGTGAGTGGATACTGGGAGTCATTTCACAATATCTGACCTGTGGGAAATGACTTTCTGACCATTATTTCAATATTATAACACTATTGTTGAAGAACACCACACCTGGCAACTGCTTCTTCATTGTTTTTGAAGCACCCAGGCAGTTTGCCTAAACCCACAATAAGAGAAGGAGCCCCAAATATTAGATTTGCTTGACCTTCAAATGATCTCTTGGCTTTAAGAGAATTACGATGGAGTGAGTGGAGAAAGTGTAATAACTTTATAACAATTCAAGCCAAGAGACTGTCAGTATCAAGAGCACAGTATATTAGTGCACAAGCAGTTCTTTAACATTGAAATTAAAAAAATACTGTTTTACTTCCAATATTAATTTAGTTTTTTCACTGTTTGAGTCACATGTTTACAAAGGGCGGGAACCATGTGTAGCTCTGCATGTTTGATTTGGCAGACACCGAGCCCAGTTCTGACAAAGGCATTTATGTCTCCTCCCAGAATCAGAAATCAGGGCAAATGTTTTAACAAAAAGTATTTTGAAGCTTTCATTTCTTAATGATACTGCATGTTTTGTAGCATTTATGAACATAAAGCAATCTAGTTAACTTGAGGTGACCAGCTCACACCACTAGTTACATAAAACCTGTGGACAGGTGGCTAAAAAGACAGGAGTGTGGATATCAACACGAGATTTTTCATATGTATTCCTGATACAACCCTCAAATAATGACAGTGAGACATTTTTGGAGTTATACAGTGGGCATACTCACCTTCTTTACGCAAAAAACACTTCCAAAGGCAGAAGCAGAGAGACAGAACTAACAGAGCTGCTACTGTAGTGACTGAGATCAGGATGGTGAGCGCCGTCCCAACTGGAAGGGAAAAATACAGAAATCTGATCAGCTGTTTTAATATCTCTATAAATAGATAAACATATAATTCTTCAATTTAATTTTGCTGTTAGTATTTCTGTGACTGTTTGTACCGAAGGGCTGTGCTAAACTGAAAAGTGCCTCTCTGCAGCTATAGACCTGCCCTGATTAAATCTCAGATTTAATTTAGTTACTGTCTGATTCCACTCTTGACCCATTAAACCAAGATAAACCACAGGTCATCAGAAAATGAAATACCTGACAATAGCACACAGTTTACATATGCCAAAGACTCTGGACCATTAAAAAACACAACAGAGATTTTTTAACCATACTGGTGAAGAATGGGAAAACACTAATTCACTCAGCAACTTTGCTGATTCACTTAAACAGGTGATCACTCCCACTCTCATCCTTATCAGTTAACATTAGGTGCTGAGTAAACTAAGAGGCTCCCTTGACAGCCTGTTAGCTTAGCATAAACACTTGAATAAGGGAGAGTTGCATGGCTGGCATCAACAAATCATCTATGAGCATCTGTAACTTTCTATTTAAGATGCTCTGTCTTCAGTCTGCATGAAAACAGACATGTAGGTAGAGCAAATTATCATTTTATAGGTTGCTTGTGCAATATTGTCTTTAAAAAAAAGGCAAAAAATCATACCTTAATCCAGCACTTGAAACAGATGGCATGCATTGTGGAGTTTTTGGGGGGTTTGGGGGCTTATACAGCCATTGCTCTACAGTACCTCTGCTCATTAGATCTGAGCTTTCACTTCCAAATTTCAATTTCCTTTGATTGAGACTTTTAAAATAGAGAGACAGTAAGGCCATTATGATAATTCTGAACATTTAGTGAATCCTGGATAGGAAGTAAGTTACTGTTTAATGTTATGTATATTTAAATATTTATAGTATCATAATTCAGGCTTCTCTGGAGAAAAATCTATCTCATACTTTACCTCCTTATTTTATGCTTTTCCCTAAATTTAAATCCCCCAACACAGCAGAAGAGATTCAGTAGTCACTGCAAATTTGCACATGGTCAGAACAGGGTGAACAATCCAAACACAGTCCTGGAGGGCTAACAGCACTCCACAATGAGCTATATTTGAATGCATTTTTAATTTTTATGGGCACCTCATATTCATGGCTCTGCTTTAATGAGTTGCAAGGCATCGTGCAGAGACTCCTGTGGTTACTGGAAGCCATGAGAAGGAGGCGGTCCTGGCTAGTGGATCAGGAAGCAGGCCAGCTGTGTTATCAATCGTGGTCAAGCGAGAAAGGGCAGTGGTCTGTATGACTATCTACTAACAAGTTCCACCGCATCAGCCAAGGACACTGCCTCTGTGCTCAGCAGAGCATAATATTAACACACAGGGTCCATGGGTTGAAAATTGAAACACTGCTCAGAAGATCCATGAGGAAGCTTAAAAAAAGCAATTTTGATTTGACCCTTGAGGTTTCATCTTTTAATGCAGTATCGAATTCTTGGATTTTGAGCTAAAGTATGGTATCCAGCTGACTGTAGTTTCATTTTCATGAAGTTAAGAGTGGTATTGAAATGTTCATTTCACTATGTTATGAAGTGAAGATTGCCTTTATGCAATAAATTGAAAAGGCTACACAGACCTACATAAGATGAGGATGGGTCTGCAAGTATGGGAACTAGTGCAATGCAGTTTATGGGTGTCTTTTAGAGAACATTTAAAAACTATATCTACTATCTTTTTCATCCTGGGTTGTAGTATTGCCTGCGGAAAGACATTTTAAGTTTGTAACATAACGTAGCTCAGGGCCGCTGAGATCTTCAAAGAAAGATTAGTAATACTAACTTACTCTTAGTGTTCATTGATACAGCAATTGGTGACTCAAGCCCTTTGTGGTGCACCAAGCATTTGACCGACACGTCTTTAAGCAACCCAGACTGGACAGTCAGCGTACTGATCACTAGAGTGGTCCCATCATCTTGCGGTAGCTGCTTTGTCACAGGTGGGTGCATGGTGCGGTTGTCTCTCTCCACATTCCACACAATCTCTGCCGGCGGCCTTGAAACAGAGGTGCAGTTTGCCTCGATCACCCCCGGAGAAGTGGTTTTGTAGCTCACCTGAGGTTTTGGCAGCACTGCGAATAATAAATTTACACAAATCCAAGTTTATTGCAATAAACCTTTCTGTTGCTTCAATAAAAATAAAAGCAGTCAGTGAAATATGAAAAGCATGCTGTGGTAAATCAATCATGTGTCAGATTACTTTAATCTATAAATTGGTCCATTGTTTTAGTTTCCATCATCTAAGTGTGCTAATTTAAATTTCTAAAATCGTATCTAATAAAACCCTTAAAGCCTTTCGGTTCGTTCAGCTAAGATATGCGAATTCCTGCACTCCTTAGATCCATAAGTAAATATCTGGCTGTTTTCAATTCTCTGTTCTCTGGGCTGAGAAAGGAATGTGATACACTGGAACTCAGAACATTTCTGTTGGCAAGAAAACATTTAGCCACAGATATCTGGCATTCAGAGTTTCAGCAATTTCTGCAAATTCTACGTGATAAACTTCACCCATCAACAGCCTTAGAGGGTGGTTCAAATCTGAGATCAATCTGACAACAATCCAAACCATAATAATGCCTTCGTGTTGCATAGCTTGGAATGACTGTGGCTTTTATTTAAAATGTAATGCTCGTGTGTCATAAACAGCAAATGTATTACGACGAAGTACATTTTTGTCCCCGTTCATTACTATGTAGTTACCTATTACAATGGCACAAATATATACGTAAAAACAATCAAAGTATTGTAATTGCTTTTTCCCTCATGGTGGCGATTACTTTTGAGATTTGTAGTAAGTTAAGACATTTATATATTACCTAATGTATACTGTGTCAAGCCTGGTGTTACAACTTAAATAAAGAATTTTAGCATTTCTTTCACCACAAACTGTGACATAAAAAAGCTGAAAATGTATAATTTCATGCACAAATTTAATGCAGCCATGAAGATGTGAACTCAGTGACCGCTTCATTTGTAGTATGAAAAATCTTCTTTAGAGCTTTTAAATCACGTTACACATTTCTCCATCCCATGTTTTTCACACTCTAGTTTAACTAACCCAGAAAAAGTGAGTATAGATAAACAGATTGACTTTGAATGTTGTCTGTGGTCTGCTTTCAGCAGGATAACGCACAAAGCTCAAATCATTTTTTTTAACACGGCAGCGAGTTCACTGTACTAAAAAGGCCTCCACAGTCACCAGATTTCAATCCAAAAAAGCAGCACTGAGATTTGGTGGAACAGGAGATTCACATCATGGATGTTCAAATGACGAATCTGCAGCAACTGTGTGATACCGCCATGTCAATATGGACCTTAATCTTAGAGAAATGATTACAGCACCTTGTTAAATATATACCATGAAGAATTACCATGAAGTCAGATCTAAAGGCAAAGGGAGTCTGGCCTAGTACCATGTTTTTTATTAATGTAATTAAGAATACTTGTAATAGCAAAGATAATGTAAATGTGACTGCATGGGCTATAATTGCTGTTGAACAGTATTTCTGAAAGTGGGAGAAAAGAAGGGCGCATTATGTCACACCCAAAGTGGAATGAAGTTAGAAGCCTGTTGGCAACAATAAGCATTAAGAATAAAACATTAATGCTAATCATGCTTCAGCACCCATAACGCCTACTGTCCTGTACAGTTCAGTTTCAGACAAAAGCGCGTGTGTTTCTTGAGATAACTGTGAGAGCAAGGGAATGGGAGAAAAGTGGAAAAGCAAATGAGCATAAAGAGAGAGAGAGAAACAAAGCACAGAGGGAATCACTGTCTGCCGCAAACACTGACAGAGTCATGCATCAGGACCTCGTTCCCTGCCTCCATCGTTCTTCCGAATGGTCCATTCTTTGCACGGACACACTCCTGTTCTGTTCTGAGTTTGTGTGTTAACAACAGTCTACTCTTGTGATATCATAAAATTGTTCAGAGGGCAAAATCTGGGAGAAAAGATGCACATTCCTATCTGGATCCCAGGGGGTACCTGTCTATCCTGCCAAAAATGTCCAAGTTAAATCGTCTCCTAGTTGCACTAAAGCCTGCCTCCTTTATTTTTCTCTCGGCTTTTAGCTCCAACTATTTTCTTCGTTCCATGCGAAAGTGACACTATTTTACAAAAACACGGCCTCAAAAAACTGAAGACTGTTGAAGTATCAGCCGCACTAACAACAAATAAAATCATAGCTCTGTGGGAGGTAGGGAACCTTGATTAGGTCTGCTGGCCCAGAGCAAACTATGTCAATTTGATGTACTGCTTTGGAAATTTGGCGTGAAATTCTGGGCGTAATTTGGTTCAGCGTGCCTCGATTAAGACTCCTAATGACTTTATTGGTCGCCTGACATTTCAACTAGTGCCACCAACAAGCCAAATCTTCCACTTGTCCAGGGCTTAATTTAATCTCAGAACAGCTCAATCACTTCCAGTTAAATTCTAGGGCCAAAGGGTAGGTTTAAGCATTTTACAAAGCAAATATGAGACTGTAATAGTCTGAATTAACTAAATCAAGTGAGTATCTTACCAATCACAGTCGGTTTGGTACAGTCTGTTTCCTTGCTGAGTTCGCAGGGGAGGGATCTGCTGACAAGTGGACTTGTCAGGACAAAACACCAGCAGTAAAACTGCACGATTGCCACAAAGCAATTTATTATTGCTATGTTAAAGCCTCAGTTTGACTTTGGCCAAACAAGAATTTCGCTTTTTATACTAACACAATTAATGTGAACAGTAAAATGTCATGGGAATACTTTTATAACAGTACCCAAACAATTTACCAGATATGGGATAAACTACACTATACTACTTCAAGACAAATATCTTACATTGCACTGTCTGCCATTGTCCATCGACAATGGCAGACAGTGACATAGAAGCCCAGTGTTAACAGCAACAGTTATTCAATTTAAGTGTAGTTATAAGATTTTACTGCTAAGGACAACTGTTCATTGTTACTACTATGACCTCAAAGAAGGTCAAAGAAGAAAGAAGTGCCTCAAACTGTGAACACAGCTTCCAGAAATGCTGATTAGTTTAGCCCCAAAGACACTTATAAATGTTTATTATAACAAAATTAGGTTTGCAGAGTTACATCCAAACAAGCCACAACACTTCTGGATAGATTGACGCTTGGTTAAATGATACTTTAGCGGAGCTGTAATGTACAGTGCCGTGCCTGGAGAGAACCAAACACAGCAAAACAGCACAAACGCCTAATGTAACTGCCGAGCACGGTGGTGCAGGGGTGATGATTTGGGCTGAGCACCTTGTAGTCATTAAGTTGACCACAAACTCCTCTGTATGCCAAAGTAATCTTCAATCAAATGTGAGACTATCTGTCTAAAAACTAACGCTTGGTAAGGCTGGACAATGATGTGAGAATCGGATAAATTCATATTATTGCTCGTAAAGATGGTGCTACGAGTTCTCATCAATTAGTTTTGCACAGAATCATGTGAAAGATTTCTTTTTTGCATGACAAAACAATAATGCAATTTCACCAGCAGTGTTTATTACCTTTGTGCAGAAACAGGCTAGATGTTTCTGTTTACAGTTTATCTGGTGAGCTAGCTACAAAATTAGCATTTAACTAATTTTGTAAGATAACTTTACAAATATTACACAGACTTGCTTATTTTTTGCATATTGTTAAAAAAATTATGTTTTCAACAGTACAGAGACTGTTCTTTTACTCCCTCTGATTTGTGCTAACTAGGCACTTGGTGTGAGCAGATTACATAATTAATGACTATAGCAATTAGCAATTTTATTTTATTTTCAAAATTTTATTTTAAGAAACTTTTAAACTGTGCTTCATTTCTGATTTATGGTAAGTTTATTGTACATAAGATGTCTCAGGGTTTGTACAAATACTGAGTTCTTGTGTGGATTATCCTTTTACAATACTGAACCACAACAGCATCACCAGTAATAGCCCACTGTGAAAACAGGTGTTTACCGTAGGTGGAGAGACAAACTGTGGAGGTCTTCAGCCCATCAGAACGTGTTTCATAGATGCAAGTGTAACAGCCTTCGTCCTGGATGGCAACAGGCTGGATGGTAAGCTGACTGTCAGACAGGGAAGAAGTGAGCCAGACTCTCCCCTGGTAGGGTGGCTCGATCATGGGGTCGCTCCGTTTTGCAAAGGAGGCTACATCCATGGATTCTCCTTGAGCAGAAATGTGCCTCCACATTATCTGTTGAACTTTTTCTGGCAAACCATAGGAGCATAAAAGGGAAACCTTTTTGCCGCTAACTGCTGTTTTGTTACCATCAACGGTGACTTGAGCTGGAGATTTAAAAAGAGAAAAAAAACACTAGTCAGTGAAAGAATGATGGATGAGAAGATAAGATTAAGAAAAGAAAAAGGCAGATAAAGGGTGCAAACAGGACAATGTTAATATTCAGAAATATGAGACGCCCAAGCAGAAACCAGTCACTGGAATCCACACCAGCTGTTTTTGGTTAGAGCCCTCCTCCCACTGCTCCACGGCTCTTTATTAACATGACTGGCTGAGTTTCAACATACTCATCAACTCTTGTTCAGAGGTGAGCAGTGGTTAGGGACATCAGTATTCACATATTTTCAGTGTTAACGGTCGGGTGCAAAGGGCAGGCATCCAAAATCAGTTAAGAAATGGTGCACCACTGAGGACAGAAATGATGGAAACTCCATTCAGCTGACTGGCTTTTATGATTCTCATGTGGCGTCTCAATTTCAATCTTTGTTATTTCTCAAATATACCAGCAGCTATTGTAGCACATCTCACATTTTCACATTCAAAAACAGACGACACTGATGATACTAATGGTGTATCAACCAGTTGACAGGCCATTTTACTTCCGCTTCAGAACAATTGAGCTCTTCAGTTTGACCCTGTGAATGACATCTGTCTCCTTCCTTGTGTCAAGGGGATCATTACTCAAACTGGCTTCCAGAGCAGGTCTTCCCAACTAGTTCGCAGCCGTTCTTACTATGCCATAGAAGATTTTCACTGTGGTTTAAATACAAGAGACCTGCATGTTTAGTGTGCTTTTGTTTGAAAAAAAATTACATTTTGAACTTTCACCCATGCAAAGCCTGTAGGTCAGCTTGCATTACAATTCATACATTTTTCGTTCAGTTATGGCTGTGCAGACTGATACCCACTTTACATTCAGTGCAATAACAGCATCATATAAACTTTTATTTGTAAATCTTCATTTTTAGCCATTTTATGGAGCATAAGACAGTATGTTGATTTACAGGAATCTGAGAAGAATGCCCTGAAGTCCACCAGAGGTCTCTGAACTGAGCCAGAAACACTGCTGTAAAGGATCAGTACCTTAATCCATACAGGCAAGCTACTCATTCTGTCCTGTAACAGATTGGTACAGCTTCAGAAATGTGTACAAGCGCACAGGATTTACCTAAACTATAACATACTGCTGTTGCACCAAGATCATTAATGTTAATCTGTTATCATTAATGGGCTTACTCACAAGTCACTGTGAGACACGTCGATCCCTGCTTTGAACCAGTAGGGTGCAGGTCAAATATGCAAGTGTAGCAGCCTTCATCACGGAAGCCCACCCTGCGAATGATGATAGACGAGGTGTCCTTCGCTGACGACGGGGCGAGTTCCACATGCTGCTGTCCGCTCACACTCTCCCTGTTGCCAGGCTGGTAGGTCAGCAGGGTCTTGTTCTGGACATCTAGCCAACGCACCTGTCTCAGGGATTCACCTCGCTCCTTTGAAAGACTGCAGGTCAGAGTGAAAGGCTTCTCCACCGGTGCTTCCAGATGCTGGGTTGCTGTTACTCTAGCTGGAACAACCACCAGAGAAAATCATAAGCTGATGTACAGAACATCCTCACTTTGGCTTTTTCCTTATGCTATAAGCGTGGTTTGGCACCTACTCACCTTGTAGGCGTCCTGCCATAAGCAAGAGTGAACACAGCTGCAGACAGGAGGCCTGGATCATCATCTTCTTCACTGCTCATTCAACAGAGAGAAAAACGAGAGTTACTGAGATTTAAGAAATGATTATAGTCTGCTCCTGTGTGAATATACCCTCTCCTATAATTAAAAAAAAAAAAAAAGATGATCCAGTGATGCAGAATGAAGGCTGAAAAGGCAAACTCACTTTATCTTACTCAGAAAGCCAGTTAAACTGCTGTATTCAACAATGTACATTTTTTTACAGAGATTTTACTCCATAAAGCATTTAGCATTTAGTGCAGTTCAAAATATTTCTATACATCTAAAAATTAAGTGCGCAAAGACTTTCAGATGATACCCTGAGTAAGTCGCAAAGTTATCACAGTAGAGATGATTAAACCGATTCAGGGTTGGATTTAAGCCTAACGGCTCAAACTCCAAATTAAATACAACTGTAGATAATTGCACGTCAAAGAAATTAGTGATTATAAGTGTTGTACTACTTTGCTGAAATCAGATCACCTGTTGTTAATCAAGTGAATGAAACAAAATCCCTTTAAAAGATTAATAAATCAAAAGCCCTATCATATACAAATTATAGACCCATGAGACTAAATCACTCACCTTTGTATACCAAAAAGCCAAGCAGTTTAAAATCTTCTACCTCTGCAACATCTCGCTCATCCTTATGATTTGTCAGTCTCGGGAAACTTCACTCTAGAAAAAGATAGAGACCGTTTTTACTCATCCAACTCTTTTCCACTGTGCGCACATCAAACTCCGCCGTGAACACCAGCCGGCCAACAACGGACTGCGGTGAGGCGCCCACAACAGGCTGAACCACATAGCTCATGTTTTGCGCTCACAACGCCCTCTGGAGGGACTTTGTGTGCATTTCTGGTTTCACAAAGCCTGCAATCAACCATGGACTGCAGGACGCAGCTGACAAGTGTTTCATTTTGATGTCAAGTACACATTATAATAAATTAGAAGTTTGAGTAAAAACATATTCATTTAACGCTTTCATTGGAACTTTGGGTAAAACCTCATAGGGTGACGTCAGAAAACATAACTATTTTTCAAACTACTCCAAGGCTGAGACGAGTGAATGTAATACATATATAAATACTAAATGCATGAATCTTATTCAATAAACTGCTTCCTTTAGGGGCCTCCAGTGTCCTCCATCTCACCTTATCCCGAAGATCCTCCTGTGTCGCATCCCTCTGCGTGTCCTCCTTCACAACTTCTATTGACTTGCTGAGATCTTCTTCTTCGTCTCCTGCCTGTCAACTCCATCTACAGTTAGCATACTTTTCCCAGTATTTCCACTGTCCCTCCACTGCACACATCCAACCCAAAACCATCCCAATCTTGCCTCTCTAAATTTGTCCCCATGTATTAAAAAGTGAATGAATGATTAAATAAATGATATTTATAAATAATTCGCAATTTATTTAAAAACAATTAAAACAATTTAACGCTATGGTTGAATACATTTTTTATTAACTTTATTGAAGTAAAGAAAAGTAAGAAGTGCGTTTTTGTTGCGCTTATTTTTTTTTTACGTCTACGTTTTTACATATGGAAAAAACAACAATTGTCAAATAAATTACATTTCTGATAAATGTAAATAATATAGCCACGTTCACGGTTTGCTACAAAATGAAAACCATATTTTATGGCGAAATTTATTTTTGTTTTTGACGTCATAACTATGAGACGGAAGTGTATTTGCAGGAGTCATCTAGGTGACGTCCCTTCGCGGGCAGTTGCTTTAAGATGACAGTTTAATAATAGTTGCTCCAAATATGCGCTTCTTAACGACATAACGAATAATTTGCATTCAGATCGGAGAGTTTCTATCATGTCAGCGTGAACGGAAGCTGTGCTCGACCCAGTTACACATGCTCAGTTAGTTTTCGACGCACTAAACTGTCATCATGTCGTTTCTAGTGGACTCAGTCATTATGTTCACCTCACAGGTAATGCTGAGCTGGAAGAGTCGACTGGTAGTAACTCGTGTTTAACTTCGTACACCCGGACATGCAGTGACAGGTCTAAGCTTTGACTCTCAAGTGTATCCTCCCAATATCACACCGAAAACGCATTTTGAAGACTGTTAGCTTGGTGCTAGTTTACAGATGTTACAGACCTTGCTAAATATCGAGTTGTGGTTGTAAATAACTTCATTTAACAGAAGAATAACAACAACAACAAGTTGTTGTCTTACCTAAGCATGCGTGCCTTTACTAAAATGTAAGCTTTGAGAGTACAATTTGAGAATGTTTACATCCCTTGAGTACTTTAATGTTTATTTGCTCTACATGGTGATTTTAACAAGAGAACATTCAGGCTGTTTCCTAGTGAATTGCGAGGATAGACATACAGTAGGTTTGCTGTGCAGGAGAACTTGTGGATTATGTAGTTTCACACTCTACAAGTAGGTTTAGCTGAGTTTCGTCAGCTTCACACTTGTGAATGTTGGATTTGCTTGTTGCAGAATGAATGCTTGTTTTGTAAGGTGGGTGGAAATCCATGACCGATGTTGTGCCAAAAACTGATTTCCAATGTTTCCATGTGTTTTTTAAGTGTAATGTCTTTACTTATATTTGTAAATTGACTTTAGTGAACAGGATTTGTAAAGGGTTTATATAGAAACTTTAAAAATTACCAGTTTTTCAAGTATCTTCATAACTCTGTGTTATTGTATCTACATTATAACCAAGCTGGTCCCTTTTGGACACTTGAAATATGTTTACAGAACTATTGTTATATATGTTGTAATTTCTGCTGTCCTCTTGGTCAGATTACTCTTTTTTTAAGTGTTTTTTTTTCTTACTTGATAAATAAAGGATTTATAAAAGTCACTGCCAAAACCTGATTTTGGCTTGTGACAGGAATGTTGAGGCTCAGGATGACTTGGCATATAAAAACAGTTTTTGGCAGACGATCACTTTTTGGCACAACACCTGATTGCAAATAGGTGATAAGCATTTTTGGTGCAGGGCTGCAAATTGGGAAAGAGAACTGGAACCGCCATTGATCCCAGTGATCCCACAGCTTACTGGACATTTTCATAGCCAGTAAGCTGTGATAATGTGAGAATTAGCTAGTGAACGGGCACCTATACCAGAAGCTGAAGACATGCTTTCGTATTTAACTTAAGTGCATATTTATTCGAACAAATCCATCAAACTATCTCTAGCTCTGATAAGCTGAAATTTGATGGTATGCACATACCTCCCACTTTATTCCACACAGGTTCTGTTCTTTGGTTTCGGCTGGTTGTTCTTTATGCGGCAGCTGTTCAAAGACTATGAGGTACAGTGTCTTTACTTACAAATTATCACCAGGATGGATAATAATAAATCTAATAAGAAAAATGTAAGCGTTTAGGTTGCGTTGTAATTAATTAAATGTGTTTTTGTTTGTGTGCAGGTGCGGCACTATGTTGTCCAGGTGGTTTTCTCTGTCACCTTTGCTTTTTCATGCACGATGTTTGAGCTCATTATCTTTGAGATTCTGGGTGCCTTAAGCAGCAGGTTGGTGTATTTTCTGTGAGATTTTAGTGTGTTTTGTTGCTTACAGTCAATGAAAGACTTGAGCCTTTATGTGTTTGCAACAGTTCCAGGTATTTCCACTGGAAGCTGAATCTCTACGTGATTCTGCTGGTTCTAATCTTTGTGGTGCCTTTCTACATTGGTTATTTTGTTGTCAGCAACATCCGCCTATGTAAGTTCGCCACTTTTGCCCTCTAAAAAAATCTGATTTTATCACTTAAAGTTTTCTAAACTGTTTGACATCTCTCGGAGCAGTGCAGAGACAGCGGCTTCTTTTCGCCTGTATGGTGTGGTTTACCTTCATGTATTTCTTCTGGAAGTTGGGAGATCCATTCCCCATCTTGAGCCCGAAACATGGTGAGTGCACATAGCTCACTTTATTTTCCACCAGTCACTTTTATGTTCTCACACTGCATAGAGTATTTCAAACATTATAATTTTTTTTTAAAATACAGAGGTCCCATCTCTAATATTGTACTTTGGAAAGAGTGTTGAAGGGCAAGCGAAGAGTTGTGATGCTTCAGTCTGATGCTTTGTGGGGGGGGGTTGTGTTAGGGATTTTATCCATTGAGCAGCTAATCAGTCGTGTTGGTGTGATCGGAGTCACTCTCATGGCTCTGCTGTCTGGGTTTGGTGCCGTCAACTGTCCCTACACCTACATGTCCTACTTCCTCAGGTAAGCTCCACTGTGAGTGTATTCTGACATCACTTTCAGCTATGCTATGTGAAACAGAAAGTATATTTTTAGCAGGGCTTAAAATGAGGTAAATACAACTCCTGTTAAACAACAGCATATGATGCATTACACAGCGTCATGATTTATTTAACAAAGATGGATGAATCCAGAAGCAGCGTTTGAAAAACTAAGCCCACCCTTACTGCTTCCATAGGAATTAAGAGGGAAAGTAACAGCCAGGTGCTGATAATCAAATGCATTTGATTAAGCGATCATTAGCAGATCAGTTTGCCGGTCTGGAGCATTCAGGTGTGTATTAAAACAGTGCCAAGGAGGAAAGATATCTGCAGTGATCTTACAGAAACAACTGTCACTGCCTGTCAATCTGGGAAGGGTTATATAACTGTCATTTACAGCAAGAAACATTACTCATAAACGGAAGACATTTAAGACAGCTGCCAATCGTTCCAGAAGTAAACATCCCAACAAAGTCACCTCAAGGTCAGACTGTGCGATGCTCAGAGAAACTAAAAACACCAAGAGCTATATCTCAAATTCTACTGAAGACTTGTGGTTGGTTTGGAGGGTTTTCAGAAAGCCACTTTGCTCTAAAAGGAACGTGGCAGCATGAGTTTGGTTTGTATGTGAAGAAACCACAAGACATCTTTGGAGTGGAGATGTTTGGTCATATTGAACAGTGTCATGTGTAGCAGAAACTAAACAGAGCATATTAGCACAAACGCCTCATACTCGTACTCGGCATAGGAGACCCACTCCCCGTCTATCAGTCTCACAAATGTGTGGGACTGATAAACTGGGAAACGGTTAACTGAGGTTATTGCTGTTAAAATGGTTTCACAAGCTGTTGCATCATGGTGTATACTTAGTTTTTCACACTGCTTCTATGTTTTTGTCTTAGTTTTGTGAAATAGTGACACAGTGTAACATGTCACATCATGGTTTGTTCTTAAATAATTTTAGAGCCTGCTAGCCAGATGGCTTTATTATTATAATATCCTGATAATTGAAAGAGGCTGTACATTCTTTTTACCATGACTGTAATCATGCATTATATTAATCTGAGTCTCACTGATTATCATACTCACTTTTATCTTTTTTTCATGGCAGAACTCAAACAAAGGATGACACTGCCTTTATGCTTTGTGCTTTTGTTGCGTTCATAGAAATGTAACAGACAGTGACATCCTTGCTCTGGAGAGACGGCTGCTTCAGACTATGGACATGATTGTCAGCAAAAAGAAACGGTAAGAAAAGACTTTTTGTTTTTTCTTAAACTACAAAAACATATTTGTGTCGCACTTCATAGATTTTTTTTTTTTTTAAACTATTTTTAAAGAATTGCTATGACCCGGAGGCAGATGTACCAGCGTGGGGAAGACCAGAACAAACAGACAGGATTCTGGGGCATGATCAAGAGTGTCACCTCGACACAAACGGGCAGTGAAAGTATCCTTTATGCCTATAATGAATAAAACTTGACACACGGGGTTGCCACAGCAGTTTTACGCGGTGCAACATGACGGGATTTGTGTCTTATTTGAAGCCTAATTTCTGTGATTTTTCAGCTGTTACTGAATATCTCCATTTTAAGTAGGCTTAAATATTTGTAGTCATCCTTGACTTCTTTCTCCAGACCTCTCTCTGGTCCAGCAGGAGGTTGACGCTCTTGAGGAGTTGAGTCGGCAGCTTTTTCTTGAGACTGTAGACCTCCAAGCCACTAAGGTAACAAGTGTGCATGTGTGATCACACGCACACTTTGCTGTGGACTTTGGAGACCTTCTCTAATTTATTTTATATATTTTTAAAATTCCTCATCTATAACAAGTTGAACATCCCATCTCAGTTGTGATTTCTGTTCTTTTGATTAGAACCCAACCGATTTATCAGTGGGCCACTAGTATGATCTGATACTAGCTATTTGCTGGTGTATCTGTATTGGCACTTGCAACAGCTGATTGACTGACTATACAAGAGAGGAGAAACACCCTTCAATCTTGCTACAACTGTTGATGCTGCATAGTTTGCCCACCAGAGGGCACTCTCCAACCACTCTGGTGGGAACATGCATATTGGGAACTGATCTGGGCAGAGTTGGGCAAAACTTGAGCAAGTAAATTAATAACTACCCATAACAAATGGAGTCAGTGAGTCTGCCAATGTATTGGAATATCTTATTTTTTACATCAGCAAATATCTGTCTGAAATATTAGCTGGACTCTTGCTGAAACCAGGTCCAGTATTCAGGTCCCTTTTCACTCTTGCTTATTCTTCAGTAAGTGTCAAGTAAAGAATTCAGGTCATGTTATGACTTAATAGCTGTTCAGCTTTCATCATCATTACTCTGTTAAGCTTAGTTATTGATCTGTAACATATCAGGGTCCTTATAACATATGCACTAGCATGAGTCCCTAGCATGATGTGAACCATTTACATTGCCTGTCCACCATATAGAGGATTACACCACTACTCCTTCTAAAATGCTGATTCTAAAATGTTAATAACGTGGCAAGTGTGGTTGTTATTTTTGTGATTTAAGCAGGTAAGGTTTAGTCTGAAGCACAAAGCGACATGCATGCCTGTGTTTTCCATAGAAACCATTGTTTAATTGAATGTTTTGATTAAATCCAAGAGGACTCTGACACCATAACAGCACATCCTGCCTTTATAGACACATTTATTTATACACACTACGCCCTTTTCTTGTATGTAGGGTAAATGATTTGCAAATTTTTTAACACCACCTTTCTTTATCTGCAGGAGCGAATTGAGTACTCAAAGACATTCCAGGGAAAATACTTTAACTTCCTTGGCTACTTCTTTTCCATCTACTGTGTGTGGAAAATCTTCATGGTGAGAATATTCACATAATGTACTCTGGCTTTGTTTTTGTTTTGTTTTTTTTCCATTCATAATGACATACATAGTTTTGGTTACATAGTAAGTGTCACTGTGTATCTTTATTGCACTAGATGTAATAAAATGTTATTCTTCTTGTAATCATAGGCCACTATAAACATAGTGTTTGATAGAGTGGGAAAGACGGATCCAGTGACGAGGGGCATTGAAATTACGGTGAACTACCTGGGCATTCAGTTTGATGTGAGACACACACCCATGCACTCACAAACACAAAGCTGTGTTTCGATTAGTTCATAAGACTCGACCCAAACATAAACAATACTTGTCTTACCTTAATGTTTAAAAATGAAATCTTTTTTACTGAAATTTCATGTTATGTTCTCACGCCACTGTTTTTCTTATTGATTTTTTGTCTTTCTCACTTTTCAGGTCAAGTTTTGGTCCCAACACATTTCTTTCATCTTGGTGGGAATAATCATCGTCACGTCGATACGTGGCTTACTCATCACCCTCACCAAGGTAAAGCTGTCACTTCATAAGGTCTTTTTAGGCAGTTCATCTTGATCCTCATGATCAGTTTAATGAAACATTTTCTGCTGCTTATTTTTAGTTTTTCTACGCAATATCAAGCAGCAAGTCTTCCAATGTCATTGTGCTTGTCCTCGCTCAGATCATGGTGAGTGTGTCTGCCTTACGCCTATGTTTTTAAGAAAACCTGCAGCCTACAAATGACCGTGAATCTGAATCTTTGTTGTCATCGTAGCAATGAAACTGAGGCGCAATTCTCTCTGTGCAAAAAAGAAAAAAATCCACACAGTTCCTCAATAAAATGTAAAAATTAAATCAAAAATATATAGAAAAATATGTCTATAAACATCAAACACAATTGTTTCCATGTTGCACTAGCCTCCACTTGCCGGTGTTGATTTAAATACCAGCAATAACCTGTGGTTGTAAACAAGAGACTGAGTTGTAAGATTGTAAACATTGCATAACAAGTTATACTGAATCAAATTGTCTGTAACTGTAATTTGGCAATCAGACGTTTCTGTGCATCTCAATCCAATAGGGGATGTATTTCGTGTCATCTGTGCTGCTGATGCGTATGAGCATGCCATTGGAGTATCGCTCCATTGTGACAGAGGTTCTGGGAGAGCTGCAGTTCAACTTCTATCACCGCTGGTTTGATGTCATCTTCCTGGTCAGCGCTTTGTCCAGCATCCTCTTCCTTTATCTGGCCCACAAGCAGGCACCAGAAAAACACATGGCACTCTGATCTCCTGAAGTACATCACCTCTCTTTGGACTCGTGATGCATGGGCTAACTTTTAAATTTGGAATTTAGAGATATCCAAAATTACATTATTTTATATGTATATGTTGGACATATTTACCTGGACTGCCTTTTCCTGAATCAGGAATGGTGGATTTTGAGGAATAAGTTTTGGGGACCTTTTGAGGGCGCAGAGAACAACTTTGAACTTGGACTCTCTTGAAATTAAAGTATTTACAGAACATTATTATTAGGTTTTTTTGATTTTCTATTTGAAAATACAAACACTGTTTCATTTGTTTACTACATTCTTTTCTTTCTTCATTGTCATGATTGGAGCTGACCTGGGGCCTGTTCACCATATGTCAGTCAACATTTCAGCTGGATGAAATTGTAAATGGTTTGGTTTAAGGCCACATTTTTCACCATCTTGGATTATTTGCCACAGCAGCATACTAAGACCACACCTACTCCTTTTACTTTATTGTAAATTACCATCCATCGATTATGCATATACCATATTCAGGGTCGCTGCAGGCTATGCCAGCTGTCTTAGGTGAGAGGCAGAGTACATGCTGGACAGGCGGCCAGTCTATCACAGGGCTAACGCATAGTGGCAAACAGCCATTTAGAACTATCAGTTAGCTGTCAGTACCTGGAGAAACCCACGCAACCAGGGAAATCATGCACACTCCACTCAGAAAGGCCTCGGCGACCTGGTGGATTTGACCTCGCTGTAAGGGAAAAGTGCTTACCGTTGCACCACCATGCTTTCTGTTAATTATAAATGACATAAAGATTAAATTTCAAACTGCAGATCACTGCACAACCCTGGCTGCATGGTACACTGATGATACCAGGAGCATTTAAAGTGGGGAGAATGATGCGTGATTGTCACGATCCTCGAGTGTAGTCTGAGTCGTTGCTGTTAGGGAGATACCACTTTAGTTGGGAGGGAATAATAAATATAATGTATTACTACCACATATTTGCAAACCAAGGTGTGATTTCTTGTCCTTGCTTTTAAATAATTATGAAGAAAATATTTTTGAATATGCAATAACAAGAATATCCAGTGAGTTAACTTTACCTTTTTAAAAATAAAAAACACTGATAGAACGTGCCAGTTTTTCAAAGAAGGAGAAGGCCACCTGCTATACTCTTGAAAATCAGCTGATAAATATTTTGGTGGACAGGCTGACTTTTCCAGCTGGGTTCAAGTCAGACCCAGCTGATCTTCTCTCGGTTGAATATATATATTTTATTAATTTCCCCCTTTTCACATTTGCTTTGAAAGTAGGTTAGCATTTACCCATTTGAATTTATTGTATTTTCCTTTTTTTGTTTCAGCTCCTTGGTGTGCAGCTTGCTTGATCAGAATATTTGAAAAGCTCATTAATCGGACAATGGACACATATATATTTGACATTTAAATATCTTTACCTTTTGGGTTTCTTTTTTCCTCATGTTTTAGTATGAAAGCACATTTGAAGGATTTTTTTCATGACATATAATTTTAGATCCCTCACTTGTTTTTGCTGCTTTTATGCTCATCTACCAGAACCTCTTGCTCCACTGGGGTCAGACTTTGTGGTCTCTCACTCCTCTAAACAGAGTGTGCACAAATCATTTTCTTTTATCGGTATACATCCACATTTAATAACCATGCGAGGCCAAAATTTTCTCGGATGACACAAGCTGCCTCCGTCCTTGGATCTTTCTTTTTTTCTTCCAATGAAAAGATCAAAATGCTGCTTGTGATCCACATCCTGAAGTGGCTGTAAGTTTTGACAAATATGCCGTTTTTAGCTGCCAACAAAAAGATATTCATGAAGTTGATCTTTTTTCAGATCACACCTTTGTTTATTCGTGTTTCAAAAACTTTTCATTTATTTATAAATCAGACAGCAAATTAAATTTTAAATATTTCGAACATTTATTAAAAGCAGGAGAAAACAAGAATACATTAAAGGTCGCAGTGTTTACTGGCAGTATTAATATTGTGTTCATTCTCGGTGCTGTGCTAGTCATAGTAGGAAGGATATTACTCATCTCCGCAAACACACTCATCAAAAGGCAGTTCAAAGGATCGTTGGGCAAACGTTCCTGAAATTTCTCGATATTCACAAAGATGTTTTTCTCAGCCATGTCATACAGTTGAAGCAGCTACTCTGCGATGATTCAGATTTTGACAGTAAGTTTGAAGTCTTCACTTCATGTTCTATTGTTTCTGTCAACTTAAAAAAATCTTTTGATATTAAGTCTTTGTGAGAAGCCAAGCTGACTGGTTAAAATAAACAGAAGAAAAAGAAACAGATCAACATCAAATTAGGCCAAATCAGGAGAGGGGTCCTTCAGGTCGCTCCTCACAATCTCTCATCAATGCTTTCTGTAGACGAAGATGATGACACGGATGAGTTCTAAATAAGAGAAAACACAGACGTTATTAAGGACAATGAGCTTTTTTCCTGTATGTTTTTAGTTCAGGGATGATTGAGAAAGGGTATGAGAGGTATTTAATCAAGCAAATGAAAATACTATAACCAAGGCCAAAATTCTGCGGTTATAGTACGAGCAGATTTAATGTTTACTATGCTCCTGATCCTAGTTTGGTGTGTTAGCATGCAAACAGCAGCCACAGAGTACAGCTGACGATGATGGGAATGACATTTTTTAAAGGCATTTGGTCATCATCAGTGTCAGATAAATGTTACAGTTCATTCTTTGTCTTGTCTGCCTTACAGCAGATGGCTGCCATTCCCCGATCCTGGTTCTGCTAGATGTTTCTTCCTGTTAAAAGGAAGTTCTTTTTTCTTCACATCTTTGCCAAATGCTTGCTCATAGGGGTTTGTTTGATTGTTGGGCTTTTCTCTGCATTATTGTAGAGTCTTTACCTTACAGTGCCTCGAGGCAACTGTTGTTTAGTGCTATATAAATAAAACTGAATTGAATTCTGAGGAAAAGATGGATGTCTGAACAAGTTTCCTCTCATCCAGTCATCGAATTATTTACACCAAACCTTGTAAACCTCGCCGTGGCACTAAAAGGAAACCCAGGGGCTACTCAGAGTCAGTATTTATTTTCTGGGGACTATGAATGTTTTCGAAACAATTAGAAACTACTTCTCACCCTCTGTCTTTCTGGTTCAATCGGGGTTGTAGGTCTTGCTTCCTCTTCCTCCAGTCTCTCCTTCTTGCTGGCTTCTGGAGTTTTTGCGCTGTGGACTTGAGCGTAAGATGTTTCCCCGAGGAGCTGGCGTGTGATAGGCACTCCTTGAGCTTTGAGCTTTTCATAGACGCTCTTTTTAGCCACCAACATTTCCAGATAATTCCCACTGCCTTGGATAATCTTCACCACGTCATCATGATGGCTCTGCTCTACATTCACCCCGTTCACCTCAACCACAATGTCATCATCCTCCATGCCTACCTTGTCAGCTACTCCACCCTTCACCACCTGGAACACAGTGTGTCTTATCACTTATCAGTTGTGCTTAAAGTATCAGTGGTCAAATTGTGGACATTATTTTAAGCCTTACATTTTGAAGGTAATGGCCGCACACTCCCTGGATGCTATTTAGATGAAAGCCAAAGCCATCTGAGGTCTTCTCCAGTTTACACAGTTTAGGCCTGAGTTCCTCTTTCCTCTCTGCAGCAGGCGTGCTTGATCTTGTAGGAATGGGTAAGTTAACAGCTTCTGTGTAACTGGGTGGTGAGTTGGAATCATTCATGTCCTCCAAGAAAAGCAGAGGAGGAACTTTCCCCTGTGAATGATACAACATGATATAATTTAGACCACCTACAGGGATTACTTAACAGACAAGATGTTGGCGCCCTGGCTCACCAGCTTATACACTTGGTCTGTGTCTTTGTCCACTACTAGGAGGCAACATTTGTTGCCACTCTGCTTGATCCTGTCTACCACCTCCTCATGGCGGCAGCTCTCCACATCTCTGCCATCCACAGCCACCAGCCTGTCCATTTCCTTCAGGCGCGCTTTTTCTGCTGAACTGCCTCTCTCTATGTCCCTGATGAAGTGTCCTGCATGGAGTCATGGAGCACATTATTAAAATGCAGCCTTCTTTGGACAGTATAATCTACAAAACATAGTCATTATAATCATGCCTGCTTGATTGGGCTCCTCTCTAAGGGTGAAGCCGTATCCATCAGATCCTTTGGTTATGTTGATGATGCGTGGTTCTTGAGGGAGGTACTTTGTTGTGGCTAACCACGAGCCAATCTTTGCATGAGTCTTCTGATAGAACTTGTCTGTTTCCTCGTCGACCAGTAGGAACATGATATGGCTGCCTGCCCGTTTAATTTTGTCCACTGCTCCTTCGTGTGTGATGTTTTCTACGTTTTCCCCGTTGATCTCCACCAGACGGTCATTGAGTCTGACCCCTGCCCTTTCAGCTGTGCCTCCTGGGGTCACTTCTGTCATGAAAAGTCCACGCTCACCTAGACATGATGATAAAAAAAGGAATTTTTTTAAACATAATTGAACAGTTTTCTTGATAGTTCTCTACAGACTAAAAAGAAAAAAGTCATCCCCTTTTGAAGTTTAACCAAAATTCTAATTTTAATTTGTGATAGTATTTTTTTGTATCTATTACTACTGAAATACCTTTCAAAGATAAGTGCACAGAAAACACTGCAACAAGTTAGATATAAAGTCCGGGTCTGAAAAGTGAAATCTTTGCAAAGGTCTTTAAATCTTCATGCTGGAAGGTGACTCCCAAAGCAAATCACATAAAAGTCTATAATGAATGAGCATGGTTGTCTAACTATTTCTGTGACTGGAATATAACAGCCTGAGGACAGCAAGGATAGGGTCATGCACAGCCTGAACTGGATAAGTGGAATAAAATAGATAGCTGGACAGAAGTCTGTAATGATACCTAAGCTCCCTTCAACACTATCGTGATTAGTTCTGGTTTTAGCCACTATTTTCAAGCCTTATTGACTACTATACATATGAGGCATTAGGAAATGCTCTATTAGCAAATAAATACGCTTTTAGCTGGAACTTATGAACCACTGTAAGTGTCATATAAATGGGTACTTCCAAAGTTAAGCCATTTGAGTTTAGCAAATCTAAACTTCCACTGTCCAGCGTCAAATGGCTTTTATTACTATAAATTGTCCTCCTATGGCCTTTTCTCCTGACCCCTTCTGTAAATACTGATGGTGATTGAAAAATCAAGAATTTAACATTTGGAGTCATCACTCCGTTAAACCTTATTCCACCTGTTTTTAGTTCATTTCCTATGTAATTTGGCGTACCTCAGCTTTTTCCTCAATAATTCCTTCTTGACAGCCACTGAGATAATTTAGGGTGAAGCTTCACTGAACAGTATGTGGATCAACTGAAGGTCCAGAGTCATGTCTCAAGTCCTTTGTTAGGTCTTTGCTTTGATGGTTTTCTGTTTCATGACTTTCAAATATTGTTATCTGCTGCAGATAGTTTTTTTTTAGCCCAGTGTCCAGTTTCCTCAATTTTTTTAAGGACACACTGCACACCATGCTTTTTTATTCTAACACTTACTCAGAATTGGGAGTCCCTGCATCCTCTCCTTACCTTCAACTGAGCGAATAGAAAACCCAAAGCTTGAGCTGGACTTAACCAAGTAGCAGAGTTTGGGTTTTGTTTTTGGATGTTTTTCCACTCCATTGGCAACTGGCTTGCTTCCAGGGTTGGAAAGGTTTACTCCCTGGGCTTTTGCTTGCTTGTAGGAGGATTCATCGAGAATGTGAAATGTGACAGATGTTCCACTGTTTTTCACCAGGTCCACCACCTGTCCAGGAAAAAAAGATGCTTGTCACAGCAGAACTGGTCTAAGAGTTGCTATTGATTTGATTAATGCACTGCAGTATTTCTACATCCTGCTCACTTCAGAATGCGAACATTCATCGACAAATGTTCCATTGACCCGGAGGATGCGGTCTCCGTCTTTGATGCCAGCCAGCTCAGCTGGACCTCCCATTTCCAAGCAGCGGATCAGGTGACCCTCCTCGCCATTCTCCACCCTCAGATAGAAGCCAAATGTCTGTTTTGGTTTCTTGGATAGGGTAAACACCCGTGGCTTGTACCCAGCCATGTCCTAACAAAAAAGGTGAAAAGCACACACATGACAATCACAGTGGTAAAGTCATGACATTAAATACACCTGTCACTACTAATGCTTGACTTACAGGCATATCTTTTTTTTAACACCTCCCGCCACCCTTCCTGTTGTTACTGCCTCTTTTAATATATAAGTAGAGTAGAAACTACTACTGGACCTTAAGGACCAGTAGGAGGGTTGCTTCAGATCAATAATCTTACAGTTAACCTTTCATGCTGGGTTTGCAACAGAAGTTAATGGTTAATAGCAAACATAGCTGACAGTGGTGATGACTCTCCATAAAAAAGCAGCTTGGACTTTGAATGAACAATAAGAACTTCTGCTGCAATTCTTGCTGGATTGTTATTCCCATACAGGAAGGTCTGTGTGTGCACATGTACTGGCTTATTTATTCAGCCATTTAATGTTGCTTAATAAACAAATAATGGCAAAAAAAAAAACAACGACTTTATTTAAGCAGGCAGGTTAGAATAATTTTTTTGTTTGTATTCCTTATACCTTTACATTTAGTTTTTACCTGTTCTAGATTTAAGTGTATAGAATTTATGTTTGCACTGAATGCAATCTTAAAGTGTCATCTTAAAGATCACATTGTTTATAGATCCGGTATCTAATTAATAAGAGCCCTGAGATTACAAATTTATGTCTATAATCTCAATAATATCTTGTGTCAGTTTACTATAACACAAGCAACACAGCTCACCCTCAAGAAACACTCATCCTCAAGACAAGACAACATTTTCCATTATTCTTAAAATGAATTTATAAGATAGCATAGATCTAGTTTTGAATGTGACATTGAAAAAATTTAACTAACTACAGGATCTCTGAAAAATTACATACAGCTTAGTTGAGTGTTTATAATATACTCACCAGCCTGTCTCTCCTGGCGTCTGAATCTCAAAGGAGAGCTCACCTGTTACTGTTTAGCTGTTATCTATGTATCTTTAACCTGTCTACCTCCTCCTTCCCGCCCCTTTTCCTTCCCCCTTCAGGGACTTTGACAGGCCAAAGGTTAGCCTAAAGGCTGAGTTATTTAACAGTTTCTAGGCTCACAAATATCTGCAGAGGCGTTACAAGGTGGGCAGTCAGCTGTTTAGTGGTCAAAGGTACAAAATGCAGGTGGCAAAAAAACAATGTACAATCATTGCAGCACACACAGTTATTACAGCATTGTGAAATTTGAGTTATAATCACTAACACAGTATTGTGAAATGACTACAAAAATGCTTAATTTAATTGCATAATTTAATTTTTACTTGAAAGAAAAAAAATGATGGGTTCTTATTAAAACTTGACAAAGAATTACCTAAATTGTGTTATAGCAAAAAGGTCAATAAATTTGCATGAAATAGTACTTAAAAAGCCATTTCATGTAATGTAAATATAATCACTAGAGATGAGGACCAAGAGCTGGATCTTTTGGAGAACCTGTTCCCAGTTGTTCAGTTACTTTGAGTTTTGAGTTTGCCCGCCTATCGAGCCCACTTATCTGTTTCATTTGCACTTGTGCTAATAAGCTAATTTCAGTTTGTGTCCTAGAGGAGGAAATTTATTTTTACAGTTTCTACAATGTGGATATTAACATTTTGTTTATAGTTTGGACAAAAGGAGGAGAGCCCAGTGTTTAAGTGCAAACTGCATCCAGGACAGAACACAACTTCTGCTCTTTGCAAGCACCTGCACAAACAGTATGCTAACGCTAAGTTAGCCAAGAATCCAGAGTGATGTTAAAGCTGAGTTGAGTAAATACCGGCCCCATTGCAGCAGCCTGACCTTGAAGTTCAACAGGTAACAAAGCCAGTGATGAGCAATCAGGCTGCAGCTTCCCTTGCTGTTCATGTTTCTAACATAGAATCACTATGATGATCGCTTTAAAGTCTTTTTGTGCTGATTTTCATCTTTGCTTTATGCTGTCAGCTTTGTGTTCATACCTAAATAAAAGAGAAAGAGAAAGATCACACGTGTGTCCTCATTAGGATAGGTTAGTGTGTGGAAATGCATCCTACAGGATTATTTTGTTAAATAGTATTTATGAAACAAGGAGTTTCAGGTCATTTTAATGAGTAACATGAAAGTTACTTAATAGTGTAACAAATTACTTTCCCCTGTGAGTAATTAAGTAGCGTACTGCATTACTTTTAATTATTGTGTTCTGTGTAATTTGTGCAATACATTACTTTTTATGAGTAATGCTCCCAGAACTGATCACAACAAATAGGGGAAATGCCTACAACAGGCACAAACACTTGTATGCAATTAATTTGCATAAATGTAATGTCTTTGATATGGTGCTTAGGGATGGCAGTGACTCTCAAAGTGGAGCCAATAAGAAGCCAATGAGAATCAATAAAAGACCTGATAAGGAACCGAATCTATAAATATGGACAATGAAATCGGAATCGCTAAGTTCTTATCAATACACGTCCCTGATAACCCATGTGGGTGTTTCTCTTACATTTACACACCTCAAAGCTGCAATGTTTGCATTATGGCACATTCAATCCAGTCTCATTCAACAAATGTGTCATAAACTCCACCCTCAAGGTCATAATGTTCAAATCTAATTCTAATGGTTTTATTGTGATGATATGGTGTCTCTTGAGGCGTGCAGTACTACACAAATGTCTTGAGCAACACTTCCTTTTTTTCTAGGAAAATGTAGACTATATCTAGTAATTTAATGAAATAAAAAAGAAAATACAGTATATGATGCTAAACAGACAGGGTTTTTCTATCTAGGTATGCTTATACTGCAATGTTAGTGTGTTTGGGGTCATTGTCATACTGAAAAATGTGGCTTTTGTTATGCAAATGGTATTGCATGGTGAAATCAAAATCTGAGCGTATTTTTCTGTGTTTGTAATTCCATCAATTTTGACAACATCCCCAACACTATGGGCCTCCAGTGTGTTTTACAGATGGCTGCAGTCACTCGCCTTTGTTCCTTTCTCCTGACCTCTTCTGTAAATACTGATGGTGATTGAAAAATCAAGAATTTAAAATTTGGAATCATCACTCCATTAAACCTTATTCCACCTGTTTTTAGTTCATTTGCTATGTAATTTGGCGTACCTCAGCTTTTTCCTCAATAATTCCTTCTTGACAGCCACTGAGATAATTTATGGTGAGGCTTCACTGAACAGTATGTGGATCAACTGAAGGTCCAGAGTCATGTCTCAAGTCCTTTGTTAGGTTTTTGCTTTGATGGTTTTCTGTTTCATAGCCACATGACTTTCAAATATTGTTATTTGCTGCAGATAGTTTTTTAGCCCAGTGTCCAGTTTCCTCAATTTTTTTAAGGACACACTGCACACCATGCTGAAATATACCAAGTTTTTAGGTAATAGGTCTATGGGAATTACCTTGTTGGTGCAAAAATAGTATTCTTATGCCTATCAAGCAGCTTTCTTTTTCATAGATTCAACGAAAGAAATGGAAAGCAGCCTTCGTCCAAAGAAAAACTTGGACAACTGTTGATCAAGACACTTTAAAATCTTTTTAATACATCCGGCTCACTGGAAGCAAAATATTAAGAAATTGTGGGCCAAGACTGTTGCACAGTACCATAATGAAGAGACAGACCAACACCGGACTAGCTATCCATTCTGTCAACGGTACAGTTGGTCTAACTTAGATACTTGTATAAAGAAATGTGTCCAGGAAGTTTGCTCCCACTGGCATTCATTGGTTACTTAAGAGTCTAAGACCCAGAGGTTAATTGGTCTTGTTTTCCAAGAAACAGCTTCACAAATTCCACCTTAGTGTCACCACTGGTTAAAAATTCCCCTCTGTACCGCTTTCCCACGTCAATACTTAAAATGGTAAGGATAAAATGTTGACTTGGCTAGTCTTCTAACAGGTGGATTAAAGGGGGTCATTTATTTTTTTAGTAAAGATCTTTGTGGTGTAAAAAAATTCAAGATAGGGTTGGTCGCAGTTAAGTTTTAATGTTTGTTGTTAACCTGGTCGTAACTCTGGATGTAAAAAGCAGTTATACGATGGCACAAAGGTGACAACCAAGGCAAAATCTGCAAAAGAAAAGTTTTATTCATTACCGAACTGGTGTCTGCAGCAAGATTTTGTTGCCAATATCTTTTTAAATGTTTTATTGTATGCTACTCAGAATTTGGTTCTGGTAGTGTCCTCTCTTTCTCAAGGCCTCTGGGGAGGCCACAAAGTAGATTTGAATTCCTCTCCGTGCCTTTGAACAGAAATTTTTTCAGCACTGAGTAGACGGTCAAAATAAATATGAGTGCTGTGGACTGCCAATGATGAGACTGCGCAATATAACAAAGGAACTTTTATCGCCGCGCTTTATGCAAATGATGTCCTGACATGTTCAGATTTTTAGTGATACTTAACAATATATTTTATTTTATTTGACTTATTAACTATATATAATTTTGTTTCTATTTTATTACTATGTGCATACACACTGAGAGTTACCTTGTGTATGTCATGCTGAAAGGAAATAATTACTTTAGAGTCCCAAAATTACATTAATTTGTATGCACAGAACCAAACTGCCTCTGGCAAGTTCATCTTCTAAAAAAATCTCTAGATATATTTATTTAATTTGCATAAATGCAGAAAGAAATCCTGAGTAATATTAAAACTTCCACAAATGTATGAGATCCAAATATCTTGCCAGGTAATATCCATAAAGGTGTGTATCCCTTAAAAAAAGAAAATACAAGGTCTCATTTCCAGCTTACATCTTTACTATAACATAACCTGTGTATTCGACATCTAACAAGCACATCTGGTTGAAAACCCTTTTCGTCAATGCTTTGTACTGGCATCAGTCTCCCTTCCCCCAATATAATTTTCCTCCTTTATTTTTGGCAGACTGCTACCTTTAATGGCGCATTACCACCAACAACAGTAATGTATATTGACTGATGTGCAGACCTGCTGGTGGAAAGATGTATGGATATCCATTACCATCCTTCACAGTCCACAGAAATGTGAATCACATCACTCCACGCTTTTACTGTATGGATATAATTGTTGGTGCAATGGTAGAGCACTTACCTTTAACAATAAACTGAATTATGTGTATTCAATACCTTCCACCTCTTGTACAGTAAACGGTAACAAAGTAGACACTGCTGCTGTTTTGTTTTCATCTATTGTTGAAAGCTCATTTTACTGGGAATAAACTATTCCAAGGATTCCCCTCATGGCACTAACATTGTTTTAGCTGGTTTGGTCCTAACATCACTCGGGATCAATGTCTCACTGCACCCGTGAGAAGCAAGTGAAGGATCATATTAGTGTCATATTAGTGAGGTTTGCATTACTGATCTAATGCTTCTCGTTTGTATGTCTACAATATTTGTGATTTAAGCAAGTTATTTTGAAGAAGCCTCGGTTACACGAGGTCATTGTCCCTGGGGGTTCCTGGAACCAATTTTGAGAGCCAGCACTTTACTAAATACTATACTGATGTAAAAAGTATGACGAGGTCTGTTTGTGACAACCTGGTGCGACCGACAACAGGAAATGGCAGAATTTGTGCTGGAGACTTCAATCTTTCTGCCTGTGCACCTGAACACTCAGATGCCCAGTAGGGGTGTACGTACCTCCTGACCAGGCACTTATTACTGCTGATGGGTTGGCACCGATTATAACTCTCTCTCTCTCTCTCACACACACACACTACGCACACACACACACACACACATGCACACACACTACCAGTTTGGAGCCATATTTGAACAATCGATCTCAAGGGTTTAGGAGCCACAACCTGAGGGGAGATGAGTGGAAAGAGACTGAAATCCGTTTCAGCTTGGCTTAGTGCTGATGCGTTCATAATCCATTAGCTCTTGTTGTCATCACCTTGAATTTGCCAGAAAAAAAAACAAAAAACACACAAACTTTGTCTTTTTGTGATGATTGGATTTTCCAATGAAGCTGTTATTATTGAATATGGAACATAATGGCATATATTTAAAATATAGCTATAGAAGAATATACAAAATATGCATTTATTATTTAAACAAAAGTCATAGATATCAGCCTCAAAGTGCCACCCAAGAAGTGGTTGTCTCCAACCTGTCCTAATCAGCAGGGACGCGTCGGTAATCAACATGTCATGCCAGTATGCGATTACGATGCCCAACAGGGAGCACTATTCTCTGTCTTCATTCTGATTGGCATCCTCACATGGCTTGTTTATCTGGGCTAAGTGGCTGTGCACATGACCTGCCCGAGCCAGCTAATTAGACCAGAAGAAAGATTGGAAATGAGCTGCTTGTAATAATATCCCCCTCCATTTTTTCTGGAAATCATTTGAGTGTTCAGGGCGCAAACAGTGGCTTCCCAGTAATAACACCCTTCAGAGAACAGTGACATTTTAACTTAACAAATGTGCAAGTGGCACTGAAGACACAGTGTCTGTTACCTTTTAGGGAAAAAGTAGACATGTAATGTGTCCAGATTCAAGGCAGATACTACTGTATATCCATATTTCATCCTTAGTTCAGGAAAATATAATGATGAAACCGAAGAACTTGACTTAAAAATAGCATCTATGATGTATGAGACCCCAATAAAATGACAAGAAAGAGTTCCCTTAATCAGAGCTTTAATCCAGACTATCAAGGATTTTCTAGCACCAAAAACATTCTGTCATTTAACAATATTGTTATTTAAAGACATCAAATCATATTGACACACTGCCTGAGGGCACAGACACATGCGCTTTAGATTTTTTTTTTTTTTTTATAGCAAAGATATGAATCTGCATACAAAAGAATAAAAGAAGAGAGCCAAAAAGAGACCAAAGTAGAATCAAAAGATGGTAAAAATAAGAATGAAAACCACGCACTCTCCCACTCTCCAGTTTGTTCTTTTCAGAAATGATGAAGAGCACTCGATACACGATGTTACTGCAGAAGTACAGCTAGGTATACAGTAGTAATGGGCACAAGCATTTTCAAGCCATGGGAGCTACAAGTACCTCATAAAAAAAAAAAGAAAAAAGAGGGCAAGACCGCCATGTGACAGTGAATTCATGAGCCCAAAGTTCAGTTTTAGGTGTGACATTAGGTCGGTCTGCCAAAACCATTCTCCTGAAGCGTTAGGCAGCTTCCAGTGTGGGTAGGATGAGTGTACAGGCAATAAAAGAGGTAAAGGCCAAGACATTTAAGGCATTTAGTTTTTCCAGAATCCTCTAAGGGCGGCAGAGTGTTATGGTGGTCAGCACTGTTGCCTCACAGCAAGAAGATTGTGGGTTCTAGGCCAATGCCTTTCTGTGTGGAGACTGTATGTTCTTCCTGTGTCTGCATGAGTTCTCCCCAGGTAATCTAGTTTCCTCCCACATGTTCATTCTTTCATAAAAGTGGTTATTTGTTACATAACATCTCAACACATGGAAAAATAACCACTCACAGGTGCCATTCAGTTTTACTTTCAGAGGATTAAACTCAGCCAGAGAAAGAATCTAAGTGATGGCGATTCTTGGTGGCAAAAAACTTCCAAAAGAAATGCACATTCATAACAAAAAGGAGTTCTTAAGAGAGCACAGGAAGCATCAACAGACAATGAAACAAATATGGGTGGAATAACACAAGCAGGAACCAGAACACGATCACCCAATACTGAAACAAGAAACCGACAGTGACAGAGATGGTGGGAAAATGGTAAAAAAAAAATAGTGGCACAACAAATTCAACAGAATAACCAGGATCAGGACCAAACAAAAGCCTTTGCTGAGATTTCAACTGTACTATCAGTTCTGCCAGAATAACCAGTGTGGGTGTTTTGTCACTTCTTTCCACAGATGACTGTTAACAGAATAGATCTCGAGTGTTTCTCAAATGTTCAAGTCAGATGAATAAAACTGCTTCTGCTGGGGGAAGGCTTGAAGCTGAAATGGTTAAAAGAAACTGCTGGTAGCAAATAAATCAAGTCACACACAGAGAGAGTTCTACATCAACCATAAATGCTGATGAGGAGCAATTAAGTGAGTAATCAAATGAGTGCAGATGAAAATATTACAACACACACAGCCAGAGGGCAGGCGGCATGGCAAAAAGTGCAAAATAAGTATGCAGAAAACCTATTAGGCATTTTTAATAACGTAAGATTAGTCAGTTCAAGTGAAGAGGTTAAAGATGTAATGATGATGATTTTGATAATCATGCATCAGATATTATACGGAGGAAGTCTATCACACAAGCGTTTAGAAACTGCACTGATATATTCTGCAGCTCAAACCTTTGTTAGTCAAGAGAGATTTGCAACAAGAGGACCGAAAATCCGCTCAGACCTGCCACATGGGGGCGGTGGCGTGCATGTAAAAACCACAAAACAGCCTACAGTCCGGCAACACTTAAATAAGGTGAAAACGTCCTCGCTCTTAATTGAATTACCAGCAAGCACCTTCACACTATGGAACAAATAGCCAAATATAAGTGGAAGTGACGGCTGTAAAGTAATAATAATCAAAAACCTGAACACAATGAATCATGTGTTTCTTTCTTTTCTTCTCTGTAATCACCCAGGTCTCATTCATTTGAATCTCCCCTGCTGCTTCTATATTAGATCCTTGACTATTTTGCAAAGTTCAAGAGGTCTTAAGCGTTTTAGGACTGTCACTATTTAGATATTGAAAGAGAACTGAGTGCTTTTCCCCTAACACAATGTTTCAGCATTGCTTCAGGCTCGTGGTGCTGCAAAAAATGATGAATGGTTTTCATTTTATGGCTCACCCCGACTTTTTTTTTTTCTTTTAATCGAGACAAACAATGCTGCCTCTTGAGAAGCTGTGAAGCTATTATAAATATGTTCGTGTATGAGTTACATACGTAAAAAACGAACCAGGCTTTTCTTATTCCCACTGCTCACACACATACGCATACAAACCACACGCCCTTTATGACAGCAGTCCGCGACTCTGGCAGTTCATTTGGCAAAAGCGCAGCAGCGCACCGCGCTCACCTCTCCTGGTGCGCACCAGCCCTCGATTAACGCGCGACGCTCACTGAGACACATCTACAGTAACCGAGAAGGAGTAAAAAATAAATAAAAGAAAGGACATTAATCTAGTTTTTTTGTTTTTACGTTTTTATTTTCTTTTGCAAATTGGGAAAAAGACAACTTATACCTCATTCAGTCAGTGTGATGGACAGTGGATGCAGAGTAGTGTTATCTGACACTTTAAAAGGCTCGAATTCCTTTGAATTTTTTCCTAATATTATACGGCATCAACTTACGCTGCGAACATTAAATCAGAATCATGGCTGACTACGTGAGAAATGAGACATCCATCAACCCCGAGTGCGTCGTAGCGCAGGTCGACGCGCTGAAGAACGGAGCGGGTAACGGGAGCTTGGAGGCAACAAACCTCGCCTGCGGCAACGCGTCCACACTCCTCATACCTCAGCGTGCGAGGCAGAGAGGTGAGCGCGCACACACATAGCTCATCTTTTAATGAAATGTGCCACCATAATGTCTCTTTATTTAATTTTAACGCGCTATTATCTGCACTGAAGCATTGCATACGTCCGCAGACTGTATGCAATGTCCAACTTAAGTTTAATTTGTAGTATTGATTTCATTGGGATGTGATGGGACTGATGAGCTCTGATTTCAGAGAAACTAAAACGGATTGTTTTTGTTTTTCAAGTCCTTAAAACTACAACAGATACAATAAGAATCTGTGCTTTTAACAACTTAAGGTAAAAGCATTCTGTGCTTAACATTTTACCTGGAGGTGACAAACTCACTTTCTGTCTGATACCATTTCAGTCTTTAGGACTTAGCAGTTTATTGGAAGTATATGGAGGTGCATTAATACTTTTTTTTTTTTACAGTAAGGCTGGTTTTTTAGGTTCTATTTATTTTAAGCAAAAAAGTGTACAGAGCAGCAGTGAATTACAGATCAAAGAGGATGCACACAGACAGACAGGCACATCTAACCCTGGCCACACAGGGGATTTATTCATAAAAAAAAAGTCACATCAGGGCTGTTCCTCACGGTCATCCCAGTCCTAAAGCATTTTAATGCACTTTATCCAAATTGTGATGAGAACAGAGCACCTGTTATGCATAGACTTCCCCCACCCCCCATGTAAATCTATAAATTTTGGAGGGAAAAAAAGGACATTTGAGTGCATCATCACACTTGCAATTTCCTGTCCTGTTTCCAGCTGCTACATTACATTGTGGGGTCTCGCTTTAAGGCTTCGTAGGTATTGTTGTCACTGAGGAGAGTAGTGATCTTTGTGTGGTAATCCATTGTGTTTAGGACAGTGCACCTTCCCTTATCAGCTGGTAATATAGTGATGTTGTGGTCTTTGCTCAGGGAAGCGACGGCCTTCTTTTCTTGTAATGTGAGGTTAGATGGAGGGACTTTGGAACTGGAGAGGGTGGCTGAGACTTTCATCCTGATTTGCTCTGCTTCTGTCTGTGATAATTTGTTAATCACTCACATCCTGGGCCATCTGACCTCGGGAAATCACATGATAGGGTGGGGCCAGGTTTCACAATGAGCTCACCCGAAACCCTGGCTGATTGGGACCCACACCCGCTTTCACACCTTGGCTCATGTGATTAGGTAGAGGATCATCAGGGGGTCCTTTGTCCCTCTTTGGGGGGAAACTCCCACTGGGTTTAAATCTGGGACTCTCCACCATTTGACCTTAGAACTGAAGAAGCTTCTCGGATGAGAGGTGAAACGTCTTCAAGCAACTCAAAGAAGTCCAGACGCTTTTCTTTCCAAGCTCCTTAGACTACAATGACCTGGATGACTGAGAACCTTCACAGACATTATCAATCTTCACTCCTCAGAATTTGTCAGTGTTTCTGTGTTTGGATGAGGTGGTTTTGCCACATGTGCCTACGCTTGTGTGTGTGTGTGTGTTTGTGTGTGTGTTTGTGAGCAGCATAGTGTCAGTATACTTTTATATAAATGACAGATACCTGTACCCCTTTTATAAGACTTTAAACTGTAGTGCATTGTAGGCGATGATGACTGATTTGCCTCTCCCTCAATCATTCCCATCATTACACGCGATCTTTTACACCTCCCAGTGGTAAGTAATTTCAAACTGAGGCTGAATTAGAACACTTCAAATTACAAGCCCACTGAGGGCATATCTAACAAGTACAGATCAATGTAAGGTGGCTTGTGTCTCCCGAGCCTGGCAGCAGATGTGTTTCATATATTATATGCAGCAAACTAAGATATTTTCTTTCCCCCACAACATGTCAATCACTCCTTCAAATCAGGCCGTTCTTTCTCTCTGGTTAATATTCTCACTGTATCTCCTAACTGCACTTCATACTGATCTCAGATGATCATATAAATAGATCAAATTAAAGTGTCGGACCCAGTGCAGCTGCTGTCACCGTCATTTCTCACTCCATCACTCCCAAATTGATTGCTTCTCCACCTCTGTCAATCATTCTTCTCATCTCCTCTTTCTGCCCTTCTGTGTTTATCAGGCAGATTGAGTTGCACCACTGTCAGACTTTGAAAGAGTTACGTATGTTTTATGCAGATTGGTGACCTCAAGGAGTGTGCTGTGGACCACATGTAGTCTGCAGGGATTTAGTAAATTTATCCTTCCTGAATGGATGACATTTATTTTGATCAGTGAGATATCTCCAGTCCAGGCTCCGCCTGTTTGCCAAAGAGTGTTTTTTTGTATAAATCATTTGATATGTGTGTAAGAGGAGAGGGTACACTAAAAGCCAAGCTATGATACTGCATGATTTACAGTAGGTTGTGAATGAAAGTTGCCATAAAAATGGAAAATAGAAAGGGAAAGTGCTTTAAGTATTAAATGGGAGAATTTAATGCACGTTTTCTGAAGACAGAAATATGACACAAAATTGTTGGAATAACCTGGTAACAAAAAAAGGGTTGCTCTGCAAAATGTCTATGTACATCCGCTGCTTTGTGAGCATTTCACCATGGATACTGGCATTCACCCCTGAGCGAGGCACAAAGTGGGAGCGAGTGCGTGTCAAAGTAAGGCCAAACCTTTGCAAGCTCCAGGTGGAAACATGTTGCTCGACTGCAGACACCTTTCAAAATGGTTTCACACTCAACACAGTCCAGGTGTTGTTTCAGGTTTGAAAAAGAAAAATAACAAAACAAAAAGCGAGAAAAAAAAAGGTAAAAAAAAAAAAAAAAAAAAAGACACCTACGTATTCTCTAAGGGCTTCACGGCACATGGATTTACATCATCGCTGTAGACTTCAGTTACTGTGGCTTCACAGGAAGCTTGTCACACGTTGCTTGGTTTTCATTAATAGAATCAATAAAAATCCTTATACTTTATCTAGGATACTGGAAATCTGGCGCATAATTTGTCACTCGAGCAGCAGGAGGCAATTTCTGGAGGGGATGATGAAAAATAATGAAAGAGGGGTCTGTTGTCAGTGCCAGGAGCAAACCACCATTTCAAATCTGTTTTCAGAAAGCAGTTTATGCAAAACAAAAGGTGTCTAGTAAACAAAAAAACCCCAAAGTAAAATGTACAAAAATGTAACCATTTTTCCTTTCATTTCTTCTTTTTCTCCCACCACTTCTCTCAGCGCTCCATCTACTGTCGCTCACACCCTCGCTTCTCACTCTGCCTGTGAGAGCTGAGGTGTTTAATACATGCCTGCGCTGTGGGACAAGCAGCAAACCTAATGTTCTGCATGCTGACCGCTGTGATGGGAGACTCTGTGGATTGCATGCTGTAGTCTGTCAGTCAGCAGTAAATGGGTTTGCTCGTTGCCGCGATCAACTGTTCGGTTGGGGGGGTGGGGTTGGGGGGTGTTGACTTAGTGACAAGGCTTAGGTGGCATTTACCCTGCTGGATTAGCCACTAGCTGTGACATTTACCAATACCTAGGTCTAACAGGAGACGAGCCAGCTTTCCTCTCACAGGCGCAGCGACACGAGGGTATACTGGGATTTAAAACGATGGGTGTTGCATATGTTTAAGAGACTGGTGAAATGCAGGGTTAGTAAATTATCTATAATATCCTGTGTAGCTACTGGTTACAAGAAACATATGAAACCTTTAATATTATAATATATATAACATTAACGAAATACAAACTCTTATTCTTTTGTTCATAATTGAACGTATTAAATAACAGGCTTACTTTACTATTCAGTTGAATTGTTACAGGTGATTTGTTCATCTGCTCTGCAGTGTTTAAACAGCACTTTAATGGCTGGTAAGTTGTTATTAATGACATGTTAGATATGCTGTCGCACATTATTTGCACATTTGTTCTGCATTAAAAAAAAGTGTAACAATCACTGGTGTCCAATACGGCCCACATCTTGCGTGCACTCTGTGTGATCTGCCCAAATTCAGAGACGTATCTCTCTATGACATAGTGAAACAATATGTGCTGGCAATGGAGCCAAACAAGAAATAAATGACACATGATCTAAAGCAGCATATCTGGCCTCTTTCGGATAATTGCAAGCAGAAAACCCCCAGCAGTTAAAACAAAGTGATTTTTCCTGCAGTCTGTAAACAGAGAGCAGACTGTGTGTCAGCGTCAGTGGCCAGACGTGGATGTGCTACAGGCTTCCCTTCTGTCATTTGGCTCTTTAAACTGAAAAGACTTTTGGTTTAGCTGGGTACAAACAAAGCCTTGCCAAATGGTCAGTGTTGGTTTCAGTAATAACTTCCTATCTATAGAGTAATTTCCTGCAACATTAACCATTACATGATATTTCTCTGCCTCACTGGCAGCTCTGGCCTCTGTGTTATGTTTGTGTCTGTCCGTATGTGTCTGATTTGATTTTTTCCCCTATCTGGCCCATGATTGCTAACTTAATGTTATGGAGCAGCTAGTGCATCTAAACTATAAAAAAAAAGCGACCAATAAAAAGCAGCATATTATTCCATGATCACAAGAAACTCAAGAACAGCTAAGAAAAAAAACTGTTGACATCTATCTGTGTGGAAAGGATTACAGGGCCATTTCTAAGGCTTTGAAACTCCAGTCAAACACAGTGAGAGACATTATCCACAAATGGAGAAAACATGGAACAGTAGTGAACCTTCCCAGGAGTTTTCTAACAAACTACTCCAAAACTATATTGATGACTCATCCAGGAGATCACAAAAGAACCCAGAACATCTTTTAAAGAACCACAGGCCTCATTTGGTCCAGTTAAGGTCAAAGTTCATGATTCAACAATAAGAAAGAGACTGGGCAAAAATGGGAGAGTTCCACTGCTGACCAAAAGGAACACAAAGGTTCGTCTCAGATTTGCCATAAACCATCTTGATGACCCACGAGACTTTTGGAAAAATATTTTGTGGATTGATGAAGGTAGATTTTTTGGAAGGTTTACATCCCGCTATATCTGGCGGAAAACTAATAAAGCATTTCATAAAATGAACATGATAACAATTGTCAAAAATGGTGGTGGTAGTGTGATATTCTGGAGCTCCTTTGCTGCTTCAGGAAAGCTTGCCATGATTGATGTAACCAGGGATTTTACTCTCTACCAGAAAATCTCGTGTGACTGAATTAAAACAATTCGGGGGAAATAAAATGAGCAAAAATTCCTCCACATTGTTGTGAAAGACTCAGTGCCAGTTATCGCACTTTCTCCCAAGAGTGGCACAAGTTATCAAGTTTAGAAGGCAATTACTTTTTCACACAGGGCCAAACAGTTCTGGGTAAATCATCATTTAAACAATGCACTTTTAAATTCTTGTCTAAAGTCAAAATTTGATTGACAAATAAGTGATAAGTGCAATAAAGTAATGAATGAGGAAGCACCGTGTATCCGAAAAGACAGTGGACACATAACTGTAGATGTAAATTTCAACATTAAAGCTTTAGTGCTTTAATCTTTCTTAAGCACCAATTCTTTAGAAATTACTAATTTGTAGTAATTACTAATTCTAGTATAAAATTACATTAAGATGTCAGTTTCATTTTGGATCTGTTTTCTGAAAGAAACAGCGATGAGAAAGAAGGCAAAAGTAACCAGAAGGAAAAGAATGAATAAAATGTGCTTTGGGGGTTACCCTGCACCCTCTCAACTACAGTAGGTTAAAAAATTGTTTTTCAAAAGTCTGTGCAAAAACAGTTTCATCTTATCTTATCAACTACTATTTTGTTTCTTACCCTTATTTAAGATATTTTACCAACATCAATAACCATATAGAGTAGATGTGTTAAATCAAGATGTGGGCCCATTTTCACAAACGAAGATTTCACTGTATGAAAAATGCACAGACCGTACAGCCTGTTGTTGAAGTAAGCACTAGTCATCAAATTCTGAAACATCGTCCCCCCCCCCCCCCCCCCCCTTTTTTTTATTACAGTCATAAATCACATCTGGCCAAGTATAATATACCTATAGCACCTCTACAGGGAAGGTTTACTAACTTGAGGAGTTCATTATGTGATTTTTTTCTTTTGTTTTACAAAAGCTCAACAATGCTTATATTTTTTTGTCATTTACTTTCCCTTACATAGTAATCATTACCAAATGACTCATAAATAAATGGCAAATAAGTAGCTTTGGTTCAGCATAACATAACATACCACCAGGTAGCTGGTAATAATAGTCTAAAAACACACCTTGAATTATCGAGCTGTAGCTGATATGAGATTTAGGAGTTAGTGGAGAGCAAATACAGATTTTAAAGACAGTAAAAAGAAAATTTGGTTGGAATGAAAGCATTACTCAGTCAGTCTGGATGTGTAGATATGAGTCTGTCTTGATCCATGGTCAATCATCCAGGTAAGTCAATTCCAAAAGTTTGACTCTGTTCATCTGGACGTAGCGTTTTCAGTGAGAGAAACATTTCATCACTCATCCAAGTGACTTCTTCAGTCTCAGCTGACTGCAGGGTTCCCCAATCTTATATACAGCACATTTACATAATGACTGAAACTAGCACCACTGAAGGAACGATGGGCTGGGAGGTCAGTTCCTTGATCATTAATGATGATGGTCACAGAATTGATCATCATCAGTTGATGTGAGATCAGGAACTGACCTCCCAGCCCATCGTTCCTTCAGTGGTGCTAGTTTCAGTCGTTGTGCAAATGCACTGTTTATAAAATTGAGGAAACCTGCAGTCAGCTGAGACTGAAGAAGTCACTTGGATGAGTGACGAAACGTTTCTCCCACTGAAAACGCTACGACCAGATGAACAGAGTCAACCCTTTGGGCTATATATGAGTCTGTTTTGCAATATGTTCACAACCTTAAAAATAAGTTATTATCAGAAGTTCAAGTAACAATAATATTAATTTTAGCATTTAAACAGACTCATTGAGCACCGCATTTTCATTTTGCGGCACTAATCAGCCCAGCGACGCTGTGAAACAGAAGACTACAGTATTAGAGTGCTCCCTTTGCAGACATGTTTTGGCCCGTGTGAGAGAAAGGTAAAATATTAAGAATGCCTCCATTCTACACTGATGAGCCAAGTAGCAGCTATTGTGAAGACTGTCCTGAAGGAACTGGTAAATGTGCTCAGGGAGTTATCAGCGAGCACACAGGAAAGCTAATTGGCTTTGATTAGGCAGAAGCCAGTGTAACATATTTCATTAAGCAAGAGAGGGTGAAAGAGAGATAGACAGTAATGAAGAAGAGTGTTGCTTCCTCTTTCTTGCCAATCATGCATCTCCGTATTTCCATTCTGCTTTTGCGCCCTCAATGCAAATGTAACAATTTCAGTGGCTGCAGTTTGCATGTCTGTTATTAGCACACCAACCATATTAGAGCTTAATGCTTTTTATTTGCATAGGAGGAGTTTGTGAGACAGATGGTGGAGGCACATGTCATTAGATGTGTGTGTGTGTGTGTGTGTGTGTGTGTGTGTGTGTGTGCGCGCGCGCGCGTGCGTGCGTGCGTGTGTGTGTGCGTGTGTGTGTGTGTGTGAAAGGGAGAGACAGAGAGAGAGAGACCATATGACTCACTGGCATACTGTCTTTTTGCTGACCAAGCTAAGTGATACAAGAACATTTGAGTGAATGGGTGGTTTCAAGAGCACCAAATCAATTTGGTAAGACATGATTCTATTTTTATCCATGAACTATAAATATGCTCATATGCATTAGGAGCACCGAAGCAATTCCAATAATGTACCTCTTTAACTTCATGTCCGCTCTTGTGTATCCATGTTCAGATTTTGCAGCACAACCTGAACATTACGTCGCCTTCTGTTAAGCAGGCAGATAAGTGGAGCTCGGATTATCCCAGCCAGCTGTGCACAATACACATGTTTACATCCCAGGTGGATTACTAAAAGTCAATAAGAGTTAGGTTTGGGATTACTTCAAATAAATGTGGTTCTGGGTGTTTTTTTATGTTGCGTTGTTAATCCTACTTTTTATATTGGAAGTCACTGATGTGATCCTTAAGGAATGTCCTTAAAGCAACGGAAATGTTAATCAATGCTGGCATTATCTCCTGATTCTTAAATAAAACACTCAGTGCTCAAAACACAAGCACTAGGCTACCTTTTTTTTCTCATGCACTTTGGCAAATTAGGTGGGAGCCACATTGTCGTGAGTCTGGATGCTGATTTTTAATTTTTTACATTTTTTTTAACAGTAAAAGCTTTCTACTTTAACTGAGAGCAGAGGGGGAAAGAATCAATGGAGTATTAAAGCAGCAAAATACTTCTGAAACTGAAACATTTAAAAGTCAAGTAGATTTAAATTAAAGACAAAAACACAATGACCATAGCCTCACTAAAAAAGGGCACTGCAATGAGTGAAAAAAAGAATAATTAAAAACAAATTAAAACACAAAAAAAGAAGAAGACAGAAAGGGATATCAATAAATTTGGTGATTTCAAGGACACAGACACTCTTGATATGTATTTGCAGACTTTAGTTAATCTAATTTACCGGTGCCTTTGAGGAACTGCGGTGGTATATTTTCAGGGGATTAAAGGCTTGAGTGTGTTTGACTGCACATGCCTCCACAACTGTGTCAGTGAAGTCCGGGCTTATGTGTGCGATGTGATTTGTGTCCTCAAGATTCAGCACACATGGGTACCTCCAATCCCCAGGATACAGACACAGTAGCTAACCTGTTTAAAAGAGTGTTGTGTCTAAGAAGGGAGGCGAGGTGAAGATAAGAGAGAATGCCGTTAACATGGACTTTACAGGATACGATCCAGTGAAGCTGCCAATGGCTGAGGGCACAGAGAGGCTTTAGGTAATCTTTTACATTTAACAGTATTTTTATGCAAGATTGAGACTGTAACTTTGGGATAGGAAAATAAAAAAAACTTCTAAATTTGTTAGAGGAACTTGGTTGAAATGGCACTGAAGGAATGAAAAGCAAATGATATTAACTGTATCACACATAAATTGAATATTTTTCAGAGGTTGTCGCTGAGCTCCTGCAGCCTGAAGACTGCTATTCAATTTACAAAAATCATTTGAAAGGATGCGCTCGATAGTTTTAGTGTCGTTGTAATCCTGTAAAGTATTATTTCATACTGACTTTTACCTGCTAACTTGAAAAAAAAAATGTAACTATCTGCCTGTCAGGGTTTATCATTTAAAAGGATGACATTATTTTAAGGTGTATGAACTTGCCTCGTATCATGGGTTTTATAACATGGGTTTTAGTGCTATCCAGATGTTCTCCAGATAAAGAGGGGAAGAGATTTGTTGGCTATTTGGGATGCAGCTGTTACAGGAAGTAATGAATCAGTGAACGTATTTTAAAAATCCACTTTGGGAATGTTTAAACCTGCCTATAGTAGGTGAGAGACCTGGAAAAACCTAGCGTGTGTTATCTGTTATGACTCTTTGTATGTTTTTTGTATTTGGATTATTTATTTTGTAGGGACCTGTCATTTTGTGGGATCTAAATCCCTCTTTTGGGAATACAAATCAAGTCCCATTCAAATAAACACAATCGAGATTTAAAACATGGTTTAAGTTCCTTGTTAGGATTCGGGAGGAGTGATTACCCGAACAAGCATTTTGCATTTCAGTGTCCCATCAAGATATCTGTAAACAGGACCCGACAGGACTCTGTGGCTCATTGTATGGCTTTTATTTTGTTACTTTTTACACGCACACTTTGATAGCACTTTTCAGTGTCCGCTGCCTTGGCTCCAATACTCCATAAGCAGCTGCTCTCCTCTCCGGCCTCAGCCGCAACTGAAATAGCAAAGGTGTGATTAGAAGATGTTCACCGGCTGTGCCAAGCCAGCCTCCCCTACCACCACGCCCTGAACCCACTGCGCCACTCCTCTTCTGCAGTGGCACCGCTAACCACACCCTGCCACAATATCATCATCAAAATCGTGGATTAAAAAAAAAAGAGGTTCCAATATAAAAGTTGTGTTACACCTCTGACTCCACAGATATTTGCCCCATACAGCCGTCAGGACAACCGGCAGCTGTAATCAAATTACAGTAACATCTTCAGAGCTTATGATTTCACTTTCTCTTCCCTAAGCTCTTCCCTTTTTCTCTCTGTCTCTCTAAAAGCCAAGGTTAACACAGTCAGCTCCTCTCGACTTAAAAAGGGTCATTTATCTTGCCAGTGGTATCAGGAGAGAGTCCACTACCTTATGGGAGGATCCAGCTCACAGGATTTTTCATGAGGCAGCATGAAGTGAATTTTTACAGCAAAGTTGAAATATTTAAACTAATAAGAAGGTGCATCCACCTCTAGTCCTTTTTTCTAGCATAACTTTCTATAATTTTTATGCAGTTGCACCATTCTGACTTTTTCTCAGAATTCAGAAAAAGAAGAAAAAAAAAAGACGTGCCCACTTTTGTTTTGTTTTGTTTTTCCCAGTGGCCCTAATCCTCTTCTGTATTATCATCACCATCACTCTGTAGATACACAATTGTCTTCTATTGATTAAAACTTAAGTTTAAATCCATGTAACCTTTTGTTTCATTGCAATAATTTTTACGGTTATGCCAAAAGTGGGCCAAAAGAAACCAGGGAAGACAAGCTAAACAAAAGCTAACCTTTGATTAGGTCAGAGTCCACAGTCCACAAAACAAAATGAGCAAAATTCACAAACTCTAGGAACAACAGGAAGCTCACAAATGAGGCCAATCAGGCACACTGACAAAGGTAGAACAGGAACTATACGCTGAGGGCAAATTGGGAAAATGTGAACAAGAGGGGAACAGAAAACAGAAGAACATACCCAAGGCAATAAACAGACACAAAGTAAATCTCAAAACAAAATACAAGAGATGCTGACGAATAGTGTCTCTTATATTTTGTGATCAATGATATGATCAATATTTTACGATTTTTAAGAGACCACTACTGGATGTAAAAACAAGGTCCCCTCTGTTGTTGCTGATGCTCTTGGACCACAACAATTTTTGGCCAACACAGTGTTTATAGACAGGAAACAGAGCAGTGCCACTCTGCAAATTTTCAGCTGGGGATAAATTGAACTGTCAGGACACTTTTCACACCATAACAGTTTGGACACAGAGTCACCGACACTGTAATGTCCTTCATTGTGGCCATGGCATATTGTCGCTTAATAGCATCTAACATTTTACAAACAAACCAGTGCAGTTTAAAGGTAATAAAAACTGTGCAAAGCATTACAATATAATAATAATATTTTAACAGTAACAACTCCCAATTGTACTGCTGTTGGCTGCACAATCAGACGTTCCACCTTTAAGAGACAAATCCTAGCAGATAAGACCCTGCTCACTCATTGACTTTTACAACTTAATAAACACAGCGAGAATTAGACAGCTTTATGAAGCTAAAAAGTGAAGAGTACACCACTGAATGAAAACAGACTAACACTTTAGCACGCTAATATTCCCTGTGTTCTTCTTCTTTTTGTTACCAGATGAAGACCACACACTTCGGATCCTGCTCTATTCGCTGATCTTCTTCCTGAGTGTATTCGGAAACCTGCTGATCATTGTTGTTCTAACGGTCAACAAGCGCATGCGCACCGTGACCAACACCTTCTTGCTGTCTCTTGCCGTCAGTGACCTGATGATGGCCATCTTCTGCATGCCCTTCAACCTCATCCCCAGCATCCTTAAGGACTTTATCTTTGGAGCTGCCATGTGCAAGATAGTCACCTACCTCATGGGTGAGAGAAAAGGGGTGTAGTGAAGGGCGGGGTCCCAAAACACTTATTTGCTTCTCTTTTCACAGTTTTTTCTATACTGTAAAAGATGTGAAATAAATCCAGAGTAAGCCTCAGATTTCAGATATTTGGAAGCTACCTTTTTACATTTTAGGAACATTTTAGTTTCTTAAATTTTCTTAGCTAAGCTTATTGGAGAGATACAATTTATTTCATTTTAATCTATCTGTATCATAAATTTTAGGTTTCCCTATAGTAAAGACATATATAGACATACATTGTAAATATAGCTGTGTTTTACAGAACGATAATGTATGTGCAAATGTCCTTGGTACAATGTTGGTGATAATCTTTTTAGCTGATACAGAAGAACTGCTATGAAATGCTGTATAAATCTGATTCAGTTGAATTTTAAGCAGCACAGTCGCACATCGGTGGTTTGCAATAAGATGAGAGGTCAGACACCGTCTGATGGAGGTTAAAAGTATCTCTACCAATGGGAATTTCTTCAGGGAGCCTGTATGGGCTTTTCTGTGAACAGTGTTAAAGTTCAAGCTTGTGGTGAGGATAGCAAATCATCAAAAGCCATTTTAATGCCATGAAACTAAAGAATGTGAAGCAACTTTCAGTAACTTTGCTCCAAATTTCTGCAAATATCTGCAAATTTAGAGTTCACTCCAGACTAATGGGAGTCACTTTCCATCTCATATTTACAAGAACATATAACATTTAAAATCAGTATTAATGATATATGAATTATATAAATGAATACACAATATATGTATTAATAATGTATGAAATCTAAATCAGCGACAGTAGGTTACAGATAATTACAAAGCTAAAGATGCTGTCATTTGTTAGCAAGCAGTGTGTAAATATTACATTTTAGTTCAATTCAAATCTATGTTTATGGCACCAAATCACAATACAGTCACCTCAAGGCATTTAATAATGTAAGGTAAAGACCTTATGATAATGAAAAATGAAAAGGAAAACCCCCAACAATGACGACAGTGGGAAGGAAAAACTCCCTTTTAACAGGAAGAATACTGGAGCAGAACCAGGCTCAGGGAGGGGCGGCTATCTGGTGACTAAAGGATGAGGATGAATAAAAGAACATCATTTTCTCCAATTATGGCATTTACTATAGGCAACATTCATGCTTGCCTGGACACTTTTCTTAATTCTTTCCTCATCAGACATTTGTCTGCAGATTATAAAGAGATACATTTTTCAGTTCACTACGGAATTACTTTTCTGGCTTTTGGTAAATTAGCTGGGCTCTGAGGGGAGTTGTTAATGGTGATCGAGTTATCTATAAAGGATATTGGGTCAGTCATCATTTACAGTTAAGGGCCCACAGATTTGGAATACTTTGCAACCAGAAATAGAAAAACAAAAACAAACAAATTAACTGTATTTAAAAAGTTTAACGCAAAGGCAAAAATAATGGCTTAAACAAAAGAAAATCTATAATCATGTATCATGTAATCATTGATTATGTATCATTTTTCAAAAGCAAAAATCTTTTTGTCTGATGCAAGCTGATTTGGCATCATTTGCTATTTTAAATCTAAGCAATTACATTTCGAAGTTGACTGCAAAGCTAAGTCAATTTTACCTGGAAAACAATTAACTTGGATTATTAGAAAATGAAACAATCATCAGTGGCAGCTGGTGGTTTCATACTAAATGAAGACACCATTCAGATGCACCGACTATAGTGTTCCTGTTGCTTTCTAATCCTGTACTTCACTTAACCTTAATAAAATCTGTGAAAACAATGGGGAGCAATAGCAGACAGAGGGTTAGGATCTCTCACCTCTTGACCTTCAGCTTATACAAGTGGCACATATTCTCACTTGCTTGTAACAAGGATGATGTGCCCCTAACCCGCTCAGTCTGAAGCCTTTTTTTGACATTCCCACCTTTGCACCATCCCTCACTTCATAAACAGCTCAACAACTGTGAGGCTAGAGCTTTCTACAGACAAGAGACACTTGAGAGCTTCTTTAAAAATACAAAAAACAAGTCTTCATAAACCCAGACTAAAAAAAACCAAACCTGGAGCACAAACGCGCAATTTTACATCTTTAAAGATAAAATGTGATGATGAAATATCAACATTAGACTGGGGCTACTGAACCTGAATTCTCAACTGTGTCTCCACCAAATTGGTTGCTACATAGAGTAAATGAAGCACAATTTAATGAGTGAATGTGCCGCCCTTGGCAACCATTGAAAAATTGCGTTTGCACAAATAGCAGAAACATATTTGTCCACGGAGTGGAAAGAGTTAAGCATAATGTTTAAGTATATATTTTCTACAGAATGGCCTCTTAAAATAATTTGAAGGGGGAATGAGATGGAGGTAAGCTTTAGTCTTTAATTCAGTGTGTAATATGGTTGCTTATTTCATTTAAGTAGTTAATTAATGTACTGTAACGCAGATACCTGGAAAAAGAGAGGACATAACATTTTTATGTTAACAACATAAGAAATTCCAATGCAATTATCGATATTAAAATATGTCAAAAAAAAATAAAACAAACAAGAACAGGAGGGCTTTTGTGCCCAGAATTATTTGAGAACTGAAGAGAAAAGAAGGCTCATGTAAAGCACGGGGCTTATGAATGAAGGCAGCCATCATTAAGGTGCACTGAAGAAAAGGACCCTAAGGGGAGACTATTGGTGGATTGTCTCCTGCTTCCTTGGGGGATGCTCTAAAGCTTCCTTCGTATATAACCATAGTGCACCTAAGGGTCTCTTGCTCCCTCTCTCTGACACACACACTCACACACACACTCAGTCTGTATTGTGTATTCTTGCTGAAGACCTGGATAAGAGAGGTGAAGAGTAATTTCCCGTCTTGCCCTGTCACTACAGGGATGGCAGATCAAATCTGTGGCTCAGGCCAGCATGATTTCCTCCACCACATGATTCAGATAACTGTCTCCACCTCACACTATATTCATTTGCAAACACGTCTCCACCGACTGCAGCTTTTTGTTATGATTGCAGATAATAGCCTACTTGCTTTGTGTTATTTTTTTATTATGGGTCCAAACTCTTTTTTGGCACTGAGCAGTAATAAAGGTTTATACAGTACAATAAAAGATGTCATTAGATACAAGATAGCAAGAACACAGTATTTTACCTGCTTACTTTTTTGTTTTGTTTTCCAACAGGCATATCCGTGAGCATCTCCACTTTTAGCCTGGTTGCCATAGCAATTGAGCGCTATAGCGCCATCTGTAACCCCCTGAAGTCACGGGTATGGCAGACCCGTTCGCACGCCTATCGGGTGATTGCTGCCACGTGGGTGCTGGCCTTGATCATTATGATCCCCTATCCGATCATCAGTCACCTGGAGTCGTTTCCGCGCCGTGACAACACTACAGCACACCGGTGTCGCCACAAGTGGCCTGTCGCAACTGCGGAGCAGACCTGGTGCGTGTCTTGGTTCACTTTGGTAACATAAATCATGAGTGCTATGTTCAAAATAATACTCTTCACCCATCACCAGGGTCAAGGGTGTAATTTCCAGGGGCATTAGGGGCTTATGACCCCCCCCCCCCCCCCAATAATCAGACCCAACCAATATAACCCCCTCAATAAAATTATGAATTGCATAAATAGGCTGTTGATTTTCTTTACTCATTTCAGGTATCACCAGCAAAATAGTTGCATGTTTACTCATCTGGGAATTTACCCAGATTTATTTATTTATTTAGACAGAGATCATGAACCCCCCCCCCCCCCCCCCCCATGTTCAGCACAAAGTTACGCCGATGACCAGGGTTATTATAGTTTGCGTTGCAACTTGCCTGGTTAGGCATTGATTGATGTGTTACAACACTGTGAGTCTGTATTTATTAAAATACCTGTACTAATTTTTGCAAATCTTAACACAGAGGTATGTACACTATGCAATACAAAATAGCTAAAATATAATTAAAAAGACTAAAACTTGCACTGGCACTATTAAAAACTAAGCTACAACTAAACATTTTCAAACTAAATGAAGTTACAATGAATTAAAAAAAAGATTATTAGATAATTACATTACACAAAATAAACAGTTCTCGGAATAATTTTTTTTTCTTATTCTAAAATTATGAAAAAAAAAATTGGCAGAAATTTCCTTTAATGGCCTGTAATCTGTAACATGCAATGCCAGTGCAAAGTGAATGAGATCTGAGATAAAGTGCTCTGAACTTCCAGGTAAGCAAATGAGAGAATAAGATCTGATTGACATATGACCTGATCGTAAATACATTAGAGGGGTTACCTAGGCAACAGGAACCTGGGATGTCTGCAAGCAACCACCTTTAAGCTTCAAAGTGAAACATGACGAATGAATCGCTTCCACTGTGGATGCAGCTTACCCCTTACCCTCAACCCTTATCAACTTGGTAAACTCAGTAAAGAAAGTTTTTCACACAAACCTTCAGTTCTGTGAAAAACTTAGTACACACCTTGAAAAACGAGTTTTAATATCAAAAACTTCATTTCTGCACTTTGTTATATTACTTTCGGATAACTCTGTAATGTGACGTAAAAAGCTCCCCCCCCCAGACAGGCTGTTATAGATTTGCTGGTGAGCTTGGGATCATGGTCATGTTGCATGACCCAATTTCAACCAAGCTTTAGCTGTCAGACAGATGGCCTCACATTTGATTCTAGAATACTTTAGTATACAGAGCAGTTCATGGTCAATTCAATGACCGCAAGATACCCAGTTCCCATGGCTGTGCAGCATGACACTGAGATGTTTGTGCTGATATGTTGCATTTGGTTTTTGCCAAATGTAGCAAAAATCTTCACGTTAGTCCTGTCTGTCCAAAGGGCATTGCTCCAGAAGTCCATGCCACCATATTCTTGATTGTTCTACAGCACGGGTCCCCAACTCCAGGCCTCGAGGGCCGGTGTCCTGCAGTATTTAGATGTGTCCTTGATCCAACACAGCTGATTCAAATGGCTAAATTACCTCCTCAACATGTCTTGCAGTTCTCCAGAGGTCTGGTAATGAATTAATCATTTGATTCAGGTGTATAGACCCAGGGTGAGATCCAAAACCTGCAGGACACCGGCCCTCGAGGCCTGGAGTTGGGGCCCCTGTTCTACAGTCTAACCTTAGGGGTGGTGGTTTGCTGGGAAGTCCATTGTGGCATTGTGTTAGCACACGTCTGAATGCTCCAGAACAGCAAACTGGCAAATGTTCTGTTTTGTCAGTTTGCAACATTTTTTTTCTGCTGGCGACTTATTTATTTTTCCTCATAACAATAAAGCCTTTGTATCCATGTGTATATATGTGTGTATATGAGCTATGTATCAAGTATCCATAGTATCCACACATTCTCTTGCCAAGTTTGATTCCAGCTGGAGATACAAATCCCCTTTGGGATTGTGACAGGAGGGACATAAAACTCTGCCAAATCAATTATGTGAAGCAACACCTTATAATAAGTGAATTACATACCACACCAAGTACACCTGCAGCACCAAGACCCATCATTGCAGTGTTTTATGAAAAGTTCTGATTTACTGATTATTACAAGATTTTATTTGCTATGGCTAGGGTAATTGTAGAAGTTGATGTCTTCTTTTACTACTATGATATTTGTTTTAAGTTGTATTTATTACAAATTCTAATTCTTACCTAATGAGCTAGTGCGGGAGAAAAATAAGAAGAGACTACAAAGAGATCAAAATCAGTGTCTCTTATGTAGACCATTTTATTTGTTATACTTTTCATTTCTTTAACATTGTGGTGAGGTAATATATTTATTGTATGCATATTTGATAAAAATATAAGAAAAACAACAACAAAACATATCTGAAAAGTCATTAATGCTCTGAAATTTAGAGAAGGATGTCTCCTGGATTAACGAACATAGACACCATGAGTGGATATGGTACGCAGTCACACAGTGGAAGTTGTTTTAACTCAGGATGGTCTAATATGCCATGAAATTTCAGTCATGCTACATAGCCTTAATTTAGTCAGGCATTAAATTAACTCCATGCAACAATATTTTTGGCAACTATAAGACTGAAGATTAAAAGTTCCTATTTCTTCATAGGAAATATGTTTGAACATTTTACTCGTATTATAAACACACATTTCCAGCTATATTTTTACTTCATCATCAAGCCCGCTGTCGGGCCATCCTTCCTTCTTTACTTTCACAACACTTGCAATCACAAAGTGATTTTTAATGTAATAAACTTTAGATGAACTGTGTGTGTTTATGAGTGGTGTGTGTGTCTCTGTGTCCTTTCAGTAAGCCACTCTGTGTTGAAATATCTCATTCACTTCCATGTTTGGACCTGGAGCCTGTTTTAACTATGTCTGTTCAATGTTTATGTGGAAACATTAGGACAGGTGAAGACAACAGAGCGCGCTTCAGTGTGTTTTTGTTATGAATTATGATAAAACAGGCTTTGGATGTAATTTCAGGCGACCATGTGATTATCTTTGTGTGCTCATTATTTTTGTTTTTGTATTTGTGTCTGATTTGTCATGTTTGTATTTCATTTTCTCTTCTGGGTATAAATTCTGCTCCCACTGTCTCTGATGTATTATCATAACATTTGACCCATAGAGCGAAGCAGCTGCAGCAGCAGAGTTGGTATTGTTTTCACCTTGTGAATCTTTCACTGAGCGCTAGATCCCATTTCATTTGATTTTCAATTTTTGTAGCGAATGGCCTCAAAACATCCAGTCCACATAAAAAGATTATACATTTTAAAGCATATCTATGCCTTTTCTGTGTGTCTCAATGAAAACTATAATCCTGTCTCACTGTGTGTGTCTACAATGGTGAACGTATTTGTATAAACCTCTGGAATATCAATGTGCAGTCGTCCCTCGGCGGTATGTGTTTCTTCATGAAATGGCTGATTAGATGAGTACCTTGGGAATTGTTAAAAATGGAAAGGTCATTGGTCTAATCTCCACTTGAGACATTATCTCATCAGTCTCCCTGCAAGACTTTTATTATTATTATTATTATTTTATTTAGACACACAATACTGTGTGTCTCAAGCCTGATTTCTTTATATTTTGCTGGGGAAATGAGAAATAGCTGCAGTGATTGATTGAAATATGACCAAACATACATGGGAATACAGCACATAAGGAAAAAACAGAGTTTGCACAATTCTAATGAGCTTAGAAACAAACATTTTACTTTCTTTTCATTTCTATAAGTAGTCTTCAGTCTCCAGGCTTCGTGAAGGACATTCCAAAACTGTGCAAGTTTTCAACTAATATCTTTGGCAATCACCTTGTTGGTGCCAAACTTCTAATTTATGCCTGTCAAACTGTGCTAACGTTGGCATTTTTCATACATTCAACCAAATAAATGGGAACAAATTATATGCTTTTGCAACACGGCTGCTTGTAACAAAGGCCTAAAGATATAATTTAAAATGGGGGCTTTTTTGCTCATGGTCTGTTATGTGTAGCCACAACATTCGTTCATTCTTTGAGTTACATTCCTTTTCATAGGTAGGTATTTGCTGGCTTAACAAAAAGAAAGAACAGAAGAAAGAAAGAGATTCATTAAGTACCAAAGACAAACTCTGAAAGACCTTCAGAAAGCCTGGAGAACTAATCCTCAAGAGACCACTTAAAAAAATCCTTGGAAAGAAGGATTTTTTTTCCATCAGTGTTCAGATTTGCCAACAGGAAAACATCCCTGTTTTGTTAAATTCACTCACTGTAACATTTGCAGGTGTGTAATTGAGAGCCGCCTTCAACCTGAGTGTGGCGCGACCCATTAGCAGACACCGCTCATGTAATAATGCTGTATATGTACAACTGCTATAAATTTTGTTCCAGAACTACTGTCTTTACTTGTTTCCATTTTTATCCAAGTTGTGTTTTTATTTCTGGTCCAGGCAACAAGCTTGTTGGATGTTAAAATGCTCAAATGCAATGCTTTGCTGTGACCCAACAAACCAACAGGCAAACATACAAAGCACGTGATGAATGCGTTACTCATAAGATATATACAGACTGCAACTCAGTACACGGAGTTCACGTGTTATTGTTTTTTTTTGTCCACTGTGGTTGGATTTTTAAACTTCTCGTCTCTCTTTTAGGTACATTCTGCTGTTGCTTGTACTGTTCGCCATTCCAGGCGTGATGATGATCGTGGCCTACGGTTTGATCTCGAGAGAACTTTATCGAGGCATCCAGTTTGAAATGGGCCATAAAAAAGATTCTTCAGGTGAGGCCATTTACACTACAGTACTTATAGAAAACATAAAAGAAAACATAAAGAAAATAGTAAGTTTGAATTAAAGCCATGTGGTTCCAAGAAAACAACAATAAAAAACAGAGAAAACTACAGCAACATTTAAATCGGAATCAGAAACAGAGAAGGTTTATTAATCTCAGTTGTCATAACAGCATGCACACGACATACGGCATAGCTATCATATAAAATGAGGCAAATGTATATAAATGTAAATACATAAATATAAAAAGGACACGCATATTAACACTTATGTTTTGGAGAAAAAGAGCAGTAATTCAATACATGGACAGGTGAATCAATGTGCCATAACAACAATTTTATTTGTATTCATACTTTTTACACTTTTAAACTGAATCGCAAAAATATTCATTGAAATGATTTGTTAAAGGAAGTAAAAAACGTCTTCATATTAAATGTTTATATAGAACTTTTGTTGGTCTTGTATTTCAGTTCATCTGTGTGTGTAGCCCCAGTATACAGAGAGTATACTTAGTATTTTCACTAAACAGTTAAAAGCACAAAATAGTCGAATAGACAATGGACTCCAAAAACAAACACAAAGTAGATGTTTTTTTTAATACATTGACATTTTATGAGTAATTCAATTGAGTTTTTTATATGATATAAATGAGTCAGATCAGTCAGTGCTCTCTAATTGACTTTACTCTTGTTTTGATTTCACTGTTGAATGAAACTCTCTGTTACTGAATGCCACAATTCTTATCAGCTCATACCAAACAAGTTCGAACCTTACATTTTTTTTCTACAGGGTTTGTGTGAATTATGAGTTTTTTTACAAGAATTTCATTAGTGCTACAATTGCTGTAGTGTGCGCAGGCTAAGTGAAACATAACCTTTTATCGGAATACGAACTCGTGTCTGGGGTGATAGCAGCACTGACTGTCCTTGCTGATGCTCCATTAGAGGATGGATTGGCTGGCAGCTGCAGGCATGGACATTACCATCTGTTTGCTCTCAGAGAGAAAGAGATTGTACAAATATAAAAAGAGTTTTTGGAGGAAAACAATATGGATTAAAAACAAACAGGGAAGGAGAAGAGATTGAAAAATTGCATCTTACCTCACAGACTGCAAAACTGCCTCTATGAAATGTGTTTAATAATCCAGCAGGTGCTTTACAATACCAGATCTTGTTTGTATGGGGTACCTTGAGGCTTTTAATTCTGAATCCTCTTTTATTATTTCTTTATAGAGGAAAAGCAAGGTTTTCAAATTGCTTTATTGAATTGTAATACCCCCATAGGCTAGTAAGAATTACTTGCTAATATTCCATCTATGAAGGCAAGAAGTTGCTCTTTAAATGACTCCAAAATAACCTTACACAGGAGATAAAAGATGATTTCCCAGAATAAACTATTCTTAATGCGATGGCAGAATCACTCTGATATCAAGACCATTTATGTTTAACAACGCTGACTTGTAGAAAATGTATTCCTTCACAATTAAATTGATTTTCAAATTTTAGTTTTAATGCAGTCGGTGATTGGAATCATTTGGACACACAAAGCCATGGGTTTGTATTCAGAAAAAAACTGTTTGGTTGAGGTTATTAAATGATTTAATTAAAAAATGTAAACAAGCACTTTTTATTTCAGGTATTTGCAAACTCGTTCTTCTCTAAACGGAAACAACATTTTTCCCTAACATTAATCAAGTGCTGTAAATGTCTGAAAGTTTAATAATGCCGAAGGCATCACAAGTGGATACAGCACTCCATTATAGGATGTTTGTGATTTTATTGCTTTTTTCATTATGTTGATGTAATTTCCTTCCAACGACGTGGCAATTTAGTTGCATAGAATAAAACATTATAAGGTGCAGAGGTGTCGTTAAATGATTTAAAGCATGCCAGAAGAAGGCCCCGACATGAAGTACAGACAGATGGATTCTTAAAGTAATACACAGTTTTATGTCTATATTTTCATTGCTACTGAGTGTGCAATCATTTGGAATAATACCTATATCCAGTATTTTTATTGTTTTAATTATGTTCTGTATTTTTGTTTTGTTCCAGTGGTTTGCCATCAGTTCACTTAAACCTTCAAGTAGTGTCTGTCCTTTATGTCTTTGTGTTTTGAATTTTAATTTGCCTCTGATATAATCCAGACCCATCCCCAAAGGGCAGAAAAGGCATAAAGTATCACAAAGCAGGAGCACCGCTCAAACATTAGAGGATGAGGTTTTAAAGAACTTGGCTGAGAATTTGTTTTTATTGCATTTAATTAACACCAAAATACTCTCTCTTTCACCCTGTTTGTCATTTCAGACGTAAATGGCCTGACCTCTACTGTGTCTGCTGGCAGCGATGATGGAGACGGTTGCTATGTGACTGCAGTCCAGCGGCCGCACACGATGGAGATGTCTGCAATGGCTGCATCAGGCAGGGCGATCAAGGCAGAGAGGCCACGCAGCAACACATCAGAAGCCAAGCTAGAGGCCAAAAAACGAGTCATTCGCATGTTGGTGGTGATTGTTGTCCTGTTCTTTGTCTGTTGGATGCCACTGTACTGTGTCAACACCTGGCGGGCTTTTGATGAAAGCTCTGCCACACAGACGCTCTCAGGGGCCCCCATCGCTTTTATCCATTTGTTGTGCTACACCTCCGCCTGCGTCAACCCGATTATTTACTGCTTCATGAACACACGCTTCCGCAAAGCTCTGCTCGCCACGTTCTCATGTTGCATTGCGCCTTGCCATCGGCGTCGTCATCGTGGGCTTCGGGACAATGAGGAGGACGCTATGGCAACAGGTGCGTCCATGTCCAAGTTTAGTTACACTACTGTCAGCACTATGGGAACCTGTTGAGGGAAATGGATTCACAACAATTCAAAAAAGACAGCTACAGAGGCAACATGAGACCCAACATCCCCCCAGCTTTTTGTTTTTAACACGTGCTCATAGGGACATTCATGTGAAGTGAAAAAATATGCCATGTGATGTAGCAGTATAGAAGCTTCATTTATGACTGTGAATAAAATTATATATCGATTATCTTAAGAAACCCAGTCTTAAGTGTAAATACCTCCATGGCTTTTATGAAAAAGCACAACACCAGAGTATACAGTTATCTGTTGTAGACAGAGGCAAATTGTTTGCTTAGATATTTGCTGCGTGGATGTTAGTGGTTGGCTACATGGTATGTGAGACAGTCTTTATAACTAAATAGTAATTATGTAGCTATAACAACAAAACCATGATTTGCTATGTAACTTTAAAACTGTGTTTGATGTTTTGCAGTCAGTTGCTGGTTGTCTGTGTTAATGCTGATAATACATTTGCCTTGTGGACAAAGTGCCTGCTTCTAAATTGAATGGCCTTTATTGTCATTGTAAATATGTACAAGGAAACTGAGATGTTACTCTGTGGTGCAACGTAAAAAAAAACGGACGCTCACTAAAATACAGGATTATAACTAAAACGTACAATAAAATCTAGGATAAATAAAGATCTAAAAACCTGTATAAAATATACAAATCTGTATGTACATTAATAAATGAAGTGCGGGTGCACAGGAGCCAGATGGGTGGCGCACTTTTATTGTTTTTTCTCATTTGATTTTTATTGCATGAGAGAAGAAACTGAGCTAAAAGCCTGCGTGAGTGAAGTCCTTGATGATGTTGGCAGCTCTGCTCAGGTAGCATGAATGGGCAATGTCCTCCAGACTGGAGAGGGGGCACCCAGTGATTTTCTCTGGAGTACTTTCATATCTGCAGCCTGCATACCACACCGACATGCAGTATGTTACCAGCCTCTCATTTGTTGCCCAGTAGGCCACCATCAGCATCCTGTCTGTGTTTTATCTCCTGTCCTTACATTTTACAGTCCTCAGATATGAAGACCTCCAGAAACTTGAATGTTTGTGCCCTTTCCACATGAAGAGAGTTTTATAGTTTGTTGACTAGAATGTCTCTAATTATGATATCAAATGCAGAGCTATAGTCACATAGCTCCCTCGGTGTTCTGGGTGGTTTATTGCTGTGTGGATTGCTATGGCAATTGCCTCTTCTGAGGATCTCTTAGCTTTGTAAGCATGTGGATCAGGTGTGGGAGAGGGGCGGCTTTTCATGTGATGCTTGGCAAGCTTCTTGAAGCATTTCATAATCACAGCCATACAGTAAGTGCAATGGATCTATAATCATTCAAGTCCACAGAGACTGGCTTTTTGGGAAAAGGAATTATAGTGCCTGACTTGACTTTTTCTAATACCCCAGTGAGCTGGTTAGCAGATGCTTGGAGTACTCTCCTTAGCACATGTCTGACCTTAGCAAATATCCCACATCCTGTTCCTGCAGTGAGTCTGTTGTGGCCTCAAACTGGATGAAGAAACCATTTAGCTCCTCCACAGTGATTCACAATGATTCACATTCACAGTGATTTTATGCTGTAACCCTTGCCAAACCCTCCAGGAGCCGTTATGTATCAGGTGGTCCTCAGTCCTGCTCTTGAAGGCCCTTTTCATCATCTTTATTCCGCTCTTTTAGATTGGCTCTTGCTCTGCTGTAACAGGCTTTGTCACATGTTCTGAAGAAAGTGTTGTGGTTTTTGAAAAGTGTTTGGACGTTGCTTGTCATCCACAGTTTGTGATATAAAAAAAGCATTCCTCCAGCTTGGTTGAATAAATCCCAGGTTGTGTGATCAAAGCAGTCCTGTAGCTGTGATTGAGCCTCTTCGGGCTGTGATCGTCTTCATTCCTGACTTTGACTACTTCTAGCAGCAAATGTTGCAAATGTCACATGCTGGTAGAAGTTGGGGAGTACTGTTTTAAGACACCAGTGGTTAAAGTCGCCCACATGCGGGTGACTCAATGGATGCGCTGCTGTTTGATAATGATGGCATTAGCATCAGGTGGGATGAAGACAACAAAGACTATCACCACTGAAAACTAAATATTATATTTACCAAATATTATTTTTCCTCTAACTATTGAAGTTAGAAGTGTAGTTTAAAAGTTCTGGAATACTCTTAAGCTGCAAATATTTACCAGATGTTATAAATTGCTACATGGCAAATGATAAATGTGTGGGTTGTTATGTGATATTCATGTCATGACATAAAAAAAAATAATCAAACGAAAAAAAATATGTAAGCCCAAGCACAAAAAAGATGTTTCTTTTATGTTCTTGGCCTCTATTCTGCTCTTTATGGAAAGCATTTTAAAAGGCATTTTATCTTTCTAAGGTAATAAATTCCACATATCATATTATAAAAACTTAACCCTCCTGTGTTCATCTTAAATTACTGAATATTACCATAGATATAATAAAAAATAGCAAAAGAACATAATGACTGATTCACTTTTAGAGATGGTCAGTGGCTATTGAAGGGACTGGAATTTTTGGAACTTCTGCAATGGCTTAATTTTTTAGCCCTAGAGTTTGCTGCTTGATGTAAATATGGTTTATCAATATCATTGCAACTAATGCTTAAAATGACATAGTAGCTATAGCACCAGATATTGCTCCTATTGCTGAACTGCATTTGTAAACCAGTCTGTTAAGTGCAATGTACAGGTACTTCCCAGAACCCTCATAATCTATCTATCTATCTATCTATCTATCTATCTATCTATCTATCTATCTATCTATCTATCTAGAGAGAGAGAGCGAGAGCGAGATACAGGGAGAGCGAGAGCGAGATACAGGGAGAGCGAGAGAGAGCAACAGCACACTTCCTTTTATGTATGTCCTACAGTGGGTACAGTGGGAGAGCTACTTTAGGGCACATAATTTTATCAGCTGAAATCTCAGCATGTATAATGTAAAATATAGCAAATGACAATATTGTTGACACACCCAGACTAGCCTAGTAAATCTTACTGAGACAACTCTGATCTCACATGGACAAATTGACAAACAGAACATTACAGAGATCCTCCATGTGTCACTGCACGCTCAGGCCCCATCATCATTGAAACTCAAGAGGCAGACATTCATCTACCCCTCTGACAGTGTTTGAGCTCTACTGATTTCCACAGGGACATTTAGCTTTTGTATGTATATCTCTGATCTAAAGTATGCACACGAAAGTGATGTCACGGAAAATGAATTATGTTTTTCAGTCTGATCTGACAAACTCATTGTTAAATCTTTGTAAAGCAGACATTCCTCCCTTGTGAACACAGATCTGCCGCTGCACTGAGCAGCAGACGGGAGATATTTATGCATCTGCTGGTGGTGTTTCCCACATTAGAGGAGCACTTTTGTTCTGGAGAATTATAACAGACTTATTTCCCTGCAGTGTCAAAGAGGTTGTTATGCCTCACTCCCCAGCCCACCGCATCTCATCCATCAGCTACAAACACACACTCCAGCTCAATTATGAATTTGCTCGCAACCAGTTACGGACAGATGCCAATAAATACTGCTTTCTCCCTTCACAGCAATTAAAACTGGCCATGAAAATGAATCTCATTCTAAAAATAACTGTGATAACAAATAGTTTGTGCTTGGACCGCTCATTAGTAAATTTCACTTACACACAATCTAAATGTCAGTGTGAAGAAGAGTAAGTGTGAACAATGTGTTTTTTATGGCCTGTTCATCCAGCCTCAGCACTGTTCATACAGTAGAAATATTGTTCTTGTTTTATGCACTACCACAGACTTGTATTAGATTGAGTAATCAATCATGTTCAGTCAATGGGTTGGCCTTTATAATGTGACACATTCTTTAATTATCATGCCAGCTACACATCCCCCTCTTCTCCTTAAAGGCTATACAAACCTGTAAGTGGTTGCATTGATTGACTTCTCTACCATCCTCGCCTCCTCTTGCTTCAGCTTCTTATTAACATGCATGACGATGGCACATACCCTGCTCCATGCATGACAATAGCTTTTTCTTCAGCCTTACTCACTACATGTCTCTGCAGTACATGACATTGGGTAATTCTCCAATGAACTCTAGCTGCTGCTTGCATTTTAGAGTGGTTCCCTTATATAAAGGTGTAGCCATTTGTTACAATAAATGTTGGGATATTGACACTAGTGTAGCTGACGCATGGTGCAGTTGTGCTCAGGGGAAATGCTGCTGAAGAATGATAAGAATACTGTCCACAGGTGTTGCACAGGGACTCTCTGGTGCACGTGGTTGACAGTTTGAACAGTGCTGTAATTGTTTAGTGCAAGCAAAGCTGCCTGAGAAGTAAATTTGCCTGAGTGGGCAGCGGAGGCAGGGGCATTCATGGCAAATCTGCTCTCCAGCCGTAAAATGCTGATAAGAAAATAAAAGTAAAAATTCAATCTCTGTTATCTGAATGTTAAATAAATGTCTGTCCAGATTCCCAACTGATATGTAAATCTTGGCTTTGCTATGATTAATATCACATTCAGCATTAAGATAACTAATTATTTAAAAAAAATAATAATAATAATGACACAATAAGGCATTTTAACATAGTTTTTGTTTCTATTTTAAATAGCTCAATACATATAAATGACCAGCAGCAGCAGCCATAGTCAGTGATAAATGACTATTTGGATGAATTGAAAATTGGAATTATTGAAATACAAAGTTTCAGTTATAAATTATTTGGCAATTAGACTCAGGTGAAGTTACATAGCAAAGCTGCGTCTGATGATGGATGATGGGAGGAGGTAGAACTCCTTCAGTCTTGGCGCTGGTGGTGGTAGCAAAGATGAAGCAGGTGGAGACTTGGACAAGAAACTGTATCTTGGCAGGATGAGGTGTAGAATGACAGCAGAGCTGTGAGATTTAAGGATAGCGAAATACTGATATTTTGCATACATGTATCTAAGCATGTTTTGTCTGAAGTAACTATAAATGAACTATATTTTCATCATGAAACCAGACAAGCATCTGTCCCCTAACCCTTTCTTAAGTGTCTTGTGCATTGTCTTTACAAAGTTTAGCAAGGTTAAAGTCATTGTGAGGAAATAGAGGTACAATTGAACTACTAGTGTTAAATGAGATTTTAATCATTCATTCAAATAAATGTTTTAACAACAAGCCAGAGAAAATCATTCTTCAAAGGATTTCTTTGAAATTATAATGAGGGTTTGAAATTTACTTCATTTGTGTGTTTGTGTGTAAAGATTATTTATACATTCAATTTTGCCCGAGAAAAATAACAAATAAAAACAGCAAACTAATGTTGTCGCCCTAATCATGAAGGACATTCCCTGACTAGTTATATTTGATTGTAAATCATAATCAGTTGAATTACAGGATTTATACTGTAAATTTGGGGCCGTTTGGTGCCTCAGAAGGTCTGGAGCGCCAGGAAACATTATCATCTTTGCCAGACTGCAAAACCAGATTTGCCATTTTAATTGCATTATCTTATAAAGCAAGGAGCTCATTTATGACATAACAAACAGTTTAATATCTTTAAAGGAAAAAAGGAAAAAAGTTGAAACAAAAAAAAAAAAAAACGGAAAAACACACTGCTGCCCTTTTTAAAGCTGTCACAAGCATCTTTGTTGTGGAAAACATCAACATGAACAGACAGTCATCATGCACGTGCACAGCAAGCTGCAAAAGGAGTTATGTTTTAATATAGTCTTCACTGTTACAGTGTATTAAATATGTATTAGTGATTTTTGCTATCAGTATGATTTATGTGGAGCACAGAAATCAAGCTGTACAATATGATTAAAGGTTGTGCTGTCTGAAAGTTAAGTATTCTGGGAATAGTTTCATTAGTGTTGATGTTTACTGTCTTGGGGGCAGATTTTGAATTAGTGCAGCTATTTTGACGTGAATGTCAGCGGCAACATGTGAAGGCATAAAAAAACCCTTTTAGCGTCACGCAAATACAAGCGCAGTTAGCAGAGTTAGCTTGTACACTATTCTCAGTTGTCAAGTGTTTACATATAACAATGAACTGTTCTTCGTTTTGTGATGTTTTTGTAAGGGAAACTGCTGACCGTGTCTCTTGGTGATAAATAGTCGTGTCCCATGCTTCTGAGCAACTCGTTCAGGCCGTAGGCGTCTATGGGGTGAACAGAGATGAAGGGTTAGAGATGCATACGAAGATGCATTTAGATTTACTTGAATAGTCACAGTTGCCAGGCCACCATTGCCTTAAGAGCTTTTGGAGAATACAGTAGCTGTGTGTGTGCGCGCGTGCGTGCGTGTGTGTGTATGCGAATGAGTAATTCATACATTTGCTGTGTGTACATGTGAGTCACTATTGTTTGAGGCAAGATGAGAGCTGAAGATGAAAGCATCTGGCAGTGTTGGAAAATAATATGGATAATGGTGAATGTTGTTTATACGGAGAAATGTAGGTGTTGGCTAGAAATCCTCTTCTGTTTGTGGTAAATAGTGATGAAAGATAACTTTTTGTGACTCTTTGTTGCATCAGTGACAACTTTGTGGAAACAGTTATGACGAATATTTAATTTGGGTTTCTTGGCTACTGTTTGTGATGCTGTCTTAACAAATATGTGCTGCTGTGACACTGCAGTTTGCAAATGTGTAATTTTTTCGTTCGTGTTTTTGCTCTAGATGGAGGAGGTTCCCTCGGTACCTCCCTTATGACAGTGCAGATTCTCTGATTGTCATTGCAGCTGCGGTTCATTGTTTTTGACTTGTCAGACACAACAGATGTGCTCTCTCGGCATGAGGATCATCTGATAGGCATTAGTATATTTTAAATATGTTGAATATGTTTTCAGGCTGCTGCAGCGGCTCAGTAAACTCATGATCCTCATGTCTGGCAGATCCAAAATACAGCCCTTTTCAGACATGTAATATTACTGCCTTCATTAATCTGCTAAGGTGAGGGCATGCCATCATTCCTCCAATTCAAACATAATGTATTGTACTTTGCTCTGTCCCTAGCTCTGATATTGTTGCCCTAACTTAATGGAAAAAGTAGCTGGGATTCTCATTCACACTTAGATCCTTGCAGGTAAAAAGGAGTGCATGTTTGAAAGGGGTTTTGTCTCTCCTGGTTTGTCTCTATTTCTAATGTACACACAGTGTTAAATGTGCATGTACAATTTGGTCATGTTAATGGTTGTAAATTGCTTTAGATTTTTATGTGCAATGTCTACTAATCCAAATAAAGGTTATATGTCAAATAATATCTTCTTGTTCATTCTTGAATGAATTTGGTGTTATATGACAATTGCAAGTGACAGTTTCTACACATTAGCAGACATTTTAAAGGAGCATAAGAGGAAGGCTTCATCTGAGTCATTCTAGGCCTCACTGTGCAGGTTTGGTTGCTTTTAACTTTTAGGTCTGAAGTCGCACTGAAATTTGAGAAGGTAAAGTGCACAGGCGTTTGCCCACCTCAGTTATTTGCCTCCTTGGTAGTTCTGATCAGAGTGGTCTTAATGGAAAGCTCAATGGTGGCTGTTTTACCTACCTGTATAGCCTCTCTCACAACACAGCCAGCACATGGGATATAAATATATCTTCATGCACTAAAAAACAGTGGTTCCCAATGGTGTGGTGAGGCACACTGGTGTGGCTGGGTATTTGATGTCAACCATACATTATTACTGCAACTGCATTCAAGAATGACATTTAAACGTACTCATCTGATTAAGAGAAAATGATAATAAAGGTTGTTTTCTTATGTGTCATTAGTGCTTCATCCAGATGCTGCCTTTCTGTGACAATATACGGTTGAAAAGAACAACTGATGATGTGTCAGATGGCGTGGAGGTATGCCTTAAAATTCTTGCATGACTTTTGGAGGTGCCTTGGGTACAGAATGGTTGAAATCCACTCCTATTTAAAAAAAAAAAATGGTGTTACAAAAACCTTCTATCACATCTGTATAAAAATAGACTCTGTACATGAAAGCCAAGCAGAGACGTCCTCATTTAGCACCTTTAATAGACAGCACTCTCAGTGATGATCTGCAGCCTCTTGGCAGCATTTTAAATAACTGAGTACATGAAGAGGTACTCACTCCAAAATAGTGTCATCCTAAAGTTTAGTGCCCTGGATGACTATTTATGAAGCAAGTGCTTGTTAGGGATATTGGTGCCCTGACAAGAATAAGCACCTCTGGCTAATTTAGAAATGAATAAGCATTTAGGCCACAAATCATTTGGAGAGATTTCAGCCATCCAGTCTTTTCTCATGTGCTGCAGACTGTGTGAGAGTTTTTGTACAAATATTATTCTAGTGGGATAAGAAAAAGACACAAAAACGGAAAGACATGTCTTTTTTTAATTGGGATTTAAGGGTTCCTGAGCAGTAGTTGGCTTATTTATGTAAAAGACAAATAAATACATAAATAATGATGTGTCCTTGGATAATGAACTAATCCTATTTTCAAAATGATGGAAGATCATTTAGTGGCTTTAAGCAACTACATTACAGGGACATGGTTTCAACAACAGACAGCCTTCTTCTTCCTCCAGTCATCACCTTAATGCAGTTCAGGTATAAAAGGTCACATTTGTCACAGACTGCCTGACTCCCCCAAGGTGGCTTGCATGAATAACTAACTAAATAAAATGTAAAGACTCCATCTAAACGAGTATGGGCTTGTCCATAGGGAGTCATCAGATGCTTACTCTAAAAGGTCAGCCTCATTCCTTAGGGCAGCTTTAAAGCTGAAACAACACCTCCCAATTTAACCACAAGTAGTGTGACTACTGGGCCTGTATATGTCTTGAGTACTTGGAGCCATTAGACTGGCATAATCCCATGTGTTCTGGCACATTTGTACATTTGGGTGATGTTTTGTCTTTATTCACTTTTTGTGCCTATGGTATACATATACAGTCAGGTGCTTTTAGATACAAACATATATGTGCACACATACACAACAACATATTGAAGAAAAACCTTTTTTTCTACATCTGTATAACACTGGTTTAGCTCAGTTCTACCCATCAATATCTCACAATATTACCAAAAAATCATATCAAAAATATCACTCTAAGGTCATTGTGCCTGCAGACTGCTTGAGAATGAGGACATTTATCAGTATTGAATTGTTTCATCACAGCATCACATATTGTATAAATTATGTCTGACCTGTTGTAACACAACACAGTGCCAAAATAAGACGTCAAAACAAAGCGATAACACAGCTTTGTGTTTCGTGCATAAACGATCTCCCAGTAGTGCCGTCTGTTACGACTGTAAATAAAACACGGACAGATCCATAATGCGGGCGCTGTGTTTAGCGGCTTTCTGTGTAGTTGAGAACTGAATTCAAAGACGTGCAGCCAAATAAGGTATGATCAAATGGATACGGTTTTTAATGCTTTGGACACAGAATAATCTAATCATGCAAACAACTGGACTGCCTGTTTGTTCTCTCCACACTGGTCCAAATGTCATAATGATACATTAGTGCTTATTTGCTCAAATCAAAAATTCTAATCAACTATATAGAAACTCCCTCCCTCTTCCCAGAGGACTCATAATGCTACAGGATGATGTTTAGAGTGTTTCGTAGTGCTACAGAACATTGCTTCGTTTGATTTAAGTCCAGATTACATGATATTTAAAAAAAGATTTTAAGAAGTGAGAGTGTAAAGACTCAAAATATGCATTAGGTACTACAAATGATATTTTCTTTTAATATTGGTGATTTCAGTGGATAAAACCTTGCAATGTTTCAACAAAAACACTAGCATGCACAGCTCCATGTAAAGAAAATCACCAAAATGTGGTTAAAGACCTCCACTGACCACCAATGACATCATTAGGTGACTTTATGATTACATAATCATAGACAGACAGATGAGAAAATACAGTCCTCCTCATTCATTTAAATACCACTCATGTAGCACAGTAATGGTTCTGGCTAACAAGCTGGAAAAGCTTTTAATTTTATTTATTTATTTATTCATCCACACCAGAGTGGAGCTTCTGTCATTCCCACTTGTACCTTTGGGTCTATCACTTCTGAGTACGTATAAATATTAGTCTTGAGCAATTGGGGATGGGGGGGGGGGGTGGGGGGTGGGGGGTGGGGGGTGAAGAAAAAAAAGACAGAGGGACTGATGAAGAGAACCAGGTATTTGATTCCTATTGGGGTTTTCCCTTTGAAGAGATCAAACTGAAGAAACCTCTTGGATGAAAGGTGGAATGTCTTCACGAACCAAAAAGAAGACTGACCGACTGCACCTACCCATCTGCTCAAATACTAGATGAATTTCAACTAAACTGTGCACAGACGCTCGTGTTTTATAATTACAATGAATCCTAATGATTTGGGCATTTTCGTTAGCGGTCATGTAAGTGCAGAACAAAACTGCCCGCTGAACCAATTCAGAAAGTTATAAAACATGATATTTCAAAAAGGAAATACATTTATAAGCAGAGAATGAAAATGTGGCAGGTTTGCTTATCTTGCTGTGGTGTGACATTTTAGCAGAAAAAATCAGTTGGGATCCTTTGAAAAGTGTTTTGACCACTTGTTGGGACTAACTGTTCTGGGCAGAGTATTTGCTTTGTTGGCTGACAGTACAAAAATCCATCTCGGGCCACTTATTAGTTATTTATGGTCTACTACCAGACTTACTTTTCAAACAGTTAATCATCAAATTTATATTGCAAATAATAAGAAGAAATTAAAAAAAAATAAGACTTTATCTACAAATTTTGCATGTCTCAGTTTGTTAACCACTCAAAAACTAGATTTGTATCTATTTATCTATGAAAAAATACAACAAAAGCTTCTTATGAAGGAGCAGATGAAGTAATGTTTCTCACACACTGCTCATGCTGACCCCACTGAATGTGTTTTTGTCTATCCAAATTGAAAAGGTTAGTGTATACACTGCAGTTTATATATTGTTACTGTTTGAGGTACAAACAGAAAAACTACCATGTGGTTTGACAAACTGACAGAAATCTAAAAATCATAGACTGATGGATACAGGCAGGGAATAAATATAAAGAAATGTGACTTGCATCACTTGCAGTGCAGCCTGCAGTTTACAGATGTACAACCCCCCCACCAAAAACAAAACAAAAACAAGACCCTGACACCTCACCCCAGAGAAAAACATAAAAGAAAGAGAAACACATAGCATTTGCGGGAGTCTTTCTTTCAGTAGACTTTCTTTCAATGTAACATTTCATTAGTTTATTTCAGTAACATAGCAACAAACTCTGTGATAAAAAGTGGAAATGACATCCTTTGTTTATGTCACTGTGGTGGGATGCAAGCATCCTGCCAGACATGGAAAATGATTTGGCAGCTTGGACAAATAATAGCGAATGTGTATTATGTCTGCCAGTCATATCAAAGGGATTGTACACTGCACAATATTACTTTTTTCCCAAATTACTGAATAACCCTAACCAACAATTGCACACACACTATGCTTTAGACAGACAGACAGACAGACAGATAGATAGATAGATAGATAGATAGATAGATAGATAGATAGATAGATAGATAGATAGATAGATAGATAGATAGATAGATAAAATAACAATAAAATAATCTATATTAATATAAAAAATTTTGAAGTTAGTTTGTTTTGTTCTATATTTTTGGCTATCCTCCACAGACAAGCAATGACACCATGATTCTATCTGTTCTCGCTCACTTGGATTCCACTTGATGATCAGCTGTAATAGATTGTGTCTAGAAAGAGAAGTTTTGCTTTCCCAAAGTCTGGGCAATGATCCTTATATTTATTGAAAGGCAAATGGTAGATGCAGGTAGAAAAGGACTCCTTCACACAGGATCTCTCTAAATGTTTTTCAGGATATTTTTTGGAGATGAGATGACTAGCATCATATGAAGCCAACAGAAACATGGACAACTGAACAGACCTCTACTTAGACCCTAGTGTGCTTATGTATGTGGAAATTGCATCCATAATTTTAGGCAAAAAAAAGTGTTTTTGAGACTTTTATCTGACTACTTTGAGTGCATTAAGATTAGATGACCCTACTGAACAGACAGTATAAACAGAAAGACTGTTGTGCAGTGTTTCTGTGGATGTTTTACTGAAAATTGTCTACAATCTTCGTTGCCTTAGTTCTAGCAGGTTTGTTTCTCCATATTATCTCCATCTGATTTACTTGATATGCTGCTGGTGAATTAAAGAAAACTCAGTTGTCCCTTAAAAAAATAAGGGGAAAAAAATGTAATGGATATTACAATCTTAAAATTGCATGTAAATTACATCACTGTCTCTGGAATCTTCAGGATTTAAGAGAGAGGACCCCTGTTAGAAGGAAGAAAGATTGATGCTGTTGGCTAGGGACTCCCATCTCTGCAACATTAAAGGGAGGATGGAAAAATTGACAGAGCACTGAGAGCCACGGAGATAGAGACAAGAGTGAGGTTTAATGTAGAGTACAGCAATTCAATCGACATGATGGAACTCAGTGTAGATAGTATTACCACATAGCTAAAAGCGAGCCGTAGGAGAGAAGGGGCTTATTTTCCTAACCTCTACTTTAAAATCCATTAAGGAGCCTTTGCATGTTGCATCTAGACTATAGATGTGTTCCAGCTACTTTAATTTGTGAAATGAAAGAATTTGACAACTTCTTTTCCAAAATGAACAGCAAAATGACTCAACAGCATAGTACAAAACCAGTGACACAATGACTTTTTCACTTCCTTAAATTAAGCTTTTAGTTGTCAATCTCCTAAATCACTTTTTTGGAAACTCCCCAAAAAAGAAGAAGAAGAAGAAGAAAAAAAAAAAAGCTTACCAAGATAAGATGATTACCAGAACTTATTGGATCTGAATGAAACGGAGACCCGGGAGATTAGATAATAGAACCAAATTCACCTGTATTTACTTCTCCATGTTAGCAAAAGAAAGTTGTTTAGTGGTGCTATAGTTAAACAATTCTCACACACCCACACACCAAAAAACAAACAAAAAACAATTAACTGGCTTAGAAAGTTTGGACACATTCATTTGCTTGAACTCCCTTGTCATATTATAGAATTTGACACCTCAGCCACACTGGACTTGTAGGTTTTGAGTTTAATATTGTTATATATTTGCTGCAATGGCCTAGACGTGTTCCAAATTTCAGTAGCAAGCCTTCAGTCTGAATATAATGCCAGATACTCCAACAATTTGTCTCTCAATACACTCATTCTAGCAGAGCTATTAAGAAGGTAATAGCACCACACAGAAGTACTATTTTTTACTGATGCGGGAGAGAAATTGCCACTGCTGGGAACATATAGTACTGAACATACAAATCACTAGCAGAAGATTGGTTGCTTGCTGTGACTCGGGGCCACATTGTAGATCTTATTACAGTTGCTTACAACTAGACCAAAGCACATATTTATGGAATCATTTATATGCCATATTTTCTGGTCAAATGGAAAATGAAACAGTGTTAGTCTCACTGTGAAACATATTCCATGAGTCATTATTGCCTATTTTTAGCCTTTCAGTTGTCTAATTAAAGAGGGGGTTGGTTGGACGAAGGTTCAGGAATAGCAAGGCTTTAAGCAAATATGCCAATAAGACAGACATGTGACCTTTAGGTTGTTTCATTGTGTTAACAGGATATCTTCAGAGAATGAAGAGTAAAGTGCCTTAGAGTCACAGCTGCCACTATTTCAGACGTGATGTTGTGATAATTGGGACAATAATCTTAGGTCACTTCGATGTCAATAAGTCAATGGATGGGGATGCCGGATGTCACATCATCACAAGGTTACCAGGATATTCAGTGTTGCAAGTTCTTCTCAGAATTTACTTTGCATGTTTTTATGCCTCAGTGTGTAGGCTGAATGCATTTCTTAATGTCATTATCATTTATTTATAGTAGCATTATACACCAAGAAATATTTTTTGGCAACGTTTCCACACGCTTTCTGTTTCTGACCTTTTTTAGTAAGAGTACATTTATGCTTGATATGCAAATACATGGCTTTTATGGTGGGCAATCTGCCACAGTTTTCCTCCTCCATGCTTCATAGCTGGGATAAGATTTTGGTGTGATACCTTGTCTTATCTCTCCACAGAACGCTGTTCCATATAAGTATATATCCAGATGCAACAAAGCCTGTTGTAACCTGGTATTGCATGCCTTTATTTATAAGGAGGCTGCACAGTCTCATCTCCTTAATTGGAATAGCTGAGCCCATTCTCCATTAGAGGCCTCTTGGACACTCATGAAGTAAAACTCTAAAGTTTAATAATGAAAAATGACAAGTGAAAAATGGACTCTTCATCTAGATTATTAAATTATATGAAGGGAATACCAGACAGCTCAAGAGACATTTAATTAATTACTGTCTAGAAACACATGCACGCGTGCCAACATACACATATCAAAAATAATTACACAGTGAAATTATACATTTAAGGATGGAATTAAACTGATCAGAACTGTTAAGGGTAATTACTGATATCAGTTTTGATTCATTCCCCAGTAATAATCACTAATGTGGTTTTAAAGGCAGGAAGAAAAGCAAAGGAAGGGTAAAGAATAGTCCAGTGCTGTGCCAGATATCTTCTCTGTCTGCCTGTGGAACATAGAATAAATTGCACTGACAGAGCTGAATTCCAAGACACCAATCAAAGAGTGATATTTTTCTTCTTTACAAAACGGAAATCATAGTTAACATTGGGATGGAGCAAAACATCCTCAGGTTTATTTTTCAAACTGGCACACTCAGAGAACATTTGATAAAACATTTAGACTTGCTTGTATCCGAACTCTGTCTCAACATAAAACCTTTTGTAGTTTCAAGTCCAGTAGTGTATCTCAGTCCAAAACCACCTTTATTTCCCATGAACAAGCCATAGACTAATAAGTGAATTCAGTCACTAGTAAAGCAAATACGTGCCACTAAAGTTATAGGCTTAAAGACTCCTCGGGCAATTTTCTTATTTTATTAAATACTAATGCCCTTTCTGTATTAGGCATGAAAGAGCTCATGAACCTTCAATTAACTTCTTCATCTCTTCTGTTCCTATTTCTCTTGTGCTTAGAGGTATGGCTGACTGGAGGCTGTTTTCTCAGTTACACTACAGGTTTACAACACAGGTAATCAAATATATCACTACTGATTCCTGGCTTCCTCTCAGTGTCTCTCATTAGGGGTAGAATCAATGCTGAGTAAAAGCAGCAAGGATGATGTCAGCATGAATCAAAGGAGGTTTGTCATCTTTGTGCTTTCCTTTGTACCATTCAGTTTTATCGTTTTCCATTTGATCCGTTTGATTTCCACTTGTTTTTCTTAACCTACTTCATGCTGTTTAAACAGTCCCTCGAATGAAAAGGTAAAAAAAACAAAACAAAAAACCCTCTAACTTATTGAACTATTTTAAATAAAACAGTTCAAAAGTCTGTAATATCTCACATTCAATTTTAAGCCTGATGTAGATAAATCTGGCTCTCTTCAAGAAATAATAAGTGGGAAAGCTTTACTACTGATCAGAAGATTGCTTAAAAATGATTTTTTTAAAGACTGAAATGGAAGAAGAATTTTGTCTGTCTGTGGAGGAAATAGTTGTTGGATGTAAAGATTAGATTACAATCCTTTCTATTGTCATTGCACAGAGTACAACACAATTTGTAGCAATCCCAGAGGTGCCTTCACATATAATAGACATAATTAATTTACAACAATACAATATAATACAATAAATACAATTCAATAGAGCAGCTTAGTTATTGCACTTGGGTATATTGGACATTAGAGCCTGTGCTTGGGTGACTATTGTTGTGGTGCTTTCTCATTTGAGGTAAGTGTTTGGCAGAGTTCAGCTCTCGTGTGATAGAGGCTGTTAAATCTGGTTCTTTGTGATGGACTTGAATCATCTGCCAGATGGCAGTAAATTAAACAGGTAATGTCCAAGGTGGGAGGGGTCTTTCATGATGTCGGCTGCTCAGCAAGAGCTAGAAAGAGTGTGCAGCCGATGATTCTCTGTGTAGAGTTTATGATCCTCTGAGGGGCTTTCCTGTCTGCCAGCTGAGCTGCTGGCATACCACGTAGAGATGTAGTATGACAGCACTAGACACTAGAGCATGGGTAAAAACAAAAATAACACCAGCAGCTTCTCCTGCATGTTATATTTTTTCGGAGAACCCTCACGAAGAGAAGTCTCTGCTGTGGCACTGCAATGTTTGTAGACAGGGAGAGATTTTCCGTAACATGTACACCCTGAAACGTGAAGTTTCCATTGGTGTGTATTGAGTTTCTTGTGTTTTTGGAACTCTATTATGCATTTGTTTTTGTTTGTTTGTTTTGGTGGAGTTCAGGGAAAAATGATTTCAAGTGTACCATGCTGTAAGTCATAGACTTAACTCCTATAGGCTGTCTCATCTTCTCCTGAAACAAGTCCAATCACAGTTCCATCGTACACGTACTTAATGACTTAACGAGAGTCTTGGTAGTATGGAAGGGGCAGAGTCGTGGGTGTAGAGAGCACATTAAAGAGGCCTTTGTACACAGCAAGGGTGAAAGAAAGGCCTAATCTAACAATCAAGGCGCAGGTAGTCACAAAGTCCCGTAACAAACAGGTTGTGAAGTCCTAAGACGCTATATTTGGTGTCCAGTCTGTCTGGGTTGATGGTACTAAAAACAAAACTGAAATCTTCAAAGAGCATCCTTACATGCTGCTCAAGATTGAATAGTGTGGACTGTAAAGCAGTGGAGATCTTCCATAGACCTAAAGACACTGGTGTGGATTCTTGGTGTTGGAAACATTGTTCTGAGATTTTGGTCTATATTGACATCACGCCGTTGCTCCAGAAACATATCTCCTGTTCCAACATATCCCAAAGCTGTTAGATCCGTTGACTGGTATTTGAGCGCACTGAACTTATTGTCTATTGTTCACAAAGCATTTTCACTGGGAGAACTTTCATTCACTGGATATTTTTTACATTTTTGTGCCATTCTCTGTAAACACTAGAGATGGCTGTGAGGGAAATTCCCGGTAGAACAGCGGTTTCTGAAACATTCGGACCAGCCTGCCTGTCATCAACAACCATGCCCTTTCGTTCCCAGTCTGATGCTGGTTTGAAATTCAGCACATTATTTTGATAAATATGTGCAAGGTTTATTGTTTGTTTGTTTTGTTTTGTTTGTTGTAGGCACACCATTTATTGCTGTGATCGTTAGACAGATGCTTGCACTAGTTGGACAATGGTGCGGTAACGAAAATGTTTGCAAATGTAAAAGTTTGCAATACTGTCTAAACATTGCTAATGCACATAGCAGGTTATTCATCACCTGCTCTAGTGGGAGAAATAACACATATGGTGCCAGGAGATGACCTTGAAATATGGTACAAACAGGAGTGCTGGCATATATATACCTAGGGGTGAGATAGGCAACCGGAAAAGTCAGGAAATAAAAATGCTTGTAAGTTATTTTAGAAACTATTGATATTAAAACCAACGAGGCTTTAATAAATTGAAGCACTTGCAGAACTTTTGAATAATTTTAAATCTAAAATATCCACAAAATCTACTTCGTATGAGTTTGAGAAGAATATAAATGTGCATAAATGTTGGTGCCACCCCAGGTAATCCAGACACCTGCCATGGAGATTTAGCACATTATGGTCTATGCCTTCTGTTTGCTTCCCAACACATAACAACAGCTTGGCCTTGGGGGCTCTCATCAGCCTTTTTGATGGAAAATACAGATTGTAATACTGCAGACTTTGATAAGGACGGGATAAGAGATTGAGTTTTCAATTCTGGATGGAAAGGTGCGTGTCACCAACAAAGCTCAGCCTAGGCAGGTAGGCATCTACCCACAGCAGCTTAACTGTCTGGAATCCCCTGTTGACACACTGGTCTGGCAAGGCTTAACTGGTGACTCAATATAGCAAGTAAAAAACAGGAACATGTCCAGCAGGCTTTACCCACCATGCCCTCCACATTACGCTCACACACATCATACAGTGCATATACAAGTGTGAGTGCTAACGCCCACATACACTGAAGTGGAAAGTCACCAAACTAAAAGAAAAATCAGTCTGAAACAGAAAAACAGGAAACAGGGGTTTTACAAAAAAAAGGAATAATAGAGAAGGAGACAATGAAAAAGAGAAGAGTAGGAGAGAGAGACAACATGTTATTAATATTGAAAAAGATTTGTATAGCATACCCTTTAAATTGATGGTTCACCAAAATGTAATATATATGGCAGTGTAGTTCTATAAACACGAACAATAAGCACATATCCCACTTTGGCTCTCGCTGATCCTTCCAGCAGTTAAGAAAACTGAGTCTGCCCGAGTCAATGCATAAATGGATCTTTACTATGTTAAAACACTGAAGGGGATGTCGTGAGGCTTCATCTGAAACTGCTGTGGGTCCTGCACTGAGCTTCACATCTGTTTCACCAGATAACATGCACACAAACAGTTTTGTACACATGTATAATAAATCAAAACAGTATTGTGCTGTATGAATGCGACAACAGCTACATTCAGCCATTGACAGAATATCATTATTTCTGTTAGTTTTTGCCTCACGCAGGCGCTTCCCCCTTCTATTCAATGAACAGGACTGGGTAACAGTGAAATGCAGATGTCATACATATTCTGGGCATGATCATGGTTCTACTATCTTGGACTGCTTGAGCAAGACTAGACATGTGTCCGTGGAGGTGATGCTGAAAATCATGTTTGCTACTGGATTGGAGCTAAAGATAGTTTAAGAAGGTTGCTGTGGAGACAGATACTGCTGGTTCCTCACATTGAGGTCAGCAGAATGCTTGTTACCCTCCTATATTACTTCTTGATTGTGGATCGATAATCTGACTTAAAAAACCTGTTATTGTTCTCTGCCTTTCATATTTGAAAGGACAGACAGACTTGAGATTTTGAATATGAAGTGAGCATAGTCTCGCTTTTACCCCTCTGAGGTCTAAGCTATAATCAGTTATGACCCTAACTATAACCCCAACTCTATGCTATCTTAATTTGTTATTTTAGTTCTTTAAAAAAGTTTTCTCAAATCTTGGCATTCATGGAAAAAAAATCTAACCGACAGGCATTAAAATCTATGTTGATTCTGTCCAATAAAGTACTTTTTGTTTGTCTCCAAAATCTAGGGTGGAGTGGATGACGATTTATGCTTCAAAAGATTAAGTAGCTCGCAAAGGTCTTGTTTCACTGCTACATTGACAAAATTGCCATCTGCACCTGCTATTTTTTTTTTTTTTACAATTAATTTTAATAATGTCCTATGTCACAACCTCACAGGAATTGATATGCAGTCCCCAGTTTGAACATAAGCATCAGTCATATTGTTCCTTTTTTTTGTCATTCAATCTTAAGTATGTCTGAGAGTTACAAAAAATTGCTCTCAGAATTGTCTAATGTTAGCTGATTTGTGGTTTTATGTGCCAGGGTTTATAAATAAATCTCTTCTCCTATTTTGAGACTCCTCTGCCTGTAACAAAGATTCCTTGAGCAAGAAACCTGCATAGTTTCTCCTCTTTGATGGTCTGAAAGGCATGCTATTTCTGCTCTCAGTCTTTACTGTATGGAGGTAAAATTTCAGATCCTTCTATTTGCAAGTGATTGTCACAACATTGGACCATCACATCAAATCCCCCCGCAGTTATCAACGACATCAATCAGGAGCCTGGTGAGACTGATGAGGGCAATCTCGTACTATAGCAATGGTAGACTCGTGATGGTCTCTTCACCTAATGGTTCCTATTTTAGGTGATGGTGTTGCTCCATAAGGATGCTAAATGCAGTGTAAGAGCTACAGAAAGACTCCAACACAAGATACTGCCATACTTTTTAGGATACATTATTAAAACAATATGCCTTTTCCCTTGCACAGACATTTAATACAAAATCAGATGAAATGCTGCCTTAGTTGCACGGTTTAAACACGTGTCATCCTGTATAAATGACTTTCTCACTCATTATTCCTCCCTTGAAGATCTGTTCCTGTTGCTGACCCTTAATTATCACCGAACACCTCTAGTGGGATCACTTTTATTTGGATTACATTGTTCCTAAGGAAACACAGGCTTTTTGGGCTGTTCCTTAAATAAATACCATCATCACTTTAGCCAGAAAGCAAATTATACTCTTCTACTTTTGAACAATTTGGTAAATATAAATGTAGCGTTGTAGTAATGATCTGAACATTAAGCTATGTTCAAAGGAATGTTTGTCTGCGAACTTTTGTGTTCTACACTGATAGAACACAAAAGTAGCAACTATAGTTGCTACTTTCATTTACTAAACATCCTATGAGTATTTCATAAAATCAGATTTCAGTTTTCCTATGAGAAGATCACAGAGATGTTTATCCAATCCCCACAGAACTGATAATTCATTCAGGGAAAACAGGATGCAACCTTCAGTGCTGTGCTTTGAACTGTATTTCAAGAATCTGTCTTCATACACACAGATTCTTGTCTTGCTGACTCCACTGGGACTTAACATTTACAATATTTTATACCACACCTGTGGACAGAGCTGCTTTCTTGTACAGAAAGTAAAAAGAAAAAAACAAGTCTTGCCTTGTTTGCCTGAGTTATACATGGACACACTGCGGGGAATATTTTAGAGCCATGGCTAATCATCCAAGACAGGACCAAACGCTGATACACTGATAGAACACAATTTGGAAATTAGAACAAATATATTGGTAAACTAATCTCGATGAGACCATTTGTGGTCAAATCAAATAATATTACTGTGATTTTCAATGTGGTGGCACTTAGATGATTCCTATAACATGAAAACAGATCAGAAAAAATATCAGCCATCGCTGCCTGCCAAGGTGATGTACGGGCAACAAAAAACACAATCAAGCTGATTGAACCAAACTTTATTTGTGCTCTAAAATTCAAAGATCTTCTGCTTTCTCCATATTAGATTTTGTTTGCATTAAGAAAACACTAATGTTTCAAACCATTCCACTTGACTTTCAGGACACAAGTCAAGCAATATAACTCAGTTTGCACACCCAGACTTTATAGCACTTAACCTACATTGTTAGATCCTGAACCTTTCAAATTTATCACAAGAAAAAAATGAGACAGCATATTTCATTTAGTCTCTAAATGTCATTTTTATTTGTCATACAAAAAAAATTCCTCTCGCATCCATTTGTTCCTAAACATTGTGCTTTGTTTATGTCATAGGAGGGATGAAAGATGGTTGGAAGCAGATTTCAGGATCATTCATTCAAGTCATTTTGTAACCTAACCTTGAGCAGACTTTTGTGAAGTCTAATATGAGTAATTGTTTTTGGATACCTTTATTATAATGTTTCAGATACAGGTCGTATTTAAAATTTGGATGCTGACATGAACGCTACTTTAAGATCATCAGCTGCTATTTATGGCAGCACAATTAAAAATATGTATCGCTATGATAGCGCTATAACAATGGACTGGCATCTTCAGCATCTTTCTTAATCCAGGACTAATATCTAAAAGCAGGTGGAACAGTGGGCTTAAATCAAGCCCAAACAGTAACACAGTAAGATGCATGACTTCAAACTTCACTCATACAACAGTTTCCAGGCAAAAACATCCACCATTTTATTCAGGGCTCTCACTTTAGTGATGTATATGATATACTTCTTTTTTGACATCTTATAACTTGGTGTCTTACATGATTTATATACCAAATTTATATCATCCTCATCTAAAGAAAAACAAAGCAAACATGCATTTATTTTTTTCTGCACTGCAGAAATAATGTCACGAAGTCTGAATCTGAGCACGCTCGCTCTTTAAAATATATTGCTATGACAGCAACGGCTAGAGTGTAACTAGTACAATATTTAATGTGGCTGGAAATCCAGGTAGCCATCTCCAGTCAGCACACTAGGCTGTGGTTCCTTATGGGATCAAATCATTTTGGTCATTTAGCATCCATCATATTCCATGTAGTCTAACTCTTGTCCATATAGTTACAAGAATAATCAACATTTCTTTCATGTTCTTTTCAGGATTCTTCATGACGAATGTTTGGGTGGTTTATCTGTTTGTTTAAATTAATGGGTTGATTACATGCTCAACTGATAGTTTGCTTCTCCTCCCCCTCATTATTGTTATTGATGATAATATTATTATTATTAAAATTGTATTAATTCAAATTCTTATTAACATTATAAACATTATAACCTTAGAACTAATAATAATAATTATTATTACTTTTTTTTAACCTGAAGCATATAGAAGTAATGCAGGCTGGAGACACATGGCAATATCGTGTTATAAACAGTGTTCAGGTCATTAGTCAAAAAAGTAATTACAGTACATTACTTAATTAATCACTGCAGAAAGTAATTTGTATAAAAGTTACAAACGTGCACATGAGGAAATGGAAGCTACAATGCCATACAATCCTGACTGCTCATCACTGCTTTTTGTTACCTGTGGAAGATCAGGCTCTGGCTGCTGTGTTGGGGGTTGGCATGCAATCATTCTGGGCTCTTGGCTGGGTTTATGTGAGCGTGCAGTCTGTGCAGATGTTTACAAAGAGACTGTGGTGGTATTTTTAATGCAGTTGTTCCTGCTCTTGGCATAATTGCACTTCACCATCATTTTCATAATTTTCTTATTCTAGAAAAATAGATATTTTAACGATAAAAAATAACAAATAAGAATATAAATATAAAAATAAATGCAAAGTCCAGATGATTGTAGTGCAAGTGCAGAGAATGAAAAAGACACATTTGATTTTTTTTTTGTCTGTCTGGCATGCAAATAACTGATGAACCTTTGTAACAATGTAACAACATAATTGCAGCTGTAATGTGATTACTGATTTTAATACAGTAATGTGTTCCATTACTGAAAAACCTAATGTGATAACAGTAATGACTTATTTTGGAATGCATTACAGCCAACAATGGTAACAAACAATAAAAAAGACATCAGACTGTAGACCTGCCATATTGCTTAAACATGTAATATGTTATTGGATAACAGCTTTTCTAAGTGTTGTGCAGCTCTTTGGAAATATGTGGAGATTTAAGTGTGTATTTCAGGGAACATTTTGCCGTCCACATTGTGCTATATTCCCCGTCTTCCTGTCTATTTTCTGTACACTGTTCAAGATTAAGGTTAAGGGGAAGGTTCATACCCTACCAATGAGTCAATCAAGATCAGTCATGCCACCACTACAATTAGATTAACACCCTGTTTAGCAGCTGTGTAAAGTCTACAGGTCTGTAAAATACAAACGTGTCAGTGTTAGGGTTGTGATAGATGAAAGATAATCACAAACGATCATGGATGAGGAAGCATAGGATCCATTACTGACTATTTAATTTCCTATTACAAAGGTCTTGGTCTGGTATTATTTAGAGTATGTGATTCCTTGTTAAAACCAGTCCCTCTGAGGCCACAGGTGCAGATTAATTTGGAGGCAGCCATATCTCCGGTGTGTTGCTGGGCAGACAGAGTGTAGTCTATGGTGTATGAAAGCTGTGGCTTGTATAATGAAAATCAGGCATGTGATTACGCCCTCCACTGTTAGGAAATAACATACGTAACACATTTTACGAAATCATATTTTCATTCCTTTTTTCAGTCATTATCTGAGTTTGAGGCTCTGAAGGGAAAACATGTCACTATCTACGTTGCTTTACGCAAGAGATTTTGTCACAGAAGCTCTAAATAAGGTGTGAGTCACAATGTTGCTATTGTAGAAGGAAACTAGTTGAGAACAGCTGTTATGTGTCTCGGAGCAGAGGCTTCTTTATTAGATGCAGTGCAAGATGTGTAGATCTTCAGCATTTTGACAAATTTTAATTTTTTAAAAGAAAGACAGAAAGAAACCAAAGAAAACTATTAGCTTCTGCTCTTAAAGCTTTTCTCTGGATGTTTAATTAACAGTGAAAAAAATGCTCTCATGAATCGAGCCCAAACAGTAACACAGTAAGATGCCTGACTTCAAACTTCACTCATATAACAGTTTCCAGGCAAAAACATCCACCATCTTATTCAGGGCTCTCACTATAGTGATATATATGATATACTTCTATTTTGGCATCTTATATCTTGGTGTCTTACATGATTTATAAATCAAATTTATTCTTCATCTAAAGAAAAGCAAAGCAAACATGCATTTATTTTTTTCTGCACTGCAGAAATAATGAGACGGAAATCTGAATCTGAGCGCGCTCTCTTTTTAGTTTAGACACTATACGTCCATCATCACTCAGTGGCTGATGTCTGCACAGATGGCTTTAGAAGCAGATGCTATCAGTCAGGGTTCAGCTCCATTTGGGTCTAATCACTGATGCTCTATGTGGCCTGTGTACTTGTGTACATGTGTAATTGTATCCACACACACGTGCGTGAGTGAGACAGTGCATGATCGTTTTCTATTAAGACAACTAAGAACTACACTGGCAATGTGAGTCATGTGCATTGCATATACATATTTGTGTGTATATGCGTGTGTGTTGTTTTGAGGATTAGCCGGTTCTAAAAGTAGCCATCCCAAAGCCGATAGCTAAACAGATGAAAATACTTTTTACCCCATTACCCATTAACTTGTAAATCTTCTGTCCATCCCATCTGTGTGGCCTGTGACCTTTTAAGTGAGTGTGATGTAGTGTGCCCAGTCACTCATCTTGCTGCTTAGCCGTGGCACTAATCACAAAATTAACTGCAGCTAGACTTCACTGTCAAAGTATCTCATTCACTAAAGCACCTTGGTGGCCAGATGGGTACAGCTTGTTCCACATAACCCCAGTGTCCACTCTTAGAGTCTGAATTGGGAAGTGTGTCTCACAGCGTGCGTCATCTCTGGGTAGAGCTTTTGTATCCAGGCTTTGAAGACTTTTAGCTCTCAACAGAGGCACAGTCTTATTGGGGGAGAAGAATTTGAGGACTTTCAAACAAACTTTTGTAAGGACATCAACATCACTGAGTAAAGCAGAAAGGATTCACAGTGGTAATTGTGTGATGCACTGAAGGTCTCAACTTCTGGATGTATCTGTGTTTAGCTGAAATGCATACAGTATTACTAGTCCAGTGTTGCACTTTGTTTGTTGGCTCCTTTCTTTTGCATCTCCTTCATATCACAGTAGCTTTGACATATAAAGATATCCTTTCAGTATGACGTTGGTATGGTCCACAGTCTCTTATCCGATTTTGATGAACAAGACGTGGCAAAAATGAGAAAGAATCATAAATGGAAAGGAAGTGTTTGTTTGACCCATCTTCAAGGTGCATCTCTAAGAACCTCTTATTGCACATTAGAGCTTTAGACAAGCTCTTTGAAGTGCTACCATGGTGATGATGATGGGGATGAGAAATGGTTTTCAGACTGTGCTCTGTGTGTGTGTGTGTGCGTGTGTGTGTGTGTGTGTGTGCATATGTGTGTGTGCAGGTGTGTATGACATGTTCAGATACCTTAAACCCACACTGTTATTAAACAGTCACCAGGGGCAACTACTGCTACAAAAAGACATTTAATTTTATCCAAGTCTGTACAATCTGACCCTTCTGCCCACTTGATCTTTGGCTTCACTAAAGACTTTTTGGGTGAGTTTATGGTCATAATTGTTAGTTTCACACATCACTGAATACAAGTTGTCTTTATTTTGTAAATTATGATCCCATTACAGGGTTACCTTTTAGGTGGGGCTACCATATAAACATCCTCACAGTCTGTTTCAAACCTCTAAGAAGGTGACATATGGACTATGTCTATATTTTTTATACAGTTTTACATAATGGTAGTTTTAGCTTCTTCATTTGACTTCATACAGCTGTGTTGAGTCTTGCAAAGCTGCTTCCTTTCTTACCTGCTTTATTTTGTGTGGCTTTGCCAAAATACAAAACTATGTGATGACATAACTGTGTTTTATTCAATTTACATCTTATTTTGCAAGAAGCTAACAAGGCTGAAAAATGAACACAAACACGCCGTTCTTCAAATTTTAGACAGGCTCTGAAATAGGTTAATTCCCTTAAACTGCCTTACCCTTATATCAGAAATAAACATGTCCACAGTCCAGACAAGAAAAACTGAAAAGATTGAGTTTTAACATATGTCACTGCTCAGTTATATAAAAACTGGGAAATCTGTCTTTTAAAAAAATTTTTTTTAATGAATTCAGAGCAAAAAAAAAAAAAGAAGCACAAGTCCACTGATTTTGAAAGCTCTGGACTGTGCATTTGACTTTAATTCCAATTGTACAAATATGTTTCCCCCCCTCTTCTTATTTGTCCTGAGACTACCCCAAATCACTGCTTGTAATTTCTGCACAGCCGTTCCACTGGGGATTAAAGATGTTGGGTTAAGATTGCATAATACTGTGCGATGTTGCTGTGGCGTCACACAGACATGTCTATATCTTCTTCAGTATATTACTTCTTGAAAGTCAGGGGCCATAGAAAACTGTAAAACAGAGCCCATGATGGCTATGCTTCAAAATGTCCATACTGTAACTGTCCTTTCACATTATTGTGGAGCCCTGTGAGAATCAGTGGACTGGTTTCTCAAGATTGCAATAAGTCAGGGTGCCAGCAGCTCACTGGGTTGAATAGTTAACCTCCATAAGGCTAATGCAGGGCTGGGTTCCACCCCACGCTATTTGCTGAATGTCTTTCCTGTGCTCTCCTGTCTGTGCTCATGTGGCCTGTTTTAACAGCAGAAAAGATGCTGGCAATCCATTAGACTAACTCTATAATGCTAATACTCTTAGCTGTTAGTTTTGTGGTGAACAGAATAAACTTTTTGGGATTTCCTTACCTGTATGATTGAGCACACATCAAGACTTCCTGAGTAATGCCTCAGTCACACAGGCCTGGGGGAAAAATATACACCCTGCATGCACAGTTAGCAAGCGGTTGCAGGCTACTTTTCACAGTGTAACTACCACTGTGCTAGTTTTAGCAGATATTTGCAGACATGTCAGTGTATTCCATGCTAACTACTGGTGACTGTGGCGATCAAGTTGTGACCATAGCAACTGCAAGGAGGTGTTTCACTGCAACACGCTATAGGTTGTTGCAACCAATATCATCCATGGAACTTGCAGCCATTCCCCAACTGGTCACAGAATACACATTTTCACTGGTGACCAGTTGTTGTCCAGGGGTCCCTGACCAGGGGAACTAAAAGCCAAACAGGCCTTGAGGTTGGAAGCACCTCAAGAGAAACAGAGGAGATTTTTTTATATACTGTGACTGACACTTAACAAAATGCTACTCACAGATAAGCAGTATTTATAACACAGGGCCGGCCTGCTTTGCTAATTAATTAGGGTTCACTTAATAGTTAGTTTAACTATTTACTCAACCCTCAAAACAGTGAATTGTTGCAGATCAGTGGAGCAACATAAAGAGCTTCACTTTTCCATATGTCAGCACGGATATGAATGAGCTGCTACAATTTCCTCTCAGGCAGATCATCTCTCTTAAATCCTCGTATTCCTAATGTTGCTTCCCATCCCCTCTTTTTTAATACCTGAATTCAGACAGTACACAAACTGTGTTCTAAAAATAAGTTAAAAAAAAAAAAAAACACAGCAGGATGCGCCAAGACTTGGCTTAAAACTGTTACGAGCGACGATTGCATAAGCGCTTTATAAGCTTTAATATTGTGAAACACGCACACGCAAGGTCTGCATTTATCAGAGGGCTCTCACACCTACATAAAGGATACATACAGTGATGTTAAATCAAAACTAGAGCTGGTCGGCTCTGGTTAATTCTCATTTGTGCACAAAAGTGATTATGACCCATACTGTACGTAGTTATGTTTCGTGACAGTGCCCTCCTGTGGCTATGGTACCTTTGGCAGGAATAGAGGACGTGAAATCTTACTAATCACTAATTAGAGGTGAAAAATATTTGCTGCTACTTCTTTGGAGTGCTAATTCCTGAAACACGGCCATGTGGAGTTTTCAGAGGGTTGATAGACTGGATGAGCCATTCTGATTGGTCATACGTTTTTGGAGAACTTTACATTTCCTCTAACAGCAGCATTGTGCTGACCTCTGTTGGTGAATATATCACAACACACAGGTATCACAATTCTTTCAAGGTCTCACACACTAAAACTAGAAATGTTCTCTGAGGATTTAAAAATCAGATATCCATTCAACTTTACATTTATCACTAAATCCAGCAACCAACCTCTATTTTAAAACCACGTGGCCTCTTAATACCACACAGACACACAGAGGCTGTGGTTTGAATGACAGGTGGAATATTGGATGCAGACTATTGGCGGGTTAGTTGAGGATTAGTCCGCTGAACACTTCATCCCCCCCAACAAGCTGAAATAGAAATGAGGGCTTTAATCCAAAATGGAAGGGCCTGTGGCACAGAGCGGAAGGTAAACAAGAATATGCCATTTGTTATTGTTCTTTAGCTTTATAATCCTCCATTACAATAGCACCGAGTTCTGAGACTGTCTGTCAATATATCTCAATGGCTCTCAGTGACCCTCAATAATTCAGTTCACATAATGTGACATAGTTCATGGACCAAAAGAAATATTAATCCAAACACCTTTGAGTTCCCTTACAGAATATAGCACATTATCATTCAAATTCAGGGGAGCTGTAGTATCTGATGCTCAGTAAGCAGCTGAATAAATGCATGTGCTGCGACATTAATTATTAATGGTGAGTGTGTATGCAATTGATCTTACTGGCCTCACTGGTTCTTGGTCAGCAGTTTCATAATGTGTAATAGGAAAATGGATCCACTCCTCTGCCATAACTCTCACCTTCGATGCACAGAATTTAAATGATGTGCTGTATTTCTAATCAGATAAATACACAAACCCACCTCTCTGCTGAAGTGATAATATGTACAGTTCATCTCTGATGTGACTAAATCTCCATAAAGCATTCATTCATGATCCCTGTGGTTATCCTTCTATTTCTTTTTCTATTTTTCTATTCTTGGGTTTAATATATGACCATATAATAATAATAATAATAATGGATTGGATTTATATAGCACTTTTCAAGGCACCCAAAGCACTTTACAATACCACTATTCATTCACTCTCACACACTGGTGGAGGAAAGCTACAGTTGTAGCCACAGCTGCCCTGGGGCAGACTGACAGAGGCGAGGCTGCCATATCGCTCCATCGGCCCCTCTGGCCAAGACCAGTAGGCAAGTAGGGTAAAGTGTCTTGCCCAGGGACACAACGACCAGGACAGAGAGCCCTGGGATCGAACCGGCGACCTTCCGGTTACAGATGCGATTCCCAACCCCCTGAGCCACGGTCGCTACATTTAATGTACTTTCACTGCCATCTCAAGGTTGTAAATGGAACTGCATGTTTAAGCAATACTGTGGCACAGGAATGTGTAGCTACTGCTAAAAATAACCAAAAATTATGGTTATAAAAAATTATGACTAATAAAACAAAATTGTGCAAAACATTTAACTTATTTTCATTATTTTAGATTTTATATGAGTTTTACTTTGGCCTTATGTGCTAAACAATTATGGTAGAGAATCAACATTTTTCTAATGATTTTTTTTCTGTTTTCGTACAATACAGGATTTGATTTTATTTCATTTATGATTTAGTTGTGTTTTTTCTTTTATGAGACTCAAAACAAAAAGCTTAATACATTTCTTAGACCACTTCTCATAAAATGAAAACAGAAATATTTTTTTAAAATATTAAATCTGTCAAAAAGTTATTTAAAACAAAACATTTGATTGTTGTTTATTAGTAAAATAACACACTATAGTCACACTTTATGTCCCAATATATAATTTGCTATATTTTTGTAATTTTTCTGCTTTTATGTGAAACTGTAAATGTGAAAATTCATGGGTAACAAAAATAGTTATATTTTAGCCTTTAAAATATAACTTTAATGAAAGATCTTATGCATTTTGGTGGATTAACCATTACAGAAACATAAAAACAATTTTGAAAATTACTGATGCTATTCACTGAGGGAAGCTGTAGCATTAACTTACAATGGGTGGTCTAATTAATCTGTTAAGCAGTGTACATATCCTTTGCTGCACACATCAGCAGAGTGCTGCCAAGGTAGCTGCTGTCAGCACTGTTACTTTCCAGCGAAGTTCTGTTATTGCAGCCAGTGTCGTCAGCTTAAAGGTTGTAGAAACTGCCTGTTCAGAAATAATTTTAGATGTTAACTCGTGTTTTTTGCTTCTCCTACTGTCCTTGCTTTTTCAAACATGTCTTTATGTCTTTATTAAAACCCTGAATATCAGTTTTGTATGGTTAGTGCGTCGTGTTCACCACTACTTTTGTACATTGATTGGAAGCAAGTCACATCATGCAAAAGCACCACAGAGGAACAGATTATATGTCTGTATTTATTTTCATCAGAACACAATTTTAATCATTGTAGCAGTAGTTTTCATACTTTTCGAAAAGATCATGACTTGTGAGACTGTTTTATAAATCATTTCATCAAAGTTGTTTGTAGAAAAATTAAAGAAGTTACTTGAACTAAAGCATCTATAATATTACAATATACTGGTAGTATAATAGTAATAATAATAATCATAATCGCAATGATATTTCTATATGCCTTTGAACCTTTTTCATCTCTATAATCATAAATCATTCACTTATGCACACACAAAGCCACAACCTTTCACAATAAGGTTGCAAAGCTGAGGACAAGTCTATTGGTTAAACCTCACCACACTCTCTTTTAACATCAATGATCTGAGACGCTTAAATAAAAAAGGATCAGAAGTAGAAGAAGGAGAAGAAGAAGAAGAAAGTAACAGCATGACATCAACTCAAAGTACACAAGGAGAGACATACATTGTTCAGCATACTAGGGAACATATTTACAACCAAAAAAAGGAATGGGCTTCTGCATAGATCCACAGGATAGAGAACAGAACTATTGTGAAAACAGAGAGAGGCTGAGAAAGAGTGAAAGAGGGCAATATTTGTGTACATATTATTTAGTGGTGGGTGCACAGGGTGGTAAGGGCAAGAGGCATAAATACTCTATATGTGCAGGGGTAAAACACAAAATTCGATTTTGTACGTCAGTGTGTAATGGAACGTGACAGACCATAACCTATGATCGCTACAGACCATTGTCTGGGATCTAGTCTGAATCTATAAGACCCTACACAATTTCTTCTCATTATAATGCAGTAAAAAAATTTGACGAACCAATACATACAAAAAAATTAAATTATCACAGAGTAACTGTTGCGTGCAAGCCTGCATTTCCAACAAAAGTCAAATCAGAGATTTACATCAGTCAAATCTAATTCTTTTTTTGTTTGTTTTTGGAAGTAATCTTGCACACAGAAATGTCCATACCTGGTGCAAACATGTGTGAAGGCGTGTGATGGATAACACATATGCACAGCATTCGCACCCATGCAACCACAGTCAGGATGCTCTGCTGCGTGTAAAGCAAACATGTTCTCTGCGTGACTTCTGAAAGCAGGTTTATCGAATAGGCGTGTCCGCCGGTTGGCTTTTGGTGGCTGCTGGATCGCAGCATGACCGCCGGCCATTAACGGCAGGATGAAATCACAATCTGCTGAACATATTACACTTCAAGGTGGACTCATCTCTTACGTGTGCTTGTGACAAGGCTTGCATGACACTTGCGGGGCAATCTATGTATTGCTAGCATTTCTTGCAGACCCTGTATTCCTTCTTATGTCCATTATGTGTCATTATGAAAAGCACTATGTCATGCTGTATTTTAAATTTTATTTATTTATGCTTGGGCACCATTAACCGCTGTCTGCACATCCTGTACTGCATTTCATGTTATGGAAATTTGGGGGAAATATTTCCTTAAGACGAGAAAGGAAAAATGCAAATAATACAGAGTCTGTTTTGGGGCAATGACACAGTTATTACACAATCTACTGTGCAATCACTGTACTGATTTCACACTAAAATGCATGCTTCAGGACTGCAGCTAATATCAGATAGGTAATGTTGCAAGACCCTGTGTGGTGAAAGACAGCTGTGGTTTGCCACATCTGTCCCACTGCCACGAGGTCATTTAAACACAAATGAGCTCTCCAAAGAGACTCAGAGACATTAACCTACATCTATGTATAAGAACAAAAGAAGAGCACACAGCAGCACACATGGAGCTCTGCCTTCCTGGTTTCCGTGTATCTGTCAGACCTTTTGTGGTAGGTCTTTAGCAGAAGTGTCAGTGGAAACGAATAAATCTATTGCCATCTAGTGGTGGCCAATGGTATAGCAGCATTGTTCTGAAACCGGAAGCAGTCATTTATGATGGGCATGGGTGTGCCGTGCCGCATGACCATGAAACAGGTATGTATGCATTTCAAGCAAGCAGCAATGGTAATGAGACTGGGGCAGGGTCTAAACAGTAAGTGCCAAAATAAGCCAATATACTTATTATATAGAAATTGTGTGAATAATGATGAATTTTAAATCCTCATATAAGGTTAATAATAAAAGTGTTGACATCAGATATCAGACTGGACATCTCATATAAGTAATAAACATATTCGAGAGTGGGGGGGGGGAAAAATTCATCCAGCACAAGCTGTTTATCTGCTCATCTTTACCAGGTACCTGATCTCACAGCCTTGTTCATCAAAGAGACAAAAAATAAAACCAGAAACAAAAGAAGAAGTCAGCCCTTAAGGTCAAACCATTCCTCTCTTTTCACACACAGGTCAACATTTATAAATCAAAGTGTTAGCGGACCTAGATGATCACAGATAATGTGATTGGTGCAAACACAAACAATGGCATGCTCCTCTCTCTGTGTTTGTTTCTGTTTCTGCTTTCCAGTAACAGCCGGCGGAATACCTTTGTACTGAAACCGCATGAGTTCATAATAATAACAATAACAGTAATAATAAATGAGCCAGGTTTTTACCTTTTGTCTACTAACAATTTGGATGCAACCTTTTTGAATGTGCTTGATGTCTGTTTTGATGGCGTTTGATCTGTATATCTTAATAAGCCCTTTACTTAATGAGACAGGAGTTTGACATGTCAGGAGAAAAAGTACAAGACAGTGGGCATGCCACAGGAGCTGATTTGGGATAAGATGTGGTGCATTCAGGGAGTGGGGCTGAAGACAATCAACAAAAGAGGCTTTCATAACCTTGCAGCGCCTCCACATGCAGTTCATGTAATACACATTTGGATTCAACAGAAACGTCAGAACTGCGCTGTGGTTATCAGATGGGGAATGTCAGTCTGTGTGTCGTATGGGACCAGCTCAGCACAAGGGGCCGGGGAGCAGGAATACAGTGTAAGAAACCCGAGTAGCTGCAGGTAGTGAGCTACCGTGCCTAATGAGATGTTGACATTTTATCCTTTTTATAATTGCATGGGAATTATAGTTTACAAATTACGAAAGGTCATTAAAGGTAACATCCAGTCACTGTGTTTCCTTTGAATAAAAAGCCTGAGGTTAGGTTTTGGTTCAGACGCAAACAGCAAATTGAGTTTTTGTTTTCAAGTAGTATTCATAACATAGAGTGATTTATTAGTCATATTTCTGTTACATTTTTATTATGAACCCACGTCAAGGTGAAGAAGCCGATCCAAGGCTTAAGGGGAAAGGAGCGGCCTTCAGACTAAATGCTGTTTGTATGCTGCAGACACTATTTGACTGGATGGTACCTTAAAAAAGAGCAAGTCTTTTTATGTCTGGTTTAACAGTGCTAAATATACTGATCTAATGTTTTTTTTATCCCAGCATCAGTCAGCTTTGCTCAGCCATGTTGCTGACAAGAGGAGTATGTTTAGAATAAGAAATAATATCCTTGATTAAGACAAGCATAGGCTTAATTTCATTTGGTGAGATAAAATTGCCCGATCTCTGAATCTTACACTTTTGTGTACACTAACAAAGGTGATCATTTTTCCAGGTATAATAATTCATCAGGTTTACATCCATTATAAAAAGCTGACAAAAATGAACTTTTCACTCGCCACCCTGCTTTACTTGAATCACTGTTGTCACTTTCACACATTAACTCCAGACAGTGTTACGGCAGGTTAAAAACTATTTAATGAGAACATCTGCATTCTGCATGCAGCCCCGTAACCGGATGTCCAGAGAAGTTCATCGCTGCAGTGAAAGTGTGAAAACAGCTCACGTTTACTTAATATTTTCCCTGCATTAAAAACATGATGATTTTAAATCCAGTGATCCAAAATCCTGGAAGTAACCCCTAAAAAACTTTTAACCTTTTAAAATTCTAATCATTTGTAAATTTTGTCATTGACATGGCTCAGCCCTGTCACAATAGGAACCTAAAGCTTTCATCTGGCTCACCACAAATTGGATTTCATTTTTGTAGTTTTGACAGTCGGTTCTATTCGTCAAGATGACACTTAGTAGTAATGATGCTACAACATTCGCTGAGGTAACAAAGACAATGGAGAGCAGATAAGCACATTTTCTAATCCATTTCTTTGGCACCTGAAGTCTTCATGACAGTTACCTAAATGCAAAGAACCGTGCATATGCATATGGCCTAAATTTTACATTTTATATTTGATCAAACCTATTAGACTGAATAGTCAAAAATAAGGAATTATGGTCAAAGCTAGTAAAAAGACCCACGCTGTATTAAAAAGAGCTCATCTGAGACTTAAAGCATTGGAAAAACAGAACGGGCTGTCCTGGTTTCTAATGCCAGGTTTTGCTATTTTGGATTTAAAAGCAACATTAATGGGTCAATGTTATCTCACAAAACAAATTAAGGGGAAACTGTAAACCTGCGTTAAACACTGTATTTATTATGGACATCAGAACCACATTCAAAAAAGTCAGTGGTGTTTAATGAGATTGTGGCCATCAAAACACCATGGCAGAGCTTAGTGACATCTGAGGGGGCCTCCATAAAAATCATCTGCTGTACCAGCCTGTTAGGTAGACTTTTGTGTCCGCAACACACACTCCTTCTCTTACACACACATGCTCACACGCACACAAGTAAATCTAGAAAACGCACACACAGACAAACTTGCAAGATATTCCTCTTTTTCTTTACACGATGTCTGTCTTATTTCGAGGCAGACACATTTCCTTCCTCTATGAGAGACTCAGAAACAAAGACAAAGGATGAACATTAAAAAGTGAATATGATTGTGTTATTCCATAGTTAGCCAGTGCAACACAAACCAATAATTGGAACACAGTGTAAAAAAGCGTAGTGAGAGAAACTCAGCCACGAGGAAGCTGACCTTCCCTCTCAACAAAGGCTGTGGCATTGTCCCCTTTCCCTACAGAAGGGACTGTTTGAACCCCGCGGTATGTCTGTTTGTTTAGTTATTCATTTGTCTTGATTGATTCCTGTGTCTTTTAATATCAAAGCGTCCCACATTTTCCATTTGCCAGAAAGCGTTGCAGGATGTCCACAGGCGTACAGCTCCAGCCGCTCGCACAGCTGTGGCTGTATTTTTCCACATCGGTTGCCATGGTGAGGGAATCCCCCACCCCAACAACCTCACCTTCTCCTGGCAGCTCTATCACTCCTCGTTGGCAGGGCTCTCCTCCAGAGGCGTGATGGTGGGGAGGCCCAGTCCTGTTGCATTGTGGGATGCTGTGAGGCTGGCAACAGTGTGTAGGAGGACAAGGACCAGCAGGCAGAGTTTGAGCCGGCTGTTACACAGTCTGCAGGCTGCTGAGGAGCTGAGGGAGGTACGGTGCTGGCATGGTGGGTGAGTTCTTTTCAGGGTCCCCCGGGAACGGTTGTCTGCTTTCAAGTACCACCGTACGTCACAGCACTCTGCATCTGGGTCCACACCTGATGGATAGTCTTCCAGCAGCCCTGGAGGTTGTTTTTGGGGTTGGAGGGATGTAAAGAAAAAAAGAGTGAGAAATGCACTTTTCTGTGTAGCATTTTTAATAAATTCATACTTGTTTTTGCTTCTTCTTTTTTTTTAAAGCAAAAGAAAGAAAAAAATGTTTGCTGCTTCCTGTCTGCAACCTACCTGCAAGAAGAGGAACAATGTAGTTACTGCCTGTCTCTGACAAAGCCCCCATTTTTGGATTACAGTTGACACACATATGCATATACAATGCAAAGACACAGCAGATAAAACTGAAAGAGCTCCAGAAGCTATAACCCTCTCCTATAATCAGTCACTCCCGCTGTACAGAGCACATATTTAATTTGCTGCCTCTGGTAAGAAAAAAAGTCCATAAACTCTTCTGGATCCATAAATACTCATTAGTGCAAAAAATGTAGTTATTAACCAGCATCCAAAAATATTTACTGAATGTGTATTAGTAACTTCTAATTTATTAAGCCACAGCAAAAATAAATAGATGAATAAATAAATAAATACAGTTACCAGCTGTTTGAGGAGCATACTATTTTCTTTTTAACAGATATGTAAAGTATATTTAAAAAATTTTCTCCAAATAAATTGTTTTAGAAGGGGACGAGAAAAAATGGAGCGAGAGAAAACTTTACATGTTACTTTACTGTTTAATGTTACTGATGTTGGGCTTTTTATAAGACACATTGACATTGAAAAGAAAAGAATACTGGTTTGAATTTACTGTGAAAAAAACGGCCATATTGATTGTTCTTTATAATCATATATGTCTTAGTAAAAACTGGCACAAACTGGCAACTGATTCATCACATCTTATTTGTCTCTGTTGTAAAGTAACCTCATGCTCAACATGACCACCAGAGGGCAGCATCAACACATGATGCCAGTGGGGACTCAACCCACATAGAGTTGTTCAAAGAAAAGTGCATCATGCTTTAATCCTCTGAACTTTTGGCATCTTGGGGCATCTGTCGCTCGTCACAGAGAAGAATCAGAGACTACTGGTTGATTATCTTCAGTATTTGTTCCTGTTAATACCTCAACATTATGCTGCTGTCATGGGAACCAGAGGTGATTTGACTAAAAATTAGGTTCTGCTTGGTTAATTTTTGATTGGGTTTTCTAGTTAAACTGAAGCAACTCGAGGGCTTCTGGTTACGTTTCAGTCATCAAGGCTGCAAGATCCCTGTTAGCTCTTAGATAGCTTGACCTTAAATATATATGTAGATCTTCAGTTTGTATTTGCATTAGCATAATATACACAAGTTAGTGAAATAAAAGGTTCCGATTTAAAATTCTTACAAAATGCACTTTTGTTGAACAGCAGTATGTGGGGGAAAAGTGCTATTTTGACATGGTTAGCTATTATATTATGATTTAGAGCAGTGCATTAATAAAAAGTGCATTCGGTATTGACACACACCAGTGATAAACGTGTTTCCCCCCACTAGAATCTTCTCAGGAACTCAGTCTTTCTAACAGAATAAACAGGCTCTCAGTTTCTGGTGAGACAGTTCCTGTGCCTACTCAGGAGGTAGCAGTTTCTGAAGGATAAGAGACTGTCGGTGATTGGTCAGCTAAGCACTCTCATTCATCTGCTGTTTTTTTAAACCCTGCTGCTGCAAACACCGATCAGGACCATTAAACAGAATCTGGCATTTTTTCCAGTGGACGACATTTTGAAACATCAGCGTGCTTTGCTTTAAAATCCCAAAGACATGGAAATGCAAATCACTTTTATCCCTTCGGATGGCTTCGGTACATTCACGTCTCACAAATGAAAGCACCTTAAACTTTCACTGAGAAGCATTTAAAGCGCCTTGTATTGTGCAGGACAGACGGAGCATATGGACCTATTGTCTCAGTGCTGTAACGTGCAGCTGCCTCGTGGAGCTATGAGTAATTGGCAGCTATTTGTTGTTATGGTGTATCTCCCTATCAGTCTGATGATTAGTCAGAACATCCTGTAAGTGTAAATTCATACGTGTTTTCTGCCTGTTCTTCTGTGGTTGTGTGCCTGAAGGATTACTGAGTGAAACGCTAAGCACATGTGCTTACTCATTGTAATCAAGCTGAGAGCGTGGCCTGCGGTAAATGAAGTAGGTGGGAGGTTAAAGGAAATTGATGTGTGGCTTTGAATCCCAGAATAGCAATATCTTAGCCCGAAATTTCACTGAGCACCTTAAAGCTTAAGCACACAGGATAAAATTACAAACACGACAATATATCAAATGCACAATGATTATTTTGTACCTGTGCATATAAAACTGGGGCTGCCTCCGTGAATGAGATCATCATTGTCGGGCAGGACAAAGGGGCACCGCTGTTGCACCTCCAGGCAGTACTGACCACAGGGGATTCGATTGCTGCAGTGCATCTGGGTGGTCTGGAAGTACTGAGAACACAGCCAAGGCTTATAAACCATCTAGGTGGAAGACAGAGAGGTGAGAGGATATTGATGAGTTAGTAAGGCTTTTGCTGGATGACACACACACACACACACACACATGCTCACACGCTTGCATTGATGTGAATCATCATGACCTCCACATCTACTGATCCACACAGGAATGAGCAGATATCCTGGCGATCCTGATATCCACTGTTTGTGCTGAATTTAGTTGTTGCTGGGCAGTCATCACTTTGTCAGTCAATACTGAGATTTGTCCAGTTATGTTGAAATTGAGTATTACTCTGCACTGAAACTGCACCTTTAACTGCTCTTATGCGAGCGGTCTTTAAGTAGAGCAACACAGGACAGCATACGAATGAATACCTTTTAAAATATTTGCGCTCCATTAAAAACAAAAAAGATAACATGCATGCTTAAATTCAAATATTGTGCCAACAAATTACTGTAGGACCATCACCATCAAGCTTTAACACAAAATAGCATGGCTATTATCACTACCTGTACAATATTTGGGTTGGGAACACCATGTGTCTGTTTATAGCACTGACTATATAAAAGCCTTTTTTTACAGTTCAAGAAATTCAAGTGTGCTAAATGTGAACCGCACTGAAAAAGAATGTAATAATATAACATTTTTTTAAAGATAGATTTGCTTTGTTACACCTAACGCTGGATGAAAATGGTGGGTCTGCTTTGCATTTACCTGTTGCTATGGCGAACTGTAATGATGGAGCTCCTTTGATAATAACGTTTTTCATTCGCCATGCACGCACTTAACCCAGAGAGAGTAGAATCAGGGTTGATTTAACTGACTCTGATCAGTCGTTCTGCAGCTAAAAACTCGTATTATTTGTAAGCACGGTCGATAGAAATCAGTTCGCAAACACTCCTGTTTTCGAGCCACAGTGTAAAGTAGTCATCTTCTCAGGTTAGCTCAAATACATGGAATCTGGTCAAAGCCTTATACTACATAATGCTTTTGCATTGGCATTGGTAAAAATGTTCTCGCCCATTTTCTCTGCTAAACAAGTGCACAAGTGGGGAAGAATGATTTACCTAGCACATTATTTTATCTTTTTTTTCATTTTATAGGTCGGTCGCCTCATTGTGTGGTATTATCACCTGCAGCAATTAGATGGTATTTCCTGCAGCACCACTCCAGGGACTATGAGGCAAGCTAGCACCTGCTGTGCACTAATCATCACACCTAAAAGCAGTGCACCAAAGCACAGATCATATCACTTGCCCATGCAGACAGAATATTTACATGTTGCCAGTATGTATGTGTGTGTGTGTGCCAGTATGTATAGGTGTAGGTATACATGTGTGTTTATGATATATCCAGATTAACAGTAAAGAGTGTGTTGTGAATAACAAGAAAATATACCTAATATGACTAATATCTGCTTTACAAAAGTGATATTAGCTAATATACTGTTAATTAGATATACAGATGAACACTAGTCAATTAAAATGTCCTTTTCAGTCCAATCAGGAACAATACTGCTGGCTGAAAAACATTTACCGTTTTGTTCCACTACATTGTATTTTTTTTTTACAGAAAGACCTGGTTTCCCAGCTGAATAACAGTATTGTAGATCAAGCATGCCCAGCCCCAGTGGGAATGGCACTCCCTGACAGCAGCATCCTCCCTCAGCAGGACAGTGCACCATGACACACTCAGAATGATTCGAAGAAAGATTCACAAAGAGCCAGAGCCTGATGTGCACAGGACCAAAAGGATCTGCTGCTAACATCCTGTGTCCAGACAGCAAAGGACATCCTCAGAGTGTCCAGTGTTCGTGCCCTGACAGGCCATGCTGTTGGCTTCAATTAAGGGGCTGCCTGAGGTAACTGCTAAACCTGAATAATATTTTACAAATTTGGTTTGAATATTAATATAAATTCAAGATAAATAAATAAAAAACAACAAAAGGCAAAACATGCGCCAACATTGCCCTTGTTTAAATAAAGCTAGCAAATATTTCATACTTGGGGTGGGGGGATTAGCGTCAGTCTGAATGTCGCATTTGTTGTGAGAAGAGATTATTTTGTTTGCTGCTCAAATATTCTTTTAAGTTAAAACATACAATCTGCAATATAATGATGTTGAATCAGAAATAACATGATTAAAAAAGCCCGGATGGTTCCACCATTTGCAATGCATATGTAAGTATTGGTGAATATGTTCACATTCATAGACACTATGCAGTAAACTTCTCTGCACTAATACTTATATTTACAGCATGAGGCTTTTCATTGATACCACACACACTATTAAACACACACACACACACACACACACACACACACACACACACACACACACACACACACTGTCCTTCTCTGTCACCTGGTAGAGCAGCAAAAATATGGGCACGTGACCTTGAGTCCTATCTTGCACACATTAAGCTAATATTTCTAATATAATAACACATTTTATGCAAATTTATGTGCATTTAAATTAATGTGCATATTCTTTTGTACAGTTTAGATTTGCTTACACACTAAAGTCATGAAGGTCTATCTTCAGAGAAAAGAAGACCAAAGAGTCCAGTGACAGATGGTACAGCCCCCGGAGAGACCTGATGTCAACATCATCAAGCCAGTCGTGGATGGCATTAGAAGACACAAACAGTTGAGACAGCCTAAATTGAAAGAACAACCTTAGAAGAACCTTCAGTTGTTCATCCTGTAGCTGCCAGTGTGGAGAAATAAAGATAAACTGGATGCCAGGTTGCCTCTCATTCAGCGATGTATCACATTACATTAACAATGTAAGAGGCAATGAATGATAAGCAGTGTCTCTTTTGGTATTCATGATACATTTTCCCTACTCAGTAGAATCAATGAAAAAACAATGTTAAAGTCAAGGTCTGTCTGGTTATTTGCACTGCATCCCAAACATGAAGCGAAATCAAAAACTAAAGAATGTATAGCACCAGCGAAGGAGCGACACCATCTGAAGTGCCTTCACAAGAAAAGTATAGTAAGTATAGTATAAAGTATAGTATAGCTTATTTGTAAGACAAAGGACAGCAGTATAGGTTAGATCTAGGTGATACCAACACATACATGGAGACCTCTAAACACATCAGTCAGCAGAACAGCTGCCAGAAACGCAGGAGATGTGACAAATGTGGTGTAAGGACTACAGCAGGCTTTGGCCCTTTGCCACACAGTTATGTCCGTTTGCACTCAGTCCCAGTTAGAGCAGCCTACTGCTGTTGCTGCATGTGAGAGCTCTACTCCCTCAACTATGAGTCTGCAGTGGAGCTGTGACTGGTAATTTATCATGTCAAATCGCAGAGTGGAAGGAAGACATAGCAAGTGAAAGCGATAAGGAGAGCAGTGTCTTAATACAGACGGTGGTAGGATGGACTCTTTCTGTCCTTTATATAACTTCTGTGTTCTCTCAGTCCCCTTGGGGAGCGAATAAAATACAGCCTTCTCTTCAATCACAGGCTGTTAGTTAGAGGTCAGCCAGCTGGCTCTCAAATTTTTTTTCCATCACTTTGCACATGCTTTACATCTCTTATTCAAGAAGTTTTAATGGTTTTCACTGCGTCATCTCCCTTTGAGCAAGTGTCACATACAGTCTCACAACACACATGTCATGGTATACATTTACAAAAAACATAGCTGGACTATTGCAATTCATTAATATCAGGTTGTTCTAAAGGTTCTCTGAAAAGCCTTCAGTTGATCCTCAATGCTGCAGAAAGAGGACTGACAGGGACTAAAATGAGAGGACATATTTCCCATATGAACTTCTCCTTATTGGTTTCCTGTTAAATCTAAAATCAAATTTAAAGTTCTTCTCCTCGCATACAAGGGCTCGAATAATCAAGATAATCTGATCTTAAAGACCTCATAGCATCGTATCACCCCAATACAGCACTTCGCTCTGAGACTGCAGGCTTACTTGTGGTTCCAAGGATATTTTAAAAGAATAAAGTCAAAATCAAGTAGATGAAGAAATAGAAGAAGAAGCAAGGGAAAAGAAATACACTCAGTGTCCACAATTTTTAATAACAATGGTAAGTAATCACGCTCTACTTTTTCAAAACAAACTAAATCCAGCTAGTGAATTATAATGCTGCTGGCCTAATGGCAACAGCACTCCACCTCCTAGAGGCAGAAAGTATCATAAAATGAAACAAAATAAGACAAAATATGACTCTAAATATTTCTTTGTAATTAAAAAAATAAACATTAAAGGGACTGGAGTTACAAACGATAGTATGAGAACTGAGGCGTCACAGCAAAAGTTAGCTGTGCTTCTTTCCTTACTATTGCAACAACACAGCATCAGCAGGGTAAAACTAACCTGTCTCACTAAACCCAGCTCATGTTCCCTATTAGTGGGTGAACAATCCAACGCTTGGTGAATTCTGCTTCTAGTCAAAGAAGGCTGAAGATTGGCTTCTAGAATTTGAAAAAGAAACTATAGTAGATTCAGTGATTTTGCCCTTCATCTCTGCAAATACGACTCAACTATTTTTAAAGAGAAAGAACCATGCCGATCCCTCCCCTCCACTGTTTTACTTGCCTGTTGGTGATCTGCAGAGTTGAGAGTCAGCTGTCTCCTGAATTGAATTATTTCATTACGATTAGTCTAATAAGGTTGTAATTGATGGAAGGCCTTATAGCCTGCCCCGTGGTATTGGTTTTAAGTGGCCCCGGATGGCCCTGCCTTGTCAGTGCCTTGTCTTTAATGTTTTATCTGGACTTGTGGTTGCAGCTGAACTGCTGACAGGGAGACTCGGGGAGCTTGTAGCAACAAACCAAATTGCTGCAACACATTCCTCTTTAAACAGCAGTGCAATGCAGCAGATACGCACACAAACATATTTGGGGTCTCATGAGCAGCTTTGTCACTCAACTACCAGCTTTTCACTGGTTCATTCCATTTATGCTCTCTCATTTTATCCTCTCTTCTGCTTCATTTACTTTAAATGATCCTCATCTTCAATAATAGAACAGTTGGGGACAGTATAATAGCTTATAATTGGATTATTTTCATGTTCGATCAAACTGGGAGCACAGGAGTACAGTAAATAGCACAAAGCCATGATGAAGATCAAGTGAAGGCTCATTGTTATAGAAACAATGTTTTTCTCTTTCTTTTGCACTGGCTTTAATTGATTGTCATCCAGATTTTGTCTCCAGTTTTCGGTACAAAGAGTGCAGAAAGAAAACACAAATACACCATATTACCTTTGGATATGTTAGAAAAACTAGAGCTCAAGTTTAAATGGAATAAAACGATATACCGCATACAGACCACACAAAAAAATCCCATATCCTGTAAATTCAAGCACATTTTCTACTTTAGTATGCTTTCCACATTGTTGTATGAAATGAGCAGTCCATTCAAGAAGTGACACTGAGGCAGTCAGAGCCATAAAGGGTCAAATAGAGGATATTCTTTAGTAGGAGCTAGCGTGTAAGCTATTCCCTTAGTTCCTGCAGCAGCAGCAGAAGCAGCAGCAATGCCTCATGGGACTCCCATGATAACATGGAGCTGAAGGGTAAAACAGCAAAGGTTATGCCAAATATAATCTGTTAAACAACATGTAACACAGTGTAAAGCAAACCAATGGTCTCTGCAAAGAAAGAAAGCACATCTATGATCAGTCTAATATGACTGCATTCCTATTATGCTACAGTATGTGCGTTTCCTTGTATGTGCACTGATTTAATTCATGCATGCATAGTGACTAGCCTGCGGCGTCTCTACCTGGCAAGCATAGAAACTATGTCAGTTGCAGCTATGTAGAGAAAATATAACGTAACTAATGATCTGAACGACAAGACATTAAATAAACAGACACGGTTAGCAAAGGCGTTAGAGGAGCCAACAAGAATGTGACACAAAAGCACAAACAAGGCAGGCAGCAGACTGAAGCCCCATCACAATCAGTTGATTAAAACCAAGTAGAAAGCACTCACACAACTCAAAGAGAGTAGCCTATTCAATTACATTCATGCTACATTTGAATGGCTGTGCGGACACTTAAGGGCTGGTTTCTTAACGACCTGCTTGTTGTTTTCGGCGGGCCCACTATGGTACAAGCACATTTTCACATCCACACACAAAATTCACCACCTCATATCTTCTAAATATGGGCTGCTCGTTTAGAAGACTGCAGTGCTAGCGTAATTACCACACAGCAAGGGTGTACAGTATTACATTAAGGGAGGTTTGTTTTTTAAAAGGAAGAATAAAGACACTCAAACAAAGAGAAAGAGAGGGCAGCTGAGGTAAAAAAAAAAAAAAAAAAGGAAAAGGAAACTACAGACGGTACAAAGTTCACCAGGCTGTTATGCTAAGGAAATTTGATAAGCCATATTTCAATGCAAGCGTAATGCTCAGTGAAAAGGGAAAACTACAACACACATTATGAGCGCTGAATCATAAAACAGCAGCACTACAGGGTTGTATGAAAAATGAATGAATGAAAGGTACGGTCATGGCAGTGTCTGAATTAATAATGACAGAATTTATTCCATGCAGGAGGTGTCACTGACTTCAAGAGTGTGTCAGGTGCTGCTCTGCACCTTCCGAGCGTCCCAGTTGATCCCGTTCAGGTAGTTTATCGGGGTGTCGCCGCGTCTGGACAACTTGATAAATTTATCACCAAGCTTCCAGCACACACATCGTAAATAAGAACAGTGCTAGAAATTGTGATAATTTTTTGAGCAAAGAGTCTTTCGTTGGAAGTGTGTTAAGGTGATAACTGCATTAGGTCTGCTAGTCTCCCTCTCTGTCTGCTGTAGCTGTGCTTGCTGTGACCCAATGGGAAGTGAAAAGAAAAGCAATCAGAGTAATTTATGTCTCAGCCTATTTAACTAGGTTCACTATCAAGCTATTTTTTCTTTCTTCTTTTAATCTGGAACCTTTCCGCTCACAGGTTTGAGTTAACATTTTAGGGGTTTTTTGCATTGTTTGCACGTACACATTTCTGACTACTCTGCATCCAAACGTCATTAAGACTGAATTTATTGCCACTCTTTCTCTATTATTTTCTTTGTGTGCTACATTTTGTACTATTCCTTTGCTTTTATTTACCAAATGCTGATCTTGATCTCTGACCCACCTACAATCAACACAACAAACAAAACAGTTACATAGATTTAATTCATTACATACAGGTACCTAAAACAGAACCAGAATTGCCCCTTTCTCTGTTTATGCTGCCAACTCTATTGGGTTGCAAAGAAAGGACAGCAGTGAATGCAGTATAATGTAAGTAGTGAAGATTTTGAAGGAAGTTAATTGGGTGAGCAAAGTTGATGTAAAAAGATATAAAAGACATTAGTTGTGGCATGCAAGTAGGGCTGGGCCATATTATACCGGTCACGGTAATACCGGTATAATGTTAGGCAACGATAGGAAAATGAAATATCGTGATAGAATGAGTAAAACGCGCATGCGCAGTGCCTTTGTTTTCATACGCACATGGCCGATTGTTGAGTGAAACAGATGAACCAGAATTGGTTTGTAAAAATGGTGCAACTTCAGTGATGTGGAACTGGTTTGGTGTTTGTCCGTCAGATACATGACAAAGCACATTTTTTTGCAGAACATGCAAGCGGCCGTCGTTATTGTCGTATTTGTCGGACTAAGATGCTCTTAAATCTGGGAGTAATCTGTGTCCTAAACGCCCCTGCTCAGGTCAAACGAACACTGCAGCATCACTGAGAGTTAAAAACTGTCTAAATTCTTTCATCTTTAATAAAACGATCAGCATTGCTGCTTTACCAGGTGTAACTATGAAGTTTAACTTCCAGGCATCCATGAAAACAAAATGTATTACATTTAACGGAGTTAGAAGTTAGCAGGAAGTTAGCTCGCTAGTTACCTAAGCATGATATTGCATGTTCTGACTGAGAGATTTCTGAAAAAAATCAAACGTACAGCTCTGCTATCACTTCCAACATAAATGAAGACAGGAAACTAAACAGCAGTGACGTTTGTAGGGTTACTGAAGTTGGGCTAGCTGGTATATAATGATGTGCTACGGGATCGCTAGCGACACAGCTATGTTAGCATAACATAAACAGTGAAGCTGGAGGACGAACACTAACACTTTTCCACTTATAAAAGTTAACGTGAAGGTTCCTCATGGTTAGAGACAAATGCAATCGCATGGCAGGATGCTGTAAACGGACCAAACTTCAGTCAGGAGAACAACTGAGATAATCCATCCACAATACAAAGTTAGTCATTAATATACTGCAACAACATGGGAATAGAGCAGCTGCCAGAGAATTCAACATTAATGAATCAATGGTACAGAAGTGGAGGAAGCAAGAAGAATGAGTTTAATAAAGTTTGATTTATCTGACTGCTTTGTTTCGCTTAATGTGCGTTATAATCCCGTGCACCTTATGGTCTGAAAAATACCTACTGCACACTGCAATTTAATGTTGCAAAGCACCTCTTTTTAACTTCAGTGGATATTATACATGGTTATGCTCAGGATATGTCAGCCCATTTCTACTGGAAATGCCTTTTGGTTAAACTGCCAGCAAGGAATTTGCATTTGCACTGTTAAATTTTTATAAAGCTTTAATGTACATAAAAACCAGCTTCTTGTTTAAGTGAAAATAAATGGAAGGTTGTCTTTTTGCGCTAGTAATGTTGTGGAGTTGTATTTTGTCTCGCATCAATTATATCGTCAGTTATATCGTTATCGCAAATTTTCAAATATATATCGTGATAAATATTTTTGGCCATATCGCCCTGCTCTACATGTAAGGACTACCAGGAAAGTGCTTTCACAGAGTGTTATGATTGCAGACTGAGGTTGGGCTTTCCTTTTTAATATAAAATGTCACCAATTCATATTTTTACCCTATTAAAGTTGAAAGTATGAAAATTGTCGATAGCAATTAAGTGAATTCTTGAGTTCTTGAGAGGCCTATTGAACCAAATTAGTTTGTCACTGAGTCCAAATGATCATTTGGACCAAATAAGCAGACATTTCTAGAGATTTTCTCACAACACGAGAAAGAAAATGACAATTTTGCTAATGTCTGCCTGAGCATAAAGTTGCTTTGACTTAGAAGTCAAGATTAGTAAACTGAGAATAAGCAGCATGGTGCTGTAGTGGTTAGAACTGGTGCCTCATAGCAAAAGGGTCCTGGATTTAAATCTGCCGGTTGGCTGGGGTCTTCCTGTGTGGAGTCTGAATGTTCTCCCTGTGCCTACATAGGTTATCTGCCAGTGCTTTGGCTTGATCCCATGCTCCAAACACATTAATGTACGTGTGAATATGAGTACATATTATATCAGCACCCTGCACTGGAAAAAGGTGAATAAATGGATGGATGGTGGTAGTGTGCTAGCAGGGTACTCATTCAACCCAGTCATCAATAGATGGAAGGCAGTTCACCCATCAGAAATCACCTGTCAGTCACAGAGCTAACACAAAGACTCAAGTTTACCTGTGCCATTTTAAAATCATCAGTTAACAAATTAATGTAACATGTATGTCTTTGGACTGTGAGAAGAAACCAGAGCACCCTTAGAGAATTGAATCAGGCACAGGGAAAACACCTATTGGACAAAAAAAGGAATGTCAGTGGATCACCACTCGTGAGACATATATAGGCGGTGTTCCTGTGTACTGTACATAGTTTCACTGGAATTCATCCAGTAACTGCTCAGGTATTTCAGACAGGACAAAAGCTTTCATAAATTGTACCTACTATGAGCAGACAGCAGCAGTCTTAGAAACAGATGGTAAGAGCAACAATCTATGAAAATAAAATAAGTTGAGACAGTGGTGGAGGGGAGTAGGCTATGAGAAATTGTGGATGTGACGAGATAAAGATGGATGGAAATTTGAGAAGACATTTTCCACAGGGAGGACATCCATATGCAAAAAGCATTTGCCCAAAAACTCATTTTGTTGATTAATCAAGGTTATCTGGATGTAATTCATCGGCACTGTCATGCTGACACTTACACTGATAATTAACTTGACAAAGATAATTATCAGCAAGATGGGCCTACTGCGAGTGAAAGTGATGAATCAACACCCACTGCAGTTATGCAGCCTGCTGTTGGCTCTAGCAGACCATGCTTACATGCTTGTGTATGTACCTGTAACTCAGTTATGAAGTCTCTCTGTCCCTGTGGTGTCCCATTACTGTATCAGCACCCATGCAGAGTTCTTAAATAATCCCAGTAAACAATATCAGAACAGCAAGGTGTCACAGCAAAAACTTTTTTTTCTGTTGCAACACCGCAGTATCTCCTGCTGATATCCATGCAACCTCTTACCATATCCTATTCAACTCTACCCCTCTTGCTTCCCTCTGCAGTGTGTACTGCAGCAGCCGGATGAAAAATGGCCTGGAAGGGGTGGCTGGTGCGAGGCTGCCAACAGAGACATAGCCGATATATGCACACTCACCTTCAGACACACGCTGTATAACCAGCTTTGCCGTGCTATTTCTCTGCCTTGCTCTTATCAGACACACACAGTCAGGTAGAAGGGTTGAAAAAGTATGAATGAGAGAACAGTTTTAGAGAAAGACATTGAGAAATGGCGGTGTCATATAATAACTACAGTTGTCAGCAGCTTGCTATGAGAGCGCTGCCCACCTACAGGTGCTACTGACCCTACCAGACCATGTCAGGCTTTTGGAGAGGGTTGGCTAAAAATGAAGCCAAGGTTAAGCTTCTACTCTTACAGCTAAAGCTCTGTTGATTTAAATGAACAAAAATCAGACACACACACACAGTGTATATGCAAGTATCCTACTTGACACATATAACAGCACACTTGTGTTTTCCGTGTTTTCCTGTGCATACCTGAACACAAAGCCACAGCTTTAGCAACTAAATGAGAGGTATTGCAAGTCGCATTTGCATAAAAACGAATCTATTTCATCCATGTTCATCTGTCACAGACTTAAGAGATAAAGTCATAAAGATAGGAGAGAGTAATCTTCAGAAGTGGTACTGAATCTTATCTGTGCATTTGGTTGGGGGAGGGGGAATCAAGGCTTTCTTCAAAGCAACCAAGGAGAAAAAAATACAGCTTTTAATTAAATGCAACTATAAAGGTAGGGGTTGACTGAAGAAGAATAAGGTAAAGGAAAATGTTGAGACATCCGCACAAGTTATCAGAAACGCTGGCTATTACTCTGCAGAAATGTAAATGAAGAGGCCACATGACACAACAACTCTAAGCAGAGAGTTGGAGGGGATAAAACCCCCACCATATCTAAAAATGAAGATATCCTGCTCCTTCTGTTAAATATGCCCTTTATAGCAGGCAGTTCCCATCAGACCTACAGAGCTTTAGAGAAAGAAAGACGCCGCCTGCTCAGCACATCTGTGAATGCAGAAAAAAAAGCTTGTGGCCATTTCTAGTGCTACTGAGCCACTGAGAGCCAGTAAAAACAACTCTTAGTTGTTCAAACCCAATTTTGGAAATGACCAAATTATATGTTTTATCTCACTTTTTTAAATCACAAATTAGCCGCTCGCATTATGGTTGCAGGCTTTTTAGACCAAGGTGTAATAATGGTCCTGAAGCCTGAAGAGGAAAGATCCACCTGCGGCGCATCATTCACGCAGGGCGGTATGACCAAAAATGTGAAAATTTGTGAGAACGATATAACTGACGATATAATTGACACTAGACAAAACACTTTACAACTCCACAACTTTATAAGTGCAAAAAAAAAACCCAAACCATATCGTCACTTAAACGAGCAGAATTCACTTAATTGCTATCGACAATTTTCATACTTTCAACTTTAATAGGGTAAAAATATGAATTGGTGACATTTTATATTAAAAAGGAAAGCCCAACCTCAGTCTGCAATCATAACACTCTGTGAAAGCACTTTCCTGGTAGTCCTTGCATGTAGAGCAGGGCGATATGGCCAAAAATATTTATCACGATATATATTTGAAAATTTGCGATAACGATATAACTGACGATATAATTGATGCGAGACAAAATACAACTCCACAACATTACTAGCGCAAAAAGACAACCTTCCATTTATTTTCACTTAAACAAGAAGCTGTTTTTTATGTGCATTAAAGTTATAAAAATTTAACAGTGCAAATGTAAATTCCTTGCTGGTAGTTTAACCAAAAGGCATTTCCAGTAGAAATGGGCGGACATATCCTCAGCATAACCATGTATAATATCCACAAAACTTAGAAAGAGGTTATACACACACAATACGGTAATGTTATGTTGAAGCACAGTAAGTATCACTCCGCGAGGCTCCTGCCTACGATACCCATAATGCTCCGACAATCCATCAAGCGGTGCGGCTTCGTAGCTTAGCAAAGTTGTACTAAAGCATTTGACAGATTTTCGAGCGCCGTGTACATAAAATTGTTTTGAAGTCAGTAAACACAACCAGAATTCATACATAAGGCACACGGGATTATAAGGAACACTGTCGATTTTCAGAAAAATCAAAGGATTAATTTTAAGTGTGCCGTATTTTCCAAAGAAAACAGTAATAACGATGGTCTGCTAGCATGCTCTACCAAAAATAGTGCTTTGTTGTGTATCGGACAGACGAAAGCTAAACCAGTTCCACCACTGAAGTTGCAGCATTTTTACAAACCAATTCTGGTTCATCCGTTTCATTCAACGATCCGCTTTCGCCCTTCTCATTCTCCGTCGCCATCATGCGCATATGAAAACAAAGGCACTGCGCATGTGGGTTTTACCCATATTCTATTGCGATATTTCATTTTCTTATCGTTGCCCAACATTATACCGGTATTACCGTGAACGGTATGATATGGCCCAGCCCTAATTCACACAAGGACCAATCAATTTCTTCCCTTGTCACCTTACTGCATAATGACTGAAGTTAAAGGAACTGAATTTGTTTTAAATCTTTAGTGATGATGATTTCAGAGAGGACATTACGAAGAGCACAGCAGCAGTTAAGAGATGCTTTTCACCTCATTGCTAGATAACTTATAGCATAGACAATGGATACACAGTAAAAAATAACATTTTACAGTAATTACGTTGGAGTACTGCTTCACGGTGCTGCTGTTTTTCTTTTGGCTGCACAGGTAATGATGTGGTGATTAAGTATACTGTAGTAGTAATAATATTTTACATCTGTCCATTAAGAGTCCATCACTATCCCGTGCACCTCTGGACCATTTTGGGTTGGACTGCATTTTTATTTAGATTTTCCAGTCGCAGTCCCATTATGCCCTCTTTCTCTGGCGCGTCCTTGATTGAATCAGCTCCTGTGTGTCAACATGACATTCCTTCCACTTGATTTTCATTTTCACTTTCAAATTAAAGGGAACCAAATCTGTTGAGTGGTCCACATGGGACGCGATTACATTTGTGTGACTAAAAAATAAAAAATACAAAAATCCTGCACTTGTAATGCATTCTTAGCCAGCATAAAAAGGCATAGTGGCACCCACCACAGTTCACATATTTTCCACAGAATTGTCTCCCTTACCTCAGGATGTTACTGTAGAGCAGTATTCATGGAAGTTAAGACTGCCGCCTTCAGGCATGGAAACTGTGGTGTCTTTAACTGAAAACAGCTGAGATCTGCTCAGTCATAGAGGCAGACCCAACTCTTATCACAGTCAGTTTGAAAAACAAGTTGACTTTTGGCCACTGCACAAGCTTGAGATGTGTAAAGCAACATAAAAAATGAAGTTATACAGATAAAGGCTTGACAGGTTTGCTTTTTACTTTGCAAACTCAATAATCAGCAATGACATTTTATAGTTATTTGCACAGCAAAGCACTTGTGTAATGTAGTTTGTTCACATTCTCATAAGGAGGTACTAAGTGAAAAGTGGCACAGATAGGGAGTAGTTAGCACTGGGACCTCAGCTTGGATCTCCAGGTCAGCTGCAACCTTTTTTATATGGGGTTTGCAGGTTCTCCATGTTAGGAGTTGGATTCTGGTTATGTGGTGTTTTTGTCTGTATGTGTTTTTTGGTGCCTCCCCTTTTGTATAGGTAGGCGGGGCAGTGAGTCACTGAACCTGGCACACCTGTTACTCATCAGATGTTTTCCTCAGAAGCGTTCTTTAGGAGCTACCTGACAGAAGACTAGTGTCGGAGTATTGGCGTTTTTTTGGAGCGTCTGAAATTCTGCCCCTGCCTGCTGGAGCCCTTGGATTATTTTGGTGACTGTAAGGAGTTTTGTTTCCTCCTTAGGATTTTGCCTCGACTGGTTTGTTTTCCGTCTGGAGGTTTTGGCATTCAACAGTACCAAATCGAGTGCACTACCTGTGTGTGTTTTCGTCACCTGCACGTCCTGGCTCCGCGTCCCCATTCATACACTGTATATATTTTGTCCTTGTAAATACCTCCCCCTCACTGTAAATAAACTGTCTTCACCGCAACTCCATGTGCCACTGTGGGTTTTCTGTGGGTCGTCCGGGTTCTGTCCAGAGACATCCATGCTATGTTAACTGGTTTACCCTGAATTGGCAATAGTTCTGGAATTAAGGCAGATAAGGTGCTTAAGTATAAATATACATGAGTAGGTGAAAGCAGTTCATAGTGCAAACATCTTTAATTAGTCAGAATGATTAGATTGATGAAGACAATTTTGAAGTGAAGGGCTTATATGCATACACAGACACATACACAAGCACACACATGTACAGCGTCTCTTGGTACACAGCAGATAATCAGAACCATTCACTGTTTAATTAGCAGCTGACCAGCTAACACACTCGAGAAGCTGTTATTATTGGACGTCTTGTCTGGGCTGGTCCAGTCATAACCTGCTGTGAAACCAAGACTTGCTGTTAAAGTACATCACACAGACATAAACACACCATGTGCTGAGGCCAGCCACACTGACAGCAGGTTTGCCCCTTAAGTTTGCTAATCCTTGTGTTGTCCTCGGGATTCCCATACACTTGTTTGCCATACACCTAGGGGTCATTTTTGACCCGAGGACAACACAAATTCAAGGCTGCTGACACAAAACAAAGAGTTTAGGTAATTGTCCAGGATAAAATCCAACCCTTTTAGCATCTTTTCAGTTCTGTTAGTATAAAGCTTTGCAGCTTTGTATAGGACCTCAGTCTGCAAATGCCACTTTTGGCATTAGATATGATCAAGCTTTAATCAAGCAAAAATAAAAAAAAAACAATCTTACACCCCCACTATAAGATAAAAACGATATATATATATATATATGTTTCTTGTTGATTTGTTACATAATTTTAAGATGTACTTGAATATTTACATGCAAACACAGAGTAGAGGAAGTAAACATTTACAAATTCAGGTACATCTTTTTACACTCAGAGGTGAAAAGAATGATAGATTAAACAAGGTTTTTATTAAAAAAGCCAGCAAATTAAAGGGTGAATTAAATAAAATGCTATCATATTGAACGTTGAATGAAATTAAAATGCAATTAAACTAAATACTGATTTGATAGAACCACTTATCCAAATTATGTAATTTCACAGTGTTAAAATGAACTCATTAGCAAATCATTGCATGATTAGATTTGATAAGCCTGACATTTATTTATTTACAAAAAGTCTAAAAAGACAAAAAAAAAAGTTGATTTAGTGAAATTTTACTGATTTTTAAAACTCACTGCTGCATTTCATTTTATACATCTTATTTAAATATCAGCTCAGTTCTGTGGGCATCTTACCGCTTTTCACTGTTCACATGCAGTGAGAACAAAATCAGGCAATGGAAAATGTGATGTAAGTGTTATCATGCACACACAGGTTCACATCTAAAATATGGCAGTGATGGAAAGTCCAAGGAAAACTAGCATCTTTAGCAGCATGACAAACCGTATGGACAAACCAGTGAGGCGGACTAATTCTTTAAACTTTTGTGCTTTTGGCAGGGCTCAAAGCTAAAGTGAAATATGATGTAAGTGCTGGTGACTTTCACTAGCCTCGCAGGATTAATTTAATCATAACATCTGATACTGATCCAAATATCTGATTATATACTTGATAGTACAAACACATTCGGACCAAACCTTGGCTACGTTGACCTCTTATAGCTCAGATACATGTGGCCTGATTGTAACTATGCATCTGCATCTGCTTCATATAAAAAGGACACGTGGGTGGATGAGTTATGGCAAATGTAAATGTAGGCAAAACATTACAGGAGTTAGGCCCATAGGTTTAAAAATGGACCCATTTTTATTAAACACTCCAGATGTGGTTGGGGTGAAGACTTACTTCCATCTTTAATTCAAGGGATTTAACAAAAATTATTGCATCAACCTTTAAGAAGTTACAGCCATTTATACATAGCACCCCATTTTCAGTGGGACAAAAGTAATTGGACAATAGGCTGACAAGTAGTTCCTTGGTGAGATCGCAGGTGAAGTGAGACCTGTTGTCTCATTATTTCATGAAAATCAAACAGATATAAAATCTGGAGTTGATTCCATGAGTTTGCTTGTCATTTTGTTTTTTTCCCCTACTCTCAATATGAGTTGCAGAGATGTTGATGCAAATGAAAGATACAAGAGGCAACTCAAACAAACCTACCAAAGAGATATCAAAAACTTTAGGGTTGACCAAATCAACAGTCTGGAATGCCCTGGCCAACTCAGCAACACCAAAATGCCTTTCAGTGTCAATCGTCATTCAACTGGATATTTTATTCTCAGTGCAAAACAGCATGCTCTTGCAAACCACAATGAATTAGCAGTGACATATCAATACATGGATTTGTCACTCTCCAAATAGTTATGGATCTAACTGCATATGGTAATTAGCATATGAAGCCCATGTCCTTGTAACAAGAGGCCTTTTTTGTTTGTTTTTTTTATACCGCCATTTCAAAATCTAGGCAAAACCCTGATACTCAACCTCTGGACACTAACAAAGTTAATTACTTGTGTATCCACATTCATTGATAGTTACATGCATGAACACAGTATTGAAACAGCCAACTGTAATTCATAAAATGAAACCTAAACAAAGTGGAGGCAGGGAAAGTGGGTCACTGTGTGTACTTGTGTTTTTAATACAGTGCATACCCGACTCTGTTGGCTTGTAGTTTCAGAGTAACATACATGTGCACAACTAATCCCCTGTTAACAAACCCTACTGTATTTGTGCAGGTTTATGAATGAACACACAGTTACACAAGCATACATGTGTGGAGCAGAGTTTTGCACCTTTTTTTGCCGTCTTGGGATTTGCGTCTAGTGGTGGAGGGTCTTAACGGAGCAAAGGTTCAACAGTGGCTGTTTGTACTTTAGTTATTCATGAACTTGATCTGCAACACCCTTATTCCTTTTGCAAACCATTCTCATCTGTAGTGTGCCATCTGCTAAAACATCACTGACTTTTTATTCTCTTTCACACATTATCCTCATCCGCAGCCTCCACACATGTATTGGCTCGCACATACAGTAGGCAGCTCTCTGTCTATAACATTCGTACCCATCTTCCTCTCCATCACTGCTCTCCATCGTTTTATGTTCTTTCAGATGGCATTGTTTTATCACACATATGGACAGGAAATTGGGCCAGGATTTGGACAGCATTTGAAAAGCAGGCCAAAATTAGAAAAGGAAAGGCAGAATCCGATGGGGTCGCATCGTCTGGGCCAAGCCTTAGACGTAGCTGCTTTGCTTCTCCCAATTAGACTAAAAAGTACGGGGAGAAAGTCAGTCTGATATATTCAACCAGGCCACATTCCACCCCTGTGCTTCTATCTGTCAGCGAAAGAAAGGAAGTGGGAGAGCAAGAGAGAAATGGGGAGATGCAAACATTAGAAGAGGAGGAAGGAGAGAGTGAAGATAAATTGGTCAGCCCTCCCCCCACCTCCCTCCTTCTCTCTGCCTCTCTCTCAGGACTACTGTGTGCGAGACTGCAGATAGATTCTGATGTTCTCATTTATGTCTTAATGATTGGGTTAGTATGCAGCTTGTGCTCTGCAATGCTGTGCTTAGACAGAAAGCAGGATCACAGAGGCACACAAGCATACATGGGTACTCATGCACACATACACGCCAGATGATAGGATTAACGCTGAAATTTAATGCATGCATTGGCAAATGTGCACATGTATGTTTCGGTGAAAGAGCGGCGATGACGGTGCATACCTCAGAACACCTCAGCATACATTATCATAATAAATTTTAAGCGATGCATCAGTTAAAATCTCCCAAGATGATTCTAAACTGTAGCATAACTGAGGGAATGTAGAGGGGTGTTACACCGTGTGTAGCAGGGATTCAGGGCATGAATTAAAAACAGACAGAGACTGTATTCTTGTAATGACATGTCATATCATCAAGGGTGGTTAATGCTTGAAATTCCAAAATGAGTATCCTTTTAGCAAACAGCCGTATCATTTGAATATTTCATTGAGGCCAATTACTAGCTTGTTTACTTATTAATCTGATTGCTGCTGCCAGAATGAGCTCCAGCCCTGTATCAAGGAGAGAATGAGAGTTTGTGCAAAGCAGAGGAGAGCAGAACAGAGCAGCCCCCACATTGCTTTTAGGTCTACTGCAGGGGAAAGCACTGAGTTTACACTGAATTCTAATGATAGCTTAGAGAATATCATCATGAAAGAGTTAAGCATTCAAGGTCCTGGAAGCGCCCAAATGCGTATTTCTGTGAGCAGCTGAAATAAGATAAAACACACTTTATTTATTCCACAAAATTACAAAAAATTAAACAGATATTTTTGCTTAAACCCACGAATGTTGATTGTCCAGTTGTAGTTTAATCTTCATAAACTGTTTAGCAGCTTTTTTGAGCTCCAACTATGTCAGAGAGGTGAGTGTGGATTTTTTTTTTCATCAGTATAACTTTTCCTTTTTTTAAAGATCGGTTTTATGCTGTTTTTATCCTGATTTGATACGGATGCTCACTACTGCATTAAAAACCCAAATGAGAGAACATCTTTCAAACAATGGAGTTTGAATCCTCCAGCAGAGCTACCAGACTTGTAGGATCACTGCCAAAGCACACTGAATATGTTCTGGTGGCTCAAGGCAGTTGTAAATGTGGAACATATGCTCAGTGACAGGTCCATTAATCTATACTATATATCCCATAACAACAGGCTGTCTGTGAACATAGTCGGGTCCCGTTCTCTTCTGGCTTATTACAACTCAAGGGCCCACTCAAATATCTTGCCAGTCATCGTATAGCGGCCTCTTCTTTGGTATTGCATCTACTAAACCAAACATGTATCTCACACTTACATTTGGTGCTTACGGGAGCAAAACAGAGACAATCGAGTGGCAGAAGAAGACATACTAAGCTGTTTTCTTTTCGAGCCATCCTTATTCACAACCAATATCTGTCTGAATTTGAACATGGCTCTAATTCCATTGGGCTGTGATGACAAAATGGACCATCTAATAGCTTCATTGGCTAGACGAGAGCTCGCCTCGGGGCCCAGTTCACCACTGCTTACGAAAGTTGATATATGAGAGGATGAGAGGAGAGCAGAAGGGAGGAGATCACCTCAGGGGCAGCAGCAGTTTCCTATTATGGCAACACTGCAGTACCTGCAATACCCACGAACACTACCTAGAGTGTGCAACGCAGGTGCATAAGAATAACAGATTGTCCATCAATAGGTTGGGTGGAGCATGTTTGTAGTGCTGTATGCTTATGTGCACCTGCACAGGCTCTTTGTAATCCAGAGATTTTCCTCTCCGTTGAGTCCATTGTGAGAAAGAGTGAACACAGGAACTTCTCGTGAACTCGGCTCCACTCCCAAACATATTATCCATCTAACAAATGCTAATACTACACTTCAGCCTCATCAAGTATATGTGTCCTCTCTTCAGTGCTAATCACTGTCACCCACTCATAGTGGTCCTGCTTAATGAAGAACATTTTCACCAACTGTCTGTTATGACGAAAGTACAACACAGCAATAATAGATAACCCATATCACACTTCAATAATTGATAGACTATATCTCATTGCAGTTCAGGGCCCGCTCAGCGCTCAGGGCCCTCTCACATAAATCTTCTACGAAAATGGGTTAGTGCCAGGCTGTAGTAGGATTATAGTTCCAGTCATTTGACCAAACTCAGTTCAGACTTCACTTTGCCTTGGAGGATGAGTCTTGTGATATTCTATTATAGTTCCTGAAATATGGTGAAAAGACCAAAATCTTTCCTTACTTTTCTGTGGCATTTATCTCTTCTGGAGATGACCACGGGTGTCCTCACTCCCAAGTTGTAAAACAGGAGGAACATGGTAATTAAAGGGATACTCCTTTTTTGTTTCATTTTTAAGTAGGGTAATCCAATAGAGTCATAGGAGTACCTCAAAAAAAGAAAATGTCAAAAAGTAAAGTAAAAGTGAATGTCTGCCATCCCACCTGTCTCCTAACACCCTTTTTCTTCTTCTCCTAAATGATATCTGGGAGCAGTATGAAAGGACAATGTCACCAATTTTCATCACAGGGTGTCAAAAACTGTGTTTCTGACAAATACCACTGCTCAAAATTATGCACAAGGTGTCACATGGCATCTGCGACAGGAAGCAATGGCCACAGATATATTGGCCACCAGGAATTAATGAGTCTCTTTTAGAGAGCTAAAAGTCCACATTGTTAGTTCGGACTGAGTTTGTCACTATAGCGACTGTCTCAATGGGCAACTTTGTATTTAGCACTTTGTTTTCATTGACTGCGTTTTTACTTTTGGCTTGAACTCACTGGTTACATTTAGACACCAAAAAGTGGCAGGCAGAGTTTAGGTAAATACTGACCTTTGGTTCACAACACTGACCCTGCACATGAAGAGGTGAGAAATAATGCATACCCATATTCGTGCAACACACTGCACAGAGAAGCTTTAAAAAACGGCTATATTTTGTGGTAATGACAAAAATCTAAAAAGTCATTCTGGAAGTGAGGATGTGTTAATAAATAGTAAATAGCTTATAGTTTGTCACAATTTTGAGTTGTGGGTTTGAGGCAAACAAGTTAACATCCTCTGCCACAGTTGCTGCCTTTAAGAATTACATGAAATCTGATCAGTTACTTAGACTGTAAGGGTTTGATTAGTTATTAAGACCTTTAATAATCCTTGTAGGAACTGTGGTAGGCACGATGCTATGCTACCTGTAAGGCTAATGTTCTGACTCCAGGCAATCGATTAAAAATTAGCTGGGCCTGATACTGTCAAAGGTGCTGTGGCGGCAGACCTTATTTTTTAACAGACCCAAATGCAGACACGCAAGTCAGGGACAGGGTTTAAACAAATGGCTGGAGAAAATAACTAAGACAAGTAGGAAAACGCCAAGGCAAAACATAACTAGAGATACACTGGGAAAAACTAAATGCTGAACTCAAGGAACATAGAACATCGAAAGATTTTCAGAACGTTGAGACCAGGAAACATGGGAGCTAGGGAACTTGACATGAATACAACAGACGACTCGACAACGAATGATAGAAAACTCACACACTAAATACACAGAGAGGAGACGAGGGGAGTGGCAACACCCGGGGAGGAAATGAACGCAACGGCACAGGGGAAGCAAAACTTAACGCACAGAACATGGACACGAGACTATCAAAATAAAACAGGAAACACTGTGAGACGTGGACTGGTACATGAACTTGACACAGGAGGAAAGGCAGACATGAGAGAGCATGCATGAACACGGAAGACAGACTCAGAAAATGACACAGAGATAAGTAAACAAAGGCTAAGAGTAATATTAACTAAACATGAAAGCCAAGGACTAAACTAAATGACATTTTTCAAAGAAATCAGGAAAACCTCACAAACTCACAATGCTGGGCCGAATGGCGCAGAAGCAAGCCAAATACGCTGTAATGTACATTCAGCAAATTGCAATTAGATGTCGGAGTGTGTGTGCACTGATGACTTTTCTGGGTTTGTTACTCTGACCGTGTGTCATCTCCTTCTTGTTTCCCTGTGTTTCCTTTTCTCGCTCACTCCCATAAGCTGCAACTTCATTCAGTTCTACAAACAAAAGTAGGCATAAGTATGACAAATTCTGTGGGGCTGAGGAGCATTTGAGTATAGAGATATGGATTGCTTAGTCACGACGTGTTTTATGAAACTCAAAATATGGGGGAAGGTTCTTCATTGTCACAATCCCCAGTGCTATTTTATTTCATCATGTAAATGAGTCTGTGAGAGTTACCACTGGGAGTTTATGAAAGAGTGAGATATGTTTATAAATACCATACATACACCTATTCTGTGCCCCACACTGGGTTTAGAAGTTGTACGCAATGATAGAGTTGCCATGACATTATGAATGAACAATAGCCAGCAGTGTTTAAAAATGCGGCACATATTGCTATTACCACTAAAACAATGCTGACCTTATTGAGGTCATTCTCTTGCAGATGTAATGATCCCACCACATCTTGCCCTTAAGATATTACTAGCGATAGCCAATAATAGGTAATACACTGGGGCTCTTAATGTTGCTGTGCGCACAATCCACTTCCCTCTGTTCTTAGTATCTCTGCACATGTTTAGATGCTCACGTTTCCAAAATTTGCATTTAAATTGAAAACAGACTAAGTAATTCCTTATTTCCCTGAGTAATCACAGTCCCAGTGACCCGCCCACTCCACAGTGTCCTCCCACACACACATCTACAAGAACAGAACAATCTTTTCCTGAATACCACTGTTCACTTGACACCTCCTCTTCCTCCCCCACATGCAATTCACAAAAGGGTGCACATACGTGTGCACATGCAAGAACACAAACAGACTGGACACACTGGTTCAAAAAGGCAAAAAAGCATTAAATATGGTGCACTTTAGATAGGAGGTCACCTGTCACCTGAGAACTTGTAACGATATATTTCACATGTAGTCACTTTAAGGAAAGGAGAAGGAGAAAATACAAATGAATGGACAAATAACTTAGTCATTAAAGAGAAGTAAAGCTATTATTTGTGGTGAAGTGTGAAGGATGAGTTCAGCAGTCTCACAGCCTGAGGAAATAAACTGCTCTGAAGTCTGGTGGTGCAGCAGCAGATACTTCTGTATCACATGCCAGATGGCAGCAGGGTGAACATGCTGTGGCTGTGGTGGAGTATTTTTCTTTAGTATCCTTTGGAAAGACCAATATCCCTGATGCTGGGTATAAATGGGTGGTGGTGATGTTGACGTCAATTTCAGTCACCAACTGCATAGCTTTTGAGTTTATATGAGGCACATACGATACCCAGGATGTTTTCTTTAGTCCTTTTTGTTCTTAGTGTCTTGGAGCAACTGTCACCACCATAATCTCCTCTGGTAATGATAAAGTATTCAGATTCTATAAAATTATCTTGAGTTTCCTTAAAAAGTACAATAATTTCTGAGTTGCCTTGAGCTAAGTTGAAATGTGCGCTTGCCACAAAGGTTTTCTGTGATATTTATTCCCGACACCCTAATCTTGTTTACCTTCTAAACTCTAAAATCAGCTCCTCATTTGTTTATGCTGGACCGTTCCCTGAGCACCACACCGGTGATTTCCTCCTGACATTAACACTCACCGTTATTTGTAATCCTGCAGATAATGGTGATGTAGTCACAAAGTTCACAACAGAGGTCTAACCATGTCTGGGAACAGAATCATGGGTGTACCACGTGCAACGGGGGGGGGATTAGCACACAGGAGCAGTGGAGAGGAGGAGGTGTGACTGCCAACCTGAACTGTCTGAGCTTTGCTTGGTTGATAGTCTAATATGAAGCTGCAGAGTGTTGTACTCCCATCCAAAGTTCACCATCAAGTTTCATGGATTTGTACTGAACGCTGAGCTCGAAGCTCTCACATGGATAAAACACACATTATTATATGGATCTGTGACTGAAGGGTCAGTTTTGAGTGGAGTGGGCTTGTGACATGATTCTTTTAATGCTCACTGGGACACCAAAAATATGAAGAACATGTTTGAAAGCATGCATATTGGCTGCCTCAGGTGTCGCATGGCCTTAAATCTTCCACAGTTTACAGGGAGTTACATAACATATAAATAAACCATCTCCATGCCTGCTGGTCTTTACCAGTGCTAGCTTAGTGGTATGGCAGGTTGTGTCATCTGTATGTGATTCACTATCACTGTCCGACCTGCAGGCCTACTGATCAGCATACTGGAGAATAAACACCAACAGGCTGTGCTCCCCTTTTGTTTAATGGCACAACCACGCTGCATCTTATCCTCTGACTTACCATCATATTATACAGCATATGTGCGAGAGATGCCTGAGATATCTGAGATCCCTTCAGACTCAATGTATTTCCACCAGTCTGACAAAACACATACTGAACAGATGTATATGATTTAAGTAGGATGCGAAAGCCGACAGTAACTTAAAACAAAACAAAAAAACAACAACACTGAATTGTTTTTTTATCCATAATTGAGCTTCTTTTTTTACAGCACCCAGTTTTGACTGTATAATAATAGAGAAAACAAACATGTCTCTTGAGGATCCCCTCTACTTCACTACATTAGTCAGGTGGATATTATGACATTTTTTTTCTGCCAGCTTACAAACATGTCTTAATGTCTCCATCATCTAAATAAGGTCCCCTGACTCCCTCCTCAGCTAAATGTCATCAGCATGCGATTTCAAGTAACCGCAAACCGCCCATAAGTGGCTTCTGCCTCTAAACTTTGAAGGAAAAGGTTTCCAGCCTTAATATTCTTAGTAAAAATGAGCGCCCCAGCCTGTATCACTTATTAATATAGCAGCTAAGAGGTCAAGTCTCTGAGGTATTGGTCAATGCTGAATCGCTTAATGTGCTTTAGTATGCCTGTGGTTGTTCATGTCCTTAGCCTGTAGATGTTCATGTCTGTATATGAATATCTGTGGGCTGTATGTTTATGCTTACTGGTTCAAATATAAATATATATAAAATAGAAATATGTTACAGAAATAGAAAGATTTAAGTTGATGTCTGATACAAACAATGACCAGTCTAATACAATGCCATAGTGTAACTTCAAACAAACAAGTTTTCCGTGCACTGAACTGTCTAGTACAGTATTTTCATGCCACATTTAAAAAGAACAAAATTATTATACCTGACTTTGTTTTGCAATATGGATTCAAAGGGGGGGAAATGCATCAAAGAAATGATGTACACTGAAGGTGTAAGCAAGACCGTGGGATGTCATTTTCTCATTACGGACCAACTATACCCATGCTGTCAAGCGTGCATATATGCTGGAAGTAATACCAGGCTGCGTACATGAAAAAATATTTCACTCAACACTCTAATCTCTCTGTCAGATTTAATTACTCATTTATTAAAGGTGCTGGAACTCTGTTCGTGATTGTTAAACCACTTAAACCACTGTCTATATGTATGCGCACGCAGACACACACATACAGGGCCGATACTGATTCATCAGTACCAGTGAACATTTAGAAAGTAAAGATGAGACAACCTTCAGCCCTGTTATGAGCATTGATTTTGTATTGATTTTGTAGAGTGTGTACACAAAAGGGCACTTTGCAAATTCCCTGTTGACAAAACTCATGTATATACAACACCATAAATGTACATAAAGGGATATCTAATCTAAATCAGCAAATGTGGTTGAAGCTATTTTTGGCTGCTTCCTCACTGCCACAGCAGTCATTTGCCAAGTTAACTACTACACCTTTGGAGGCACAATTAAAATCACAGAATGTCGGTATCCTGTGTCAGTCAAGCTGCATTAATTTGCTACCAAAAAGGTTATTTCGGGTTTAATCTCCACACTTAAATCTTGTTTAAAGCACTGCAATAATGAGGGTTGTTATAGGAAGTCTGTTACTTCCTTAACCCCATCACACATCACTGATAGCATGTCCTAACTTTCTCTTTGGTGCTGTCAGTTATTATTAGGGATGGGTATTGATAAGATTTTCACGATTCTGATTCCATTTTCGATTCTGTTTAACGATTCGATTCTTTATCAATTCTCTTATCGACTCTTTTTAAAAAAGGAGAACACTAAGGTCGATTAGCTTAGAACTTTGTTTTATATCTTCTCTTTGAACAAGATAGAAATTTAGGAGTAACATGGCCTTACAAACCCAGCAGTGAGATCTTAAGAGATCCACAGCCTATGGCTCTTCAATGGGGTGTCACAGGGTCCCCGGGGAAAAAAATTGTAAATGTAAAATAACAAAATAAAATAAATATTCTTCTGTAGCAATAACAAAGTATAACATAAATTATTCTGTAGCAATTACACAAGAATATCCAGTAATGTCCCTGCCCTGAAAATCGGGGGCATCTGCTGTGGCAAATGGGTGCAAGCCTTTTACCATAAACTTAGTCACTGCTCGGTGACATTCGTCTATCCTGGCCTGAAAAGAGATGCTACCGGTAGACTGCAGTGACAACTGCCAGCATCTGAGCCAGCCAGACTCTGTCTCTCTCATCATGGTCACCTAAATAAAACACACAGTAATGGCAGGTTTTGTAATAAGGCAGATCGCGCTAACATAATATGCACTGTTAGTTGATTATTTACCTGCCGCATTAACGGGAGAGGACGTGCAAACGTTACCGCTGCTGCTGGGTTGAGATTCACGAGTTCGGAGCGGAATTAAAAACACGACATTCATTTAAGGTCATCGTGTGTTTTGTGAGCAAATGCTTTTGCATATTCGTAGTGTTTCCTCCCTTAAATGAAATATCTACTTTTCAAGTATTGCAAGTTGCCCTGTTGTCTTCCGTTCTCGTAAAGTATAACCAAACTTTTTAGCGTTTGAGCCGCCGTGTTTCCTGCCAGGTAAATGACGCTCCGCAACGCGGTGACGTCATTCGGGACGACTGGAATCGATAAGGGAATCGTTTGCAAAAATGGCAAACAATTCCAAGGAATTGAAACAGTGGGAACCGGTTCTCAACAAGAACCGGTTTTCAATACCCATCCCTAGTTATTATGGCGCATAAATACTGGTTGTGCTTCCACAAATACACTGTAAACAATAAAGTTGTTTTTATTCTTTCTTCTCAGTAAAAATATGTGTATTGTGTGTTTTAGAATTTTTTTTAGACATGGATCGGATTTTGTTAACCTCTTTGTAAAACAGATTACACAGTTTGCTTTGGAGCAGTCTACTCCTTTGTGTTTCTTAATAAAGTGCTTTATCATTTATTTTCCAATTTCTTCTAACAACCATCCGAAGGTTCTGTTTTTTTAACTCATGGCTGTTATTTTTGGCTTGTTTCGCTTCATTCACGCTGGGAAGGAAAATAGCGTGATCATAAACAACAAGGCAACAATGTTTTCATAAAGGATGTTAACTGAAGCTGATTTTTTATACTTCCAGATTTTTAATTTAGCAAAGACAAAAACAAAAAAGAATTTTTAAGGTTAAGTTACACCTATTCAAAAGAAAAGGCTATATGTCTCTTAACCACTACTACACTAAAGATAACAACTTTTGAGAAGTAGAGAGCGGTGTGATGTGGATGAGAAGAGACTAAAGAACCAGCACGGTGGAGGTAAATAAACCCACGGGTGTGTTTAGCTGACAAAGAGACCAGCTGCTGCGAAGACGTCTTTTCGCCAAAAAAACCCACCTCAGGTGAAATTTGACCAGTCATTTTCTCAGTGTAAGCTGCAGCTGGAGCTGTTTTAGAAATGTTGCCAGCAGGTTATCGCTCCCTTGGCACAAATAAACAAACCAACATCACAGGCCAGCATGATACGAGTAAGCTACATTGCTTCCAGCTCCTGAAGGTGTGCAAATGTGTGTTTGTGTATTAGCAAACTAGGTCTGTTTGGATGCTTTGAATCCCAGTTTCTTGATCCATCTTATAAAATTCTTCGCCAATTTAGTGTGATATTTATTTTATATATTTACGAGTTCACTTCTAGGAAAAAAATAGTTAAAAAACAGTTTGAAATTATCACTGTGTTATGAAAGAATATTAATTTTTTATGTTTACTTGTGTGAATTTTCAAACAGCACAGCAGTTGCTCATCTGCTGTGCTGTTTGTCTCGGAGCTGAGATGAAAACAAGCAAACAAATACAGATCATGGTTCCTGGAACAATATTTGTACAAGTGTGTTTTTTTCTGTTATTTTGTGACTTTCTGTGTCCCAGTTCTCTCGTGTCATTGTTGGTCAAAGCTACTATGACTACACTACAGTCTCACTTTGGGTTTACCTTGGTTGGTAAAACATTTGCTTACCACAGCAGCTCCTCAGCTGATATCTCAATATCTCAAATAAAAGGTCAAATTTAGCTTGAACCTGGTAAAGTTTCTTCAAATACCTGCTTCTTCTTCTCAAAATAATACAAAAAGGTGTTTCTCTTCATTTGTGCTTAATGGAAGACTGCATTGCCACACTTTGTAGCACAGTAATCCTGCGTATGTTGGTCATGTAAAGCATCAGATTCCTCTAAATAAAAAGATTCTTCATGACTGTAAGATGTTTGTTGTTTTATGGCATTTTCATAAGGTGAAAAAATAAAGAAACAAAATCCCGGGACAGATTGTCTTTGTAGACATGTATCTCAAGAGTAAGAGGTTTTTCCTTTTTTCCAGAACATTACTGACAACCGTGAAGACACAAAGAAGGTGTTTGTTTGTTTTTTCCTGCTTAACAAAATTACTTACACAGAACAGCGTTTATGACAGCCACACTATGGCAGGTTGTGTCTAAGCCACATTTTGCTTAGCTATCCTAAAAATTGATATGCAAGAAAAAGAGAAACGTTTGGTATTTGGCAGGTTTACCCAAGCTAACAATGTGGCTCTAGGAATGGTGACTAAAATATCTAATTTGACACGTTTCCATAAAAGTCACTTAAAACTTAAAAGTTGTCCTTGCACTAGCACAATCATCAGATCAAAGTTCCAGTTCTAATGCATATAATCAATTGAAAAAAGAAAGTTTTCACAAGACTGTTTGGTCATGTGAAAAACTAGGTACAACCCATAATTGAATATCTGGTAGAACCAACTTTAGTGGCACTAACTTGAGTGATAATTTTCTATATAACATTGTTGGAGGAATTCTGGCCCACTTTTCTTTACAACTTTGAGTTTTGCAGGCATTCATTCATGCACAGCTCTGTTAAGCATGCCATTTTTGATTGAGTGCTGGACTTTGACTGAATCTTTGCAACACCTTGATTATTTTCCTCTCCATTGTATATTTGCTGCTGTGTTTGGGATCATTACCCTGTTACATGGCCCAATTTTGGCAAAACTTTAGCTGTCAGACAGATGGCCTCGCACTGACGCGAGAATACTTTGGTATACAAACGAGGTCCTGTGGCTATAAAACAAGCCCAAATCATCACCCTTCCACTACTGTGCCTGACAGCTGGTATGAGGTGTGTGTGCTGATATGCTGTGTTTGGTTTTCTCCACACATGGTACTGTGTATTATGGTCAAATATATCTACTTTCGTCTCATCTGTCCTAAGGATGTCGTTCCAGACGTCTTGTGGTTTGCTCTGATGAAGCAAACCTAATCCATCCTGCCATATTTTTTGGAGAATAAAAGGCTTTCTCTTTGCACCCCTAACAAACAAGCCATACTTTTTCAGTATTTTTCTAATTTTACTGTCATGAACTTTTAACATTTATCTTTCTAACATGCTAGGCCTTGAGATTTTTTATTTTTTTGAGCATTGCACAGTTTGACCTTGGGGTGAATTGTTGCACCTGAATGCTTCTTGTTCTCTCAATTCCTGTGGAAACAGTAAGGGTGCACTCAGTTTTTCACACATATTTCTTGTCTTGTCAAACTTTCTTTTTTCACATGACTACACATGACATTTGCAACAGTGCCGGCAAATTTTGGGGTTAACGACTAGTTATTACCCTGCCACATGCTAAGACAGTGACACTTGTAAATTAATATACCTGCTCTTAACCAACTTAAAAGTACTGCGTCATGGGCAAATTAGCATGATGCACACAGAACCCAGCTGGGGAGGTAATAAGGATGTAAACCAGGGGTGTCAAAAATTGGGGTCCAAGGCTTATTAGACAGTTTTGATAAGTCTGTGGAGGACACAAATTTTAGACTTTTAACTGTATTTTCACAATTCCTTTTCCTAATGTTAAAGATTTCCTCCATGGCCATTCATACTGACCAAAGTAATTAAAAAGTAAATAAACAATTAAATTACCTATAATGGAAAAATAGTAAAAATAAAAAAAACCCAAAGGAGCATTTCTTTATCGGCGATCGTGGCTCAAGAGTTGGGCGTTCGTCTTGTAATCGGAAGGTTGCCGGTTCGAGCCCCGGCTCCGACAGTCTCGGTCGTTGTGTCGTTGGGCAAGACACTTCACCCGTTGCCTACTGGTGGTGGTCAGAGGGCCCGGTGGCGCCAGTGTCCGGCAGCCTCGCCTCTGTCAGTGCGCCCCAGGGTGGCTGTGGCTACAATGTAGCTTGCCATCGCCAGTGTGTGAATGTGTGTGTGAATGGGTGGATGATTGTGTATAGTGTAAAGCGCTTTGGGGTCCTTAGGACCAAGTAAAGCGCTATACAAATACAGACCATTTACCATCATATAGAAAAACTAAGATGCATCATTGAAATTGCATGTATTTTCCTTATACTAAATATCTCAGGTAGTACATGTATAGTTGAACTTCTTTACACCACCAAAAAAAAAAGGCGCTTCACTGGTCCGACCCCCTTAAGATCACAGCGAGCTACATGTGGCCCAAAGTGTAAAATGAGTTTCACATCCCTGCTGTATACTTAGTTTAAAAAGTGATACCAAACATTGGCACTACTGTTGTCGAAAGAGAGATTGGCATCATGATCAGCTGACATACTGACAAATCAGTTATAATAATATTCACAAAAATAAGGGTATTGAAACAATGAATCTTTCAAATATTGTCTCTGCTCAGTAATCACTTTGTGTGCTTCCCTGTGTGCTTGGGCTTGTTTTATGCATTGCCTTGCTGTGTACCAAAGCGGAGTATGAGTGGGGATAATAAGTCTGATGCCCTGAAGAGTGAGAGAGAGACAGAGAGACATACAGAGGCTGAGAGAGACGAAGAGAGAGAGGGATTGAGGGTTAGCTCTCACAGAATGCACAATGGAGCAAGCAATGAGACAGGAATGTCAATATACCCTGTAAGCACTGCCTGGAATACCTAAACGTGCTGCCACTGTAGAGACGCAGTAGGACAGTCTCTGCCTTGAGGTAGTGTGTTTGTGTTGGAGGGTGTGTTGCAGTAGTGTGTTTTCTCTCTGTATATGTCAAGAGCTACTAGAAGCAATTCCTGGACTCTCAGAAGTCACCTGTACATGCACAAAGATGGAGGAACATCCAGGACTCTCAGAGAAGCTCGCAAGGTCAACTATCAATTTTGTCGTCATCAAGTTGTAACAGATTCAAACTGCAGGACAAACTGTATTAAAGAAGTGCTGAACAAAAAGAGTTTATGCTGATAAACACACACACACACACTCAAATCGAAACACGCATGTGCAGCGCTTGTGTAATAACTGAGTGAGGGAGACAGATGGTGACTCATACCCCACTTTAGATTGCCAGCACTACATTTCCCATGAGGCCACTCGTAACGCCTGCTGTCAGAGGCAATGTTCTTCCTGTTTTTCTGTGATTGGAGTGCAGCCTCATGGGGAAAGGTCAGATGTCAGAGCTAAAGAGGGTGACCAGAAGCAATACGTCACAGAAGAAGATTACAAATAGCATCAGCTTCCTGTGTTCTCTGGGGTCCAGATGATGTTTCAGACTTAATAATCTGCTGTATTTTTACTGTCGGCATTTCTAAGAATGATTTTCATTAACTTCTAAAGAAAAATTGCTGCACTTGATGTGTTTAACTGTGAATTTGATCTGCTTTAGATACACTTTTTGTTAAGAAATCAGACATTTATAACTACTTAGCAATTGTATTCTTTTCATAAATACATACATAAATAGGATAAGCCTTAGATCTTAATTAGAATATTTGTCCAGAAAAGCAAAGGTCATGGGTCATGGGTAAATCATTTTAAGATGCCCTTCAACAAAGCTGTCAAAGGATAGCTCAGGATCACGTCCTTATTCGTGATGAATTTGTCCCTGTTGAGTTCTTGAAATCTTAGTTATCTGTTTTGAGTTTGATCCTTTGCATTATTACCAAAGTCTTTGTTTCCTATGTTTTCTGTATTTTAGCAATGACCTTTTTGTTTGTTTTTTTCATCCATATTATTATTACTTTCCCCACTGTTCCTCTCTGTGTTCCCCTGTCCCTGACTTCTTGCTGGTTTTTCCCATTTTACTTTGAAGGTTAATTTTCTGCTGTCTCCTGTGTCAGTTTAGCTTCCTGTCTGTTCTCCCTTGATTCCCTGATTTTTTTTCACCTGTAAATTGCTTTCACCTGCATCTTGTTCCTCATCTGTTTATCTTCCCCAATAAGTTCTCAGTATATTTATAGTCCTGCCTCCCTTTGTGACTTTGTCAGACTGTCTGCTCTTCTGCCTCTGGTTTCCCTCGCAGCCCTGGTTCCCATCTTTTGTTAGTTTTGGCAGTTGTGGATTATTGTTATGTTGTTGCTTTTGTAATAAAGCTTGCCTTAATTTGGATCTACTTGTGAACTGAAATCGTAACAATATTTTAATGTTGGTCACCAGATAATGATGTTTACCACTGCAAAATGAACTGCTGGGTATATTTCGTTCTGTACTTCCTGTCACATTGACAGTTAAAGACATGCAGCGAGGTCTGC